>NC_052500.1:5054327-5369675 GCF_016617805.1 Bactrocera tryoni
CATGGATCGATAAGCACTGTGCATTGAAGGCTTTTCCGGAAATTCGGGGTGTTGCTAGGTTGGAAAAAAAACGTTAGCACAAGTGGGATTACTTTGCACGGGACGATAGTGATTTTGAGAAATAATAACAATAATAACAATTTTAAGTTTATGAGGAAGTCTACTATTTTTTGTCGAAAGTAGTATATAGTTTCTAAATGTTTTTAATTTTATGCCGAAAAATATTTAAAATTAATTTGTATATAATTTTCCGTCATTCAATGCCTTTGTTTTTTTAGCTTTATCTAGTGAGTATACTTAGATATCGATCAGTCTGCTTTCTTAAATTTATAGCGAAATAAGAGCAATTAAAAATTTTAAACCACAAAATACTGTATTATTTATGAAATAAAACGATCAGTATTTATACAAAAACTGCAATTAATTCTTCATACCTGCAATTAGCAGATTTTGCGCATCTCCTTCTAAGAATTTTTGATATAATCAAAACAATCTTCCAATAATTGCCTGCTTTGTGCTCTTCACTTAAATAATTGTATTCGCCAAATTGCTGCAATAAATAATTTTGAAATTCTGCTCATAATCACCCCATTCTTGCCAATCAATCAACCTAACCACAAAACAAGGCGCTTATCAAAATGAATATTGCACAACAATGAGCAATATGCAAATAAGGTAGCAAATATTTATTGCTTGTGTAATTATTATACAAAAACAGAAAATTAGATACAAATAAAATAAGTGCTTTAGGGTGAACAGGTAACAATGCATAATATTTGGTTGGATCTAGCCACGGTATGCCACATAAAAATGGACACTAATTTATTGACGTCAAGCAAAATTGAATTATTATTGATTTGTGGGAAATTTGGGGTATAAATTGAGAACGATCGACTTAAAAATGGTTTGTAGTAGCAATATTTTTAATGAAATTAGGGATATAAGGGTAAATTCGAGATAAATTGAAGCTGAAGTTTAACATTTTAAATGTCTGCGTATCTTCAAATTATATTATTTTATCAGATTTTACTTAAATACTTGAGATATTATTATTTTTTTACAAAATTCTAAATGATTGCCTACAATTAGGCGCACCCACTATTTTATCATAGACACACACCCAATTGTAACTCGAAATTTGCAATTTATTTCACTAATATGGTTCCGTTATATACATATATCACTTACTCTGACTATAATGCCTTCCTACGAGGTGTAATAGAAAAATATAAGCTTTAATATCGCTCGCAATATTCGCGCTTAATTTCAATCAGAAATTTTTTTTTAAATACCCCTCTGAGTAAAGACTTACACCATAAAACGAGTTCAAGTGGCACCTAGAAGAAATCTGGTTGGTTAAAGTATATTTTATCGAGCTTTTTATGCAATTGAGACCGTAAGTATTTTGTTAAAAACAGTTTTAAATATTTCAATTAGAATTAATTTTTGTATTAATGATTTCTATGTAAAATGTATCTATATGTTGCGGAAAACATGTGAACAAAATTTCTGTTTAAAACAAAATTTTTAGAAAATGTTGGAACTATTGGGTTTTAAGAATGTTTTATATTTTAATTAAAAAAAGTGCAGACCTAAATTTTTTCAACCGTTTTCATCTAAAGTAATAGACTTTTCTTAACTTTTTTAAATTTATCCAATAAATTCTTAATATTTTTCAAAAAAACTATCAATGAATAAATTTTCGAAATTTTTTATAAAAAAGAATATATAGTAAGGGTTCTTTAATAGAAAAAATAATATCACCCAGCCCCACAAAAACGTTGCACTGTGTCGTCTCTAACATTTCCTGCCACTTTGGGTATCAAAATAAAAATTGGAATTTGAAATGGCTTTCAAATGACTATAATCCAAACTGTGAATGCTTAGCGGTGCAGTGAGCGGGTGAGCTGAACATGGATTATGGCAAGCAAGCCGAATAGCGACATATAAATTTTGTTATGAATATTCTTGGAAGTGCAAAGCCACACAAAGCAAAAAAAGGCGAAAAGAGGAAGTGCTAATATGTGTGCACGGCGAATCTATGTGAACACACAAAGCACATAATAGCATATGTATGTATACATAAGCATACAGATATACATATGTATATATGTATATTGTATCTCAGCGGCTTGGCAGACGAAAAAGCGAACGGCGGACAATAAATGAAATTTGCCACAGCGCACATAAATCACGGCGATTGCATGAATCGGGCAGCCAGCGCATTGTTTCAAAAAGATTTCTTGGTATTTCGGCTGCTGCTGCTGCAGAGCACAAAAAACACCAGCAAATGACAGAGCGCAAACAAAAAACGAAAATGTCGACAGCAATGTGCTCCAGCGGCAGCCAAGTGGCGATGCGCGCGCAATTTTTAAACTTTGCCAATGTTTGTTTTAGCAAAACTCGTATATGTTTGTTGGCAGCTCCAGCCGCTGCTTGCCACCGTTTGCCCGGCTTTAAGTGTTGCTGCTGATTATCGCCCAGCAAAAGGGTTTTGCGAAGGTGCAACAAGTGTTGCATGGTGCGCTTTGCTGTCTCCATATTTGTTGCTGCTTGTTTGTTTTCGTATAAATTTCCAAGCAGATTCACTTGCCGCCAAATTGGCACGTTTAAGTACACATACACACATACAGGTGTGTGTATAAAAACAGTAGCAGCAAGCGACTTGCTAGAGTTGGAGGCATCTGTTGCATAAATTGTGGTATTTGAATATGGTATTTATTGGTATGTGTGCATGTGTGTAGGTGTTTATTATACAATGTGAAGCGCTAGCTACTTTCAAATTTTCGCATACGAAATAGTCGGCGAGGAGACTAGAATAAAAAGTAAAACATATAATATTTACATATACGTCATCGCTTTCTGTTATAAGAGTTATGTAAGAGGTATTGTTTATAATAAAGTTGGGAAACTTAGAAATCAACATATGTATATAGTATACTTCAATTAAAGAAAAGTTGTACATATATTAAAACAACTTTATTTAATAAATTAAAATTAATTTAAATTAAACTTATTTAATTATAATTTATAAATTAAACTTATTAAATATTTTAAATTTCTTATAGTTTTAATTAACTCTTACTTAAAATTTAAAAATATTTAAAAATAATAATTTTTAAACCAAAAAAATATTTTTTTAATTATAATTAATAATAATAATTAAATTTTTATAAAGTAACCATTGAGAATTCTTTGAAACAATATATATAGTTATATATGTACTTCTATGAAAGAAAAAATTATAAGACACTTTAGTTAAAAAAGTAAAATTTAATTAAGAAATTTAATTTTTTTATAATTTGCACTAATTAAAAGCTTACATGTTTTTTTAATAAATAATTGTCTAAACAACAAAGTAAAAAATTTATCGTTATTTATCAATTAATTTTAAATATTGGTTTATTTTTTTTTAAATTTTAGAACACAAAAAAATTATGAATAATTTTAAATTAAAACATTTTATCAATTTATTTCAGTTAAAATTATAATTCATTAAAAAATAATTATTAATAGATCGGAAGTTTTTTTATTTAAAAATAAAATTTTATAAACTAAAATTAATTTAATTAAAAGTTTTTAATTTATATAATTTAAAAAAAAATTATTATGACTACAAAAACATAAAAAATTAATTTATAGTAAACAAAAATTTTAAATTAGTAATACTTAAATATTTTAAAAGTAAATATCGAGAATGCCTAAAAACAATATAGTATGTACATATGTAGTTTAATTAAGAATTTGAAATTTATTATAATTTTTACTTATTAAATTTTTTTTAATAAATAATTTATTTTAATTAAAACTATATTTAGTTAAAAATTAATTAGTTTAATTTAATTAATTATTAATTTAGTTATTATTTAAATTAATTAATTTAAATGTTTTAACTAATATTATTACAATTGTTTGGTTTTTTCTTTAGATAATTATGTAATCAAAGAAATAAATATTTAATTAGTAAAATTATAATAAATTTCGAATTCTGAATTTAATTTAATTATTAATTAATTTTTAAATTTATTTTTTAGTTTTAGCAATTGAAAATATCATTAAATATTAAATCAGACTTGAATTTTTAGGAAATATAATCTTCCATTTCATTAAATTTTTTAATAAATCGATATATTCATCTTAAAATTATATAGACGGCTATTATAGAAAAGCAAATACTTATTTAGAAACTTAAGTTGACATTTTGAGAGTGTTAGCAGCCCTATATCGATACAGACTTAAGTTAAGAATTTTAATTTTTATGAGCAATTTTTTGACATATTAAACAAAATACATATATATTTTAATATATCCTATATTTTTAAATATTTTATATTTTTTCATCAAAAGTTGCACTAAGTTCTGCCTCAGACTAGATTAGGTTATATTAGGTCGTGGATAAGATCTTCGTACTAAATGTAGCATAGCCTACTTGGACTACTTTGAATGCGAGTATTCTGTGGCTTACATATCATAATATTAATTTCTATAGGAAAGAGTCGCGAAATCAATCTGGTAAGCCATAGTGAGTGTAGTTTCGTAGACCTCTCTTCGAAATTATGTATCTTTTAACCTAAACGCATCTCAGGTGCTATTGAGATGATTTGTGCACACAAGCTTGGTTTGAGGATTGCTATCGTGACCTTCGGTGGCCTGAGTCCCCTTGTTTAAAAATGAGAAGTCAAAAGAATTTTCGAAGAACTAGTCTAAGACAAGTAATCGATATATTGGTTTCACATTTTACAAGAAGTCCTCAAATGTTGACTTCAAAAATAGAATAATATTAAATATATTAGAGGGAGAACTTTTAACAACCTCGAAATATATATAATCAAGTATAGGTACTTTTTTCAATAGCCTTTTTTTGAAAGATCAGTCTGCTCTTCGCCCCAAATGCGGCAATTTTGCTTATCTAGACACCCATTGAGCCAGAAATAAGTCTCATCGCTGAACAAAATTTTGCTAGAAAACTTTGAATCTTCTTGGAAGCTTTCGAAGTTTGAGCGGCTACCGTTCTTGCACCGGCTATATTTTGTTAGTTATACATATGTAGACATCAGAATATATATACTTTTTCTATTTCTTAGTTAAATGCATACATTTTTTCCTATAACAAAGCTCGGCTGGCGGTTGATGGAACATTCAATTAGTCAATTTTCAACGCAACCCCAGGCAATTCTTTAAAAATCTCTAAGGCATTTGAAAATGTTATTCAGTTTCAAGGAATGTTTATAGGAGTTCAATGGTACATTTTCTAGTAATTAATTACTCAGTACCATATATACATATAAACCCTGAACAATATATTAAAAAGGGGCAATATGCAATGTGTATCAAAATCAAACGAGCATTTCTTTAACAGCTGAGCTTTGTTTGTATTTGTTTTATTTTGTTTTTTTTTTTTTGTTTTCGTTTTAGGTTTTTAATTTTTCTGTTGCACCCAGTTATGTGCTGCAGGCGTTGCACTGGTCCGCTTGGCTCCAGTCAAGTTGAGTTGTCTGACAACGCGGGTGGAAAAAGCTCAAGCAAACCATTAGTAAGGTTCAGGTGCACAGTTTTATAAACATTTCGACACAAATATGTATTTATTTCTCTTTTTTGACCACTTAGTTTCAGCTCACGGCAAAGAAAAGTGTGGGAAAATTTTGAAACTAGTTCATAAACTGTTGAAACATTTTCAAAACTATTTATTATATTTAACAGCATTAGTTAAAAAAGAAAAAAAAATATTTTTTTTGGATATCATTTATTCATTAAGAACTTTGAAATGGGGAAAATAATAATAATAATATAATAATAATAATAACAATAATATAATGCAGAATTGTTTTCCTTGGTCAAATGGAAACTTATTCCAAATATATATTATATCAAAGAAAAAATTATATTGAACAATATATTATTATTAAATATTGTTACCATACCAAAGTCATTTCGAATGCACTAAACTTAACAACAGCTTACTGTGCCACGCACTTGCCGCCTGTCTGCCACGCCTACGCAGTGAGTCGCCCTCAACTGCCGGTGCAACAAATAAATTGCGCGCATTACTGGTGCCAACAGCAATATTCAGCAAGCGAGCAACAAACATATGTTCAACACTTAGAAAAAAACTATGCACCAACTCACGCTCGTGTGTGTGTATGTGTGCGTGTATGTTGTTGCACTTGTCCATATGCGTTAGAGTGCCACTAATCGATGCGTCGATGTAGCGCTATTACCGTGATTGCTGCAACGAACTGTAAACTTTGTTGCAAAATATTGCTTTCGATTTTGTTGTTTTCGCCTAGTTTTTGTTGTCGTTGATTTCATTATTATCGTTGTTGTTATGGCCACTAATAGCGGCGAGAAGCATTGCTTTAGCCGAACACCGAACTTTGTTGCTGCATTTTGTTTTGTTACTGTTTTTGTTTTTGCTAGCGCGCTTGTTGCTGCGGGTGTTGCAGTAATTTTCGCATTGACGTGCTGCGCCAATCCAACTTGCTGATTATCGTTTCATTTCTCTGGCGTTGCCTGCACTTGCTTGCTCGCTGGCACATTTTTAACCCTGTCGCAAGTTTAATCCATAGAACGTAAGTATTTTTTAAAACATTACACCCTTCAAGGGGCTCTCTGAGTAAGAATTAATACTTATACTATTCGATCGGAGTGAAATAATACAGATTTCCATTTTTTGTCTACCGACCTAAACTACTCTCGATCTATGAGAGCAGAACCCAGACCTAGAGACAGAAGCCTAGAAATTAGAGACAGAAAGCTTGATTGAAATACTACTTTGGTGACTCCGATAAAACCTTCGTGTTCTAGCTAGTTCATCTACTTCACAGTTCCCTGGGATATCACTATGTCCTGGAATCCATTGCGAGTTTATCGTGAAATAAGATTTTAGATCCACTAAAAGATCAAGGAATTGTACCACGAAACCATAAGAAATCAAAGCCGCCTCGTTAACTGTATATAATACTAAATCGAATACGAATGTCTCAAACATGATCGACACTAACACATTCCCAGTCGAACTTCAGACTTCCTTACTTTCCAGCCTTACTGTTGCTTTAGTTGCCGTTTGCCCCTTGGGTATTGCAGCATATTGAAAAGTGGAAGATGGCTGGATAAACCAAAATAAATAAAAGGCGCATGGAATGAAACGTGCATGAGCAACGAAAATCTAAACGATTTTGAGAAAATCACATCGGCGCGGTCACGCGGCCGCACAAAATAAATGCACTGCGCAGGTGTATTTGTATCCGTAGGTGTGTGTGTGTGTGTGTGTTAGGGTGTGCGTGCGACATGTGTGTGCATGAAAGTGTTCTTATAATATTGTTGTAGCTGCTGATGATCGCCGCGCTGACGTTCAGGTTTATCATTGCATCGTTGCATTGCGTCGGTGTCGGCCTCGGCGGTGAATTGAGTGCTTACCTTCGCTGCAAGTCACTTTATTGGTGTTATTTTTTCCATTCTTTAATTTTTATATGTTTGTTGATAAATTTGCTGCCGGCACTTGAGGCGTTGGCAACATCATGGTATCCACCTGTTGCATCGAGCTCATTTTTTACGGGTTTTACTGTTGCCCATGGCGCGGCAATTGCCTGTGTGTGTGTAGATAACTGTGCTCAAACGCGTTATGATTTTACTGAACACAATATTGTTCACATATAGTTTCTTATATGTTGACCAGAAAGAGTCGTAAGGTAAAATAAGTGAAATTCAGAATACAGAAGGGGTATTTATTATAAGCGATCCAACAAAATTTTCTCGAAAAGAAAAAATAATAATAAAAATAACACATGCTTGCATGTTCTCTTTTGAATTAGATAGTAAGGTGATAGAAGTATTTTTGATTTCGAGAGATTAGCGTATTACCCCTTCAAAGGTCTACTTTAGGTTTTTAATAATAACAGACAGATTATTTAGATTTTCAGATGCAATTTTGAGCTTAACATCGTTACAAAGAGGTTTTGTAAAACTGTAGACTTTTGTTTACATAGTCAGGAAAGTTTCTCCGAAGGTATCTGCATAAATATCTGTGGCTTAGCAGAGTCTCCACGTTGCAATAGATTTATGGCAAGGATGCTTCAAATGAACTTAACACCAACGTTGCTTGAATATAGACTAGAAAATATTCGCTTGGTGGTTGCAGCCTTGGATTACACTACGAAATTCTGCTTTCGTAGAAACCATCTCGACAGAGAAGCCATAAAAACTTTCACTGACTTTGTCTCACTCCATATACTATTTGGAATCAATTCTTCAAACATTGCAAACGCAGAGCTAGAGTTATCCCGAGAATCTAAAGTGATCCTTGGGCAACTATGTTCTGGATATTATAGCACTTTAAGCTCCTACTTATCCAGAATCAATCCCGAGATACAAAATATATGTTTTCTTGACTCTAACCATCTGCTGGCAGGCCCAGCGAAGTCCAGTTATCTAACTCCCCTATCTCTAAGGTACGATCTCTTCGAAACAGCTCGTTCCTGGGACCGTCGTTGTATGATTTTGATGCCAACCTACCTGAACCTTACCACCTAAGCGGGAACTAGATAACCGCCACACCAAAAACAACAACAACTACTAAGAAAACTATAGTGATCATGGAAAGAGTTTTTTGCATAGTACTCGGTTATTATCGGTTAAACAATTCATTCAGAAAATCATTGAAGACGGTTACTTGATATCTGATCTGGAACTCTGAATTAGTAAGGAAGATTCAGTATGCCTGCAGTTCCAATACAACAGATGGATGGTGTTTTGGTTCGAGCTCGAAGCTATCGAGACAACGTAGGAAGAAAGAACCCGAACTTTTAAGAACCCAAACTAAATAAGTTGCATTATTGACAGCCAATCTCACATATTTTATAAACTTTTCATGAAAACTTTAGACCTCGCTGAAAGGTTAGTATTTTCGTTGACCAATAGCTGCCAGCCTTGAAGTGAGAAGGAGAAAGATTAGGAGCAGCGAGAAGCACGAAACCGGCGGAACAGTTGGCGTGCAGAAGACATTAAAAGCAGATGCTTGCCAAGCAAATTGCCGACGAAATATGCAACGCATACCAATGTTCAATGCGGAATAATAATGAAGTGACGGACGGCCAGTGCCACGCTGCACAGGGAATCGAATGAATTGACTGAATGTTGCAACAGCAACAGGTCGCATGATTGAATCGAAGAGAATTGGACAGCGCAGTTGTCAGAGTGGACAGAGAAGGAGATGATGGGCGGCTGGCGCGACTCTATGTGTGCATGTGTGTGTGTGTGTGTGTTTTGGGGCTGTAAAGCACTTAAATGCCGCCTGTGTATGGCGTAGTTAACAGCCATAATAACAACAACAATAGCAATAATTTGGCAGCAAGTAAAGTGGCAACAATACACCGGCAGCGTGCAACGCTTTATCGCCGCCCAGCAATGCAGTCAATCAGCGGCAATTCAATGTGATTGTGGCAGGTTGAGCCGCGGCATGTGATTGCCAATGAAATGCGCCGTTTTTTGCTGCTTCTTCTTACAAACGCATGCCATTGATGTTGTGCTGTAGTGCATTGCTGTTGTTGCCGGTGTGTAGCATAATGCACAAAAGCGCGAAATAACAACAATACGAACAACAATAGACACAACACTCACTCATGCTCATGCCAATCAATCAGTCACTCACTTTAACGCGCGCGCGCACACGCACGGACACACTCGCGCGGTACGCGCATAAGCAATGTTGCAGGTACATTGCAGCGCTTGGCATTGCAACATGGGAATTTCTCGCCGCTATGTTGACGTTGATGCTGTGCTGCTTTTGTGAAGATGGTCAAGTGTAATGGTTTTTTCATGATATTGCACTTAAGTGCATGGATAATAACAATAGCACAACAAAAACAACAAGGAGTGGTTGGTAGCTTGACGCAGCACGCTTGCGGCGGGCGAAATTTCAAACGTGGACTTCAGCTTGCAACAAGTTGCGTAGGTTTTCATTTAATTGTTGCGCCGTAACAAAAACAAAAATCAGCCAACAACAACGAAAACAATACAACCTAACACCGACGTTCCACCAAACAATGCTTGTTGCTTACGGCTCGCTTCCACTGCCCCTCTTCCCTCACCTTCCGGCAAGAGTCAATTTCAATAATGCGCGGACCAGCAGGCAAACTACCGTCCAAACGCGCGGCCAATCAGCTTGACTGCGCTGCTCAGCTGACCATTGAGCCCGCTAAGGCTGCTGTCAGCATGCAACACAGGCATTCCAAGATTTCACTAATAAAAGCAATTAAGCGAATTGTTAGCATTCTTCAATGCCTATTACATAGCAATGTGCATTGCACGCTGCACCGGCTTCGGCTGCTGCTGCCAACCGGCATTGCAGCATGGCCAGCGCTTTGTAAGCTTCCTCGGGCTGCGCGTTCGTTGCTGAAGTCTTTTGTTGTGCCTCCTCTGCGGCGGCGGCAGCGATGGCTGCTTAGGCAATGCCGCGCATAATATAGCCGCAATTAAGGGCAGCAAAACGTGAGCAAAGTTTGTATTGAAACTGTCCGAAAGAAAAAAATATCTGCAATTGCATAGGAAACAAAAGAATTTCTACAATATTTTATATGGCGGATTAGCGGCATTCGCTGCGGTGAACTTCGTGAGAAATTATGTCATTCTGAATTAGTGGAACGTCTCGTCTATTATAAGGTCGTTTGTTATAATTTCTTTCATAAACGAGAAAAATATGTGATTATTATGAGCGCTTAAGAAAACAAAGGGTATATTGGGAAAATAATCATTAAAAAAATTTTTGAGTATATGGTATATATTTTTACACTGAACAGGGTATATTAAGTTTACCATGAAATTTGTTAAACACAGAAGAAAACGTCTAAGGAGTATATACATATATAAATTGCACATATCCTTTTCTCATACATAGACGACCTTATTGTTGAAGTTGTGGCTAAACACCTAGAAGACCTCCGGAGCAAATGCAATGAGATGCACCCTGGATGTATGATGCCCACTGACATACAGGGTGACGAATACGAGCGAGTATACAAGTTATCAGAGCCGTCTATAGGGGCCAAAAATAGAAAGGAAAGTAAAAAATTAACAATATGGGAGAAGCTGTAGCACACTTCACTCTAAAGACTGCTCCCGGACATAATGGATTTCCACGTAACTCTAATAATAAATGGACATGGGTACTTTAGAAGCTACAATTTCAGATTCCACAATGATATTAGTCCGAACTGTCCTGAATACTACACTCTGTTGTAGTTTTGCGGTGGAAAATTTGACTACACTCTTCCGTCAGTCGACTGAGAACTGGAAAACTGTCAGCGAAGCGGCAACAACATTCATGACAAAACTGTGACATATACATATAGCAGAGTAGGCGTCCGTCAGTTCGTGCCATTAGGAGTTGATTAGGTTTAGAGGATTGAAGTTCCGCCCTCCAGCTTTTTGCGGCTATATTATGCGCTTTTGAAAAGGGCAAGGGCATAGTTTTCGAACAAATTGTTCATATGGGATCACTATAGAATATAGCTGTCATAAAAAATTGCCGACAAAAACGAAATTTTTGTATGGAAATCTTTTTTATTTGTTAAATTACTGCGAAAGTAAAGATCGTTGATGGATACTACAGCCTTAGTGCAGTCGAATAAGACCAAAGATTCAGCGCTAAGTAGTTGTTTGTGCTATATATATATATATATATACAGCTCAAACATTCAGTTGTGATATGGCAACTAGAATTCATCATACTAAGTATTCTGCCTCTGACTTGACGATATTAAAGAATTTTATTTATAGTACCACTTAGAAATATTCTATACTTCTCTACTAAAGTCTTCACTCTGCTAGAATTATATAATTTCGGAATCTGCTTTGGAAAAATTCAACAGTATGTTACTTTGTCGGACTGATCGGTTAAATGATGAGAATATTTCAATAATCGACAACTGAAAAAGGATTTTTCAAGTTAACGGATAACAAACGGGTTCGTCGTATCTTAGCTGAGACTTTTAATGTATGTATATACTAAATTAGAATTATAAGTATTTCTTCAGAGTAGATAAGAATTGGGAACCCTACGACCTTCGGACTGATGAAGTTGACAAAATCCTTTAGCGGATTCGTCATTATGATTACCTCGCTACTTCATCTTGCTTTTGCCAGCATTTTAGGAAGTAGCTGCTGCGCTCTCTCCACCGCAGAACCGATAATTTTCAATCAACCATTTTTTCATTTTATTCATGTCTAAACTCAGTCAGACAGTAGATATCACTACTAGCTGTCTCAATTTGTCACTGGTAATTCTGATATTCTACTTAAAACTTTTAAGGCTGAATTTTTCTGGAAGGAGCTACACACAGCAAAGTCAATGTATTTGTAGCTCATACCGATCTATTTCGTCTTCCTTCCCAGCTTGGCTTTATTTTTATGCGCACTTCCAACAAAAATTGGATCAGGTCTTATCGACTTGGCTGTTGCCGCTTTCCCAACCGGTAGTCGGTTCTTCGCTTTCAACTTTACCCTTTGATCGCAAACAGCTAACAGAAATTATCGGAACTAGATGAAATTCGTACCAAATATGGACCCAACTAAGTCTGCCAAGCAACTCGAAACTGTCTGTACCTCTGTGCTCTTACATCCTCTGAGCTAGAGTCGGACGAGTGTCTTGATTTCAACAATAATTTGCATGACCGATTTTTGTGAAGTTTTGGGGCATCCTGCACATCCATGAATATCTCACTATGTTGGAAGTTTTATCTAGCAACAAGCTCAAAATATCGATTTACTATGAGAAATAATGTTTATTTTTTGTTGAAGAAGCTAAAAGTCATGATTTGTGTCTATGAAATTGTGACAGAAACGAAGGTGACATGATTGGCAATGACTCGGTTTGGATTCGGATAGGCTGACAGTTATGAGGTTTAAGTCCCCAACTTTCAATTTAGATGAGAAAATATTATATTAAGTTTAAAATTTAGTATTATATCAAACATTCAACATTTAGGTATCAGTTCAGAAACAGAGTCAGCGTCGTATTGAAAGTTCAGCAACGCGGTCATATAAAAGTTGAAAAATGTCAAATTGCCAAAGTTTGCGCATTTTTCAAGCGATGACAATCTTTTGTTTTCACTTCTTGTGAATTTCGCGCGCATAGCCACCAGCCACCCCACCGCCAAGCGGCAGCCGCCAGCTAAGAAATTGGCCGATATTTAATGTTAAGTGCCCGTGGCAACCTCGCAGCAGTGCCACTGTGGCAATATCTCTGCCGCCGACGTGGCATTGTAATTGTTATTTTTGTTGCTGTTGCTGTTGCTGCTGTCGCTGCTGTGGTACATTTTGGTTTGAACAAGTGCACAGCAGGAAGTCTTTCATTGTTTCATTGTGCCACATTAAATACATTTGTTGTGTGCCACCGCTTGTTGCCACAGTTGCGCACACAGTTGCCGCAATAAAACGCACAGCCATTTATAATTTACGTTTGCGCTTATTTATGCCCATGCGCGGACTCACTGCCTGCGCCTGCGCTTGCGCTTTCGTCTGCTATCAGATCGGGGTAGCCGCCGACGACATGTCCAACATATTAATACAGACTCATATAAATTCCGCCGATTTAACGCGCCACATTGTTGGCATTGAATTCAAGTGCAGTGCTACAACAATAACAACTGCGAAATTTGCATATTTAACTTTGCTGCGCGAGATGTAAAGCGATTAAGCGTAAGGGCTAACTATAAGGGGAGTACTATCGCATTGGATGAAGATCAGCGGCATATAAATGTAGGTTATGCTTTGTATGCTATGCTGAAGAAGTGGCATATTGAAGCGTCTTCATACATACATGCATTGATTTTTATGTCTCGAAGAACAAACGAAACGTGACTGTGCTCATTTACTTTGAATTTGTATTGTTGTAGTTGTAATTACTTTTGAGTTTTCCTATAGATAACACAATAAGTGATAATACTAAGGAATCTACTTGCCTTGACGCCCTCATGTAGTACTGTGCTGTGAACAGAAGGGGACTTAGTAGGCTTTGTTCTGCAGTTTCGAGTTTCTAGAGATCCTTTGTTTTTGAGTGTTCATTATCGAGCATATCCGAGGATGAAGTCATGTGTAGAAGTTCACGCATTCTTTTACATATGGCTCAAGCAGCTCACGACTTCCGGTGTTAGACCAAGTATCCTCTGGGTAGCCAAAAAACATCCGTTTGAAGGCGAGTTAAAGTAAAAAGACACGCCATTTGAGAAACGCCCCCAATGAAAAATTACCAACTGCCTCGGACGGGAGACCCTCCTTTTGATGCCGACCATGGCAGACGAATTAAAGATTATGATTTGAGGGCAAGAACGTCCGATTTCTTAATTGAGAAGGTGCCGCTATCCAGCTGCTTGATGTCCTCGTTAGAGTCACCATCGTACAAGAATGCGATGGATGGGACAAGGACTGAAGCAAGTAAATCCTTGTGGCATTTACTACAGTGGCCATATAAAGGAGCGCAAATTCGGTGTGAAATTCGTGGTGGGAGAGAGACTCCGTCGCTAAGTTCAGGCATTATTCTTCTCGTTGGATGACCGTCTAGCCACAATCCGCATCAAAGCGAAGTTCTTCAACATATCGCAGATTTGCGCTCACGGCCCAACGGAAGAGAACGATGAAGTGATGAGCACTTGGAGCGCACCTACGTGCGCTGCCACCGTCACTATATCAAAATCGTCCTAGGTGACGTTAACGTCAATATGGGAAAGGAAGTTATCTTTGGCACAACGGCAGATATATTCAGCCTCAATGATGAAACATCCCCAAATGGGTGGAGGCTGATCGACTTCGCCGGAGCCCGAAAAATGGCTATCTGTAGTACTAGATTCCAGCATAGAAAAATTCACCAAGCTACTTGGCTGTCTCCGCATCGAAACACCACCAACCCGATCGAACATGTTGTGACCTACTCGACTTACACTTCTGCTCTCCGAGAGCAATCGTCAAAAACTCGGTATAAGGGAACTGTGAGACGGCATTTCAAGCTCCTTACGTACAGCTGCAACCGAAACCATTTAGTTTTCGGATAATGCAAAAGTACGATGAGAAAAAGAGAGAGGCCCAAATGCGTGAGTATGAAGAGCTTGACAAGCTGGCCGGCAGGGGTAATGCTCGAAGATTCTACGAAAATATGTGGCGACTAACAGAAGGTTTCAAGATCGGAGCATACTCTTGTAGAACCCCTAAAAGAGATCTAGCGACTGATGCCCAAAAAAAAACTAAAATTATGGAGAGAACACTTCTCCAGCCTGCTGAATGGCAGTGAAAATATAACGCCAGGAGAAGGCGACCCCGATTCCCCAATCGATGACGATGAACCAGGTTGAATGATTCCACGATAGAAATTCCCTAACTATACGTCAATACATTATGAAAAACATGGATTGTATATACGACGACCTGGATAGAAGCATGGTAAAGGGTCATGTACAAAACGGTAGATGAAGTACATAAAATTCCTACTGGTAGTCGATAGATGAGACTGTAAGAGCATGACCAGAATACTAACTGACGCAGAATAGGGCTGATAGATCGGGAAGACTGCAGGAAATGTCCACAGCAGGGCACCAAGGAAGCAGAAATCTATTAAAATGCCAGTGTTTTAAATAGTACTTTACAAACACTGATCTGAAATTCTTGAAAGTACTTTAAAAAAATATAGCAGAAAAAATCTTCAAAACTACGCGATCAATCTAAAATGCCTAAACTTATTTTATATTCCTGCATTATCAACAATTGACCTTCTGGGGTTTTGAGGTTATGTAGCTATGCCTCAATATACATATTTGTACTTGTAGACATACTTTTTGCACAAAGTGTAGCATTGAACTAGTAAGATTTATGGCAAATATGATAAGCCACACAATTAACTAGGTCGTTGCGACAAGCAAGTGTGCATGCCACGAAGCACATTGAATGCCGCAGAGAGGTACCTTTCGCAAGTATTTTGCATAAATACATTTTTATTGCTGCAATCCCCCGCAATAAGCGCTGCAGACGCAGCAACAAATGAAGGCCACGAGGCAGCAAGCAGACATTTTACTTATTTATTTATTTACGTCTTTAATTTTCTCTGCTGTTTTGCCGCATGCCACAACAGCGCCTTGGTGTGGCTTTTCTTTCACCGTTGCTGTTACAAGAGCAGATCTGAGCGGCGGCAATCATTTGTTGGTATCATTTCAATGCATTCTTAGCATTTTTATGATTTTATTAAGTGAGCGCTTTCAATGCTGCGCACACACACAAACACACATACAAACGTTGGCGCGCGTGCGCAATGAGTTAACTATGCAAAGCGACAATAAAGCTGAATTTGTATGAAGAGATGTATGTGTGTACGTAAATATGTATGTGTGAGTACTTTTCCTCAGCGCATTGCAGGCATTTTATTGCTTTTCTGCTTCAAATTCGAAAGCAATAATGAAAATAATATCTAAAGCACTGCAACAAAAAGCTACTTTATATTGACTTTTGTTGTTGTTCTTGTTGTTATGTGTATTTTCTCCATCGCTTTTGATTGATTGATTATAATTTTCTCCATGCAGGCAACCAGCTCATATGACTATATCGCTTATATTATAGTTTATTGCTGTAGTTGTTGGCGTATGTCAAAAATATTCAGAGTGCGGGCGCGTTGCAAGCATTGAACTTGCGCTTGGGTTGGCGGAGGGCGTACAAGCTGACAAAATTTTTTTTTCCACATTTTTGTTGCTTTATGGAATTATGCTGCGCAGCTGCAGCTTGGCAATTCTGCGCTCCATAACGCCACTTTCTTTGTGTGTGAGTATCGCATTGCTTCTGGTTCAATTATTCTTCGATTTCGTGGCGGAGCGCTTTCACAGTTTGACAATCAGCCAGTTAGAAAGCAATTACCCGGTGCTTGAATATGTAGATTGCGGAGCTTGTGTGTTTGGTTGCACCAAAATGTGCATATAAACTGCTTTTAATCGAGAGAGGTTTGAAAATAAGTTAATTGAAGAAAAATAATAGAATGGTGTGGACTAATTGGAATATATATGCGTCATTTTCAGGTATATTTGGCATTTGTTGGAGCTCCGCCGAGCAATCAATTATTTTGGATCAATATATTTGATACAAAATAACAGTAAATTTTACTAATTTATTTGAAGTTAACCACGAAACCGTAAAGACAACTTTAATACCAAAACTCAATGAAAACATAATTAATAAGGAGATGTTAATAAATATCAGTACCAAATTTATGAGCATTTTCTTGTTTCCCAGTTTCGACAAAATCTTCAAATCCTCATTGCAAGATTTATGATATAAAGATATCTTAGAAGAATCCTACCGACAACGCACGAACTTCATCCTAAAAAAAAGCCATGTTGAGCTTTTAAACGACTTTAAACCATTTCTAGACCCCTGAGTTTACAAAAGCTCTTTTGTGAGCACCTCTTGGACCTGAAAGCTTTCTCATTAATAGTCAGTTGAACAAAACAAGATCTTCAGAGAAATTAACTTAATTAGTGACGAATAAGATTTTAAACAAGGTTTTAAAACAACAACAACTGAAGAATATTACTACCAAAAAGTCATGATGAGCTTGAAAAAGACTTGAAACCATTTTTTGGCCCGAAAGCTTACAAAAACTTTTTTGTGACCACTTCTTGAACTTTAAAGTTTTCTCGTTGGTACAGTGGGTTGAACAAAATGGGATCTTAAGAGAAGTTAATTAGTGATTAACAAGTTTTTAAAAAAGCTTTTGAAATAACAACAATAACCAAAGAATATTAATAGCAAGAAGAATGAGCTTTCAAACGGCTTTAAACCCTCCCTAGACCTGAGAGTTTAGAAAAGCTCTTTTGTGCCCAACCCATGGACTTGAAAACTTTCTTGTTAGTACTGTGAATTGAAAAAACGAGATCTTCAGAGAATTAAATTACTGACGAATAAGCTTTTAAACAAGCTTTTAAAACAACAACAACTAAAGAATATAACTACCAAAAAGTCATGATGAGCTTTCAAAAGACTTTAAACCCTTTCTAGAAGTGAGAGTTTATAAAAGCTCTTTTGTAACCACCCTTTGGACTTGAAAACTTTCTCGTTAGTGCAGTTAGTTGAACAAAATTAGATCTTCAGAGAAGTTAATTTGTAATGAATAAGTTTTTCCACAAGCTTTTATTAAGCTATCCAAAAAAAGCACAACAAACTTTTAATGAAAACAATGTTGAAAAAACGCTTTCTTGGAGGTTTTTCGTTAACAATATACATCTCCAGACCATTGACCAGGGATTCTACAATATATCCAACTAAAAGTAAAAAACAAACCATTGACATCAATTCCAGTTTTATTTAGCGTCACAGTTGCCTTACCTCTCTCAATTCCTTCGAAAACAAATTCGAACTTCAGACGGGCTTAGGTTCCTATTTTTGTCGAACCGATTACAGCTTGATAGCTTTTTCTTCAAAACATTTTAGATATCGGTTATTATGGGTTAGGCTTTGAGGCGCTTTGTTATAGTCGAAGGAAGCAAAGCCGGGATCCGGAAGTTTACTCTGCTAAACGTATCTTACTCCCAACTCAAGATTTGGTTAAGAAGCCTCTTAGCTCCTTATTTTTGTCGAGCTGATAACTGTCTGATAGCTTTTCTTTGAACATATTTTAGATATCCGTTATCATGGGTTATGTTTTGAGACGCTTTTCTCTATAATAAGATGAAGCAAGAAAAGTTGGGTTCCAGAACTCGCTAAGCTTAACTTACTTCCAACTAAGGACTCTCCCACGGTTCGGTTAAGAATTACTTCATGAAACAGTCTTACTCCTGAGGCTGATAAAATCATCTCGTTATCCTACTATGGACTGTACAATTTTCTATGACAAATAACGTTTCATTCTTTCATTCTTCTGTGTAAATCGGCTGGAGGTGAAATTAGCACTTCCGCAGATTTGGGAGAAGCTTAAAGCGCTTTATCGATACCTCAGGAAAGTTTATCCATATTAAATACTTATTTCGTGTTCAACGGTCCGATGTTACAGCAGTCCAAATGTGTTCCTAGTGATCTATGTTGCAACATTTTTAACCTCACAAACATGCCTATTTGTCAAAGACCGTTAAAATTGGGACAAGAAGAACTCCGCTAAAAACAAGTAGTTCTATTTTTGTCAAACTGATCTCGCAGTCGCACAAGTTTTTGCCGTTGATCAGCGCATTATTTATTGAATTGAGCTGTGTTCTGTTAATTTTTAAAAATTTTGGGTCCTGTTTAGCTTTACTAAGTATTGATAAACTCGATAACTCGGGATAATCTGAAAAGCCTTTGTCTAATGATGTGGATGTAAGAGCTTCAAATGTAGGAAGGGCTTGTGAAGAACTCTCGTCTTCTGTTCCGTTCTCTTGACAGAATTCTGCCACTACAACAACAATAACTCTTGTCTTCTTAGTATCCTAAAGCTTTTAGCTACGTACAAGAAAGCTTTCAAGTCCAAGAGGAAGACTCAAAATCCTCCTTTGATAAACCCTTTGTGTCTAGAAATGGTTTAAAGTCTTACTAATGCTCACCAATCGCCATCGTTACTAACGATAACTAGGTCACTTACAAAAAAGTGTACGACTATTGCCTAAAACTATATGACTTCACATATATTTTTTAAATATTTTAAAACAAAATTCACATAGCCATATTAATCACCGACCAATTAGTGTCAGTGCAGTTTAATGAGCCTCCGCAACAATAAAAAACACAAAAATAATTATTTAAGATAAATTGCCTGCGAGTTAACGTGCTTACAATTTTTGCTTACAACAACAACAATACGTAATAACATAAATATTTCCTACACTTGATCAACAAAATTTATGAAAAAAACTGCAATTGGGATGAAAGCGGTTTGTCAAAAACAAATATGCAACAGCGCAATCAATCAAAATGCCAAAAACAAATCACCACACGCCCCAAACGCCCCAAACGCCGACGCCGCCGCCCAAAACACAGTCACGACTTGCTGTGCAGTATCATGCAAGCACCTATATAGGTTCCACACACTGTGTGTACATATGTATATGTAAGTGTTGCAAAGCACAATACAGAACGTGTGTCGGCTGCTGCGCATGCGCTCGCGCTTGTTTACATTGCCGCTGCGCCAGCAACAAGTTGACAACGTAGCGGCAATGAACTGCACAAAGTTGAATGGGAAGTGCAGTTGCTGCCCACTGACCATGCAAAAAAATAATAAATACAACAACAAAAAGAACTGCATTGTTAAAAGTGTAGTAGTCGTTCCGGCAACTGTCATTGACACACGAGAGCCTAGCGTCATTTGGCAAAACGGCATGGAATGAAACGCGCGGCGCGCTTGGCAGACACCTGTGCCGATCAAGGAACGCGACAAGGCATTGTGGTGCGCAAAAAATGACAAACTAGCAGAAACAAATAATTAACGAGTATGCATAATATAGAACAAAAATTAAATAACAAAGATAAAAATAAGCTAAAAAGTTTTAAATAAAAGCTTTAAAAAATTGAAATGTTATGAAAACGTGTTCTACCGGCGATGCAAACCGTAGGCTCGGTTCAAAAATCAATTGTATAAAAAGCCAAATCCAATACAGCTGCAGTGAGAACTCTTTTAGTCAGGCCGCCAACGGTGGCTCTGAACTTTGCAGCCGCACCGCTTTGACTTGGTGTGGTGCCGCGCGAGTGGCATGCAACAAACTTGCAAAATTATGCCAATTATTGGCAACTAACAAATAAGACGGCTGCGTAGCAAGTGATGCTTGGAGGGAGTAAGAATTAGCTTACCATACTTCATAGATCTGTTACCGTGGTCTGGCTTGCCATAGTGAATGTAAATATCAACGCCGCATTTTGTAAAAAGAAATACAAATATATATATTTTCTTGCACTTCTTACCAGCATTCAAAATGTATACACAATATCAATGAAACCCTGAGCGAGTGGCGGTTACGGTAGTTTTCTTTGAGCAAAATTCTTTAAACCCAACGTTTAATCCAGTTGAAAGTTATTTTCAACCAACGAAGAACCATAAAACTGAACTTGTGAAACACTTTGGTTTACTCTCTCCGAGGTGCCGAAGAGCCATAAAACTGAACTTGTGAAACACTTTGATTTACTCTCTCCGAGTTAACTCTCTTTAAAGCAAATAAAAGAGCTTTGTTTTTAAAAAATTCTGCAGTTTAATTAGATCTTCGAACACCTACATTGAGTTTGATTAGAGGAATTATAAATCGTAAGAAGTAATGTAAAAAGAATGTATATATATTGTAGATTTTATTGACCAGATGTTTAGCATTAATTCCTTTTCGTAAGTTCCTAGAATAGCATTCTGGTTTCGAACTCGTAGCGAGGTGCCTGTACGTAGAGTACTCCGTTTTCATTGCTGTCGGCTATTCGTACCCAAAATGAACCCAAGTATTTATCGGGATAAGGACTTTAGGCTAAATTTCTCTGAAAAATCATTTCAAAGTATAAATTGATAGGAGGAACTGAGAAGAAAACGAGGGCAACTGGCAGAAGATCTAGTTTGTTAGAAAATTATCTAACGTCATGAACCAGATTCATTAATTGACCTCCGCACTGCTTTCCGATTCAAAACCCTTATGAAATCAGCTTATCAAAACATCAATTTTAACACAAAGCCTCAAATGCCCCCAATTAGCACATGCGTTGGGCATAAATTGTCACCCTGTTCACAAAATGAATAAAATAAGAATTAAGTCGAGAATATCGCAAATGTTGTTGTATCACCAGGAGCGCCACCGTAAGTCATCAATGGAACGACTGCTAGCTGCAAATCTCCAACTGCCGATTGCCGACAAGAACACCGCACTGCAATACCACCCCACTAGCCCCACTACTTGTGCTACGCCCCTGCATCCTGCCACAACTATTGGCAAGCTAATGTCACAGCAGTGACGGTGACGTAGACTGTTGTGCGGTTTCGCCTTGATTTCGCAGTGATTTAACGGTTACAGTTGTCAAATTAATGACATTCATTTGTGGTGCGGCTGGCAAGTTGCAAGATGAAATGCAAACGGTAGTTTTATTGGCAAATTATTGTTGTTGCTGTGTGCAGTCAATTAGCAAGGCGGACGCAAAAACCGAGAACTGTACGAAAAAAATATATTTTTTGTTGCTATCTATGTAAATAGGTGCATGGCAGTTAGCAACTGTAAGGCAAAGCAAAAAAAACAAAAAGAGGTAAATTTGCTATAATTTTACCTAGAACAAAGTGCCACGGAAAGCCTTACTGCAATGTGACAAACACACATATACACACACCCAATGAGGGGGGCACAAATATCCACCTTACTGCGCCGCACGCTCTGACACACCTCGGTGTCTGGTGGCGCGGTCGCAGCCGCCGCTAATCTCCGTGACTGCGTCAGTGGCTGCCAGTTAAGACAGTGGCAGTCAGTCAATTAGACTGTTGGCCAACAAAAGGTTAAAGGTGCGGCATGCGACTAACTGCTGCCTGCCTACCTGCTCGAGTGCCATTCGTTAGGTGCACTATCGGCGCTGCGGCTTGGCAGCGGCAACAATCACGGTAGCGGCAGCATGCGATCTGCGGGTGCAGAGTGTGGCAAAATTGCGAAAGTTTGCAGGTTACTAAGGCCGATTGCAGTCAGCTTTGCAAATAAGTGGTCCGTAAGTTATGTCGATCGAGTGAAATATTCTAGAGAAAGAAGAATCATGAATTTACGTTTGGTTGCAAGGGATTTATTGCCTATGCTTAATTGCAGCAATAATTATTTCTTCTAGTTTTGTGGGTATTTCGTGTTTGCTTCTTTTTAACTAGGTCTTTTAGGTTTTCGAATGTCCAAATAAAAGAACACAGGAATCATGTCTAGTTATGGCTTCCACTGAAATATTAATTATAAAGATTGAAAAATATTGCAAAATATTATCTCATCTCAGGTCATCAAAACGCTCCTATAAAATCTAGTCACATAAAGGCTGTCTTCGATTCACCAAGTGCTAAAGAACAAACTATATCAGCCTATAACTATATAACCTTAATTTGGAATAGCATAGGTAAATATGTTGATCTCTCTTGAGGCCACCAGAATAGCTTTAAACGTTTTTCCGTTGTGAAGCATATAACTCTAAGCTATTGATCAAAAAGACCGCCGTGCATCGACTAAGCGCCTAAACCCAATTCGCAGGGTTTATTAAAAGTATGCCAACCGAGCTCAAAAATGACTGCGAAATTGTTTAGATGTTTCCACTTCATCATCCTCATTGCACAGATTCCAGTTAGATCGCCTAACATTGCGGCGATGAGAACCCTGCCAAGAGCTACCAATTCAATTTCGTTCGCACCTTAGGTTAGGTTAAAAGGTCGATCCTGACAGGGATCTCACTTGGAAAGTTTAGAGCGCTGGTCCGTTTTGATAGTTAAAACTCCTATATAATAAATCATAAGACCCTTACGAACTAAGCACATTGAGCCTATTTTGGTTCGGCGAAGGAAAATCTGCTAAGATGCTTCATTCTCAGTCTTGTAAATGCTGGACAATTGAACAAAAAGCACCTGGATGTTTCCTCCGTCAAGATTTTAACCTATCCATGATGCAGTAGTTTGATGCTATGTCTGGTGAAGGCAGGATGTTGTTTACATGCTTTGAGTGCACAGTTTGTGAGCTCAGCGCCAGTATTGCCGTTTTGCAGTCGGATTGAATGCTCACCTTCCTGAAAGAGGCTTCACTTAGTAGAAGTACATCTGCCTACACCTCAGTAGTAGTCTGAAAACCACTATAGTGGCCCAGTAGCCTAAAGATAAGATTGACGGAAAGCTCCTTACAGAAAACGCCCTCTCCAATCTTCCCTCCTAGCTTAAAATAATCGTGAAAAAGCTCACAACGTGTATTCTTCAGTGATTTCTTTCAATCCGCATACATATCTCCCGTCAGTATGTGAGCAGCGAAGAAGCTGCCCAAAGTGGCCTCGGCGACTCAGTGATCCAAGTTTTCGGAAAGGTAGTTGAATGAGAGAATTTTTATTTTATATATAATATCTAAGATTTGTTTGGATAGAAAAGCACCATCAAGAACTTATTCCCGAACTAATGTACTTTGACGTTTTATCGTCTTTTACACGCAGAATATAAAGAAAAGTAACCGAAAATCAATTGTTGTTTAGCACAGCGTCCTAAACTAACCCACAAATATCTGGAATAGTACAAATATCAAAATTAAGCATCCTTTATAGATCTCTAACTCCTCTTTTTGGAATTTTTCTACACAATTATAAATATTCACACTTTAGTAGGGAATTGTTTTCGAGCGAAAGATAAAGCTACAATACTAATATATCAAAGATGAAAGCTATCCTTAGGTATAACATCTAAATAAGCACAGTTGGAAGAGTGTTAGGCTTTTTTGTTGTCAAAAGTCAATATAGCCAAGAAATATAAAGTTAAAATAAATATTTGCTACTATACTACGCACACACACAACTAAGTTTCGATAGTTCCACATATGTATGTACTTTGCAAAAATTCACATGAAAAGAAAATCATAATTTAATTGGTTTAAAATATTGCAGATCATTTACGAATTATTTCCGCGTACCTGTTGGTGGTCCTTAGCCAAAAAAGTACCAGACCAAAAATAAGAAAAGCATAAGCTAAAAATTGGCAAAATATTATTCTTTCATATCGTTCAAGACTTCTCAAGCAAATCATTAAATTACTTTCACAGCATTTCGCGCTAAAACAATTTTCTGTTATTAAAGCCATGCTAACACCAATGTAAGCCTTTCAACGTTTTAATATTGCTTATGCGAGCTATTGTTTCGTTAAGTATCGGCAAAAAAAACGTGAACAAAATAAAAACAGTGACTCGAAAGTTGTAAAGAGTAATGAAATCGATATACAAAAGGTTAGGTGCTGCTGAGTGATGAGGTCATAGCCGGAGCTATCACCTGTGACGTTTGGGGAGGAGAAAAAAATATGCGCACACACCTGCATATAGAGATATGTATATGCATATGTATTGGTTTTGAGGTTAAAGTAATGGATATGTGTAAATTTGGCAAAAGAATTTTACAAAAAGAAAAAAACAAAGCAGAAATTAAAATATTAAAAATAAAAGAAAAAAATTAAAAATAAATTAAAAAAACAAAAAATAAGTAAAAGTATATTAGAAAAAAACATAAAAGAAAAAACCAAAAATAATTTAAAAGAAAATTAAAAAAATTCGAAATTTTCGAAACAAATTTCTGTTCACATATAGTACATTTTGTCTCATGCGATTTTTTACTTTTTTCTATAAACCTGCGCTTTTTAATAATAAAATATATGCTTGCTTGTTACATACATATTAGCTGTAATTTGTTGCTATTTTTGGAATATATTTTAAAAATATATTAGATCGATTTTTTATACGCATTATTTTTTCAGATTTCGCATGAGGTGAGTATCTTTCAGCCACGCAGTATGATTGTAAACAACATTAAGCGCACAGTTGGTGGTTGGCCCACTGACTGAATGGCGCACTGACGAATTAGCCTACTGACACTCGCCGCTACACCAGCTGACTGATTATGGATGGTGTTAATTTCTGGGAGTTCCCATTTCAACTGTCTTACGAGTGCAAATGATACAATGATGCCACATACATACATATACTTATATATAATTATACCCATACTGTTTTCCGTACTCATATATGCCACTCAAAACAACAAATACTAATAAATAAATAAACCAAAAAAAAAAGGTTCACCAAAATGGTACGAATTGCCGTTGACTTATTGTTGAGAGGTTAAGGAACTCTGACGCTGATTGAATGTTGAACTCACTAAATGACTGACTGACTGCTGTACTGACTGACTAATTGTCTATACAATGCTAAACGTTGCAGCGACAGGCTGACTGACATATTGAAAAAAATCTCAAAGGCCAGTTTTTTTTAATTTTTTCTGCTCTCCAGCAGTGCTTACGGCACCACACTCCCCTCGCCGTTGAATGCGCCATATTTTATTGCTTTGGTTTTTGTTTCAAATTTCGTATTATTATTTTTGTAAATTACTTTGGCTTGCCTTATGCTTCAGCTTTCTTCGCCGCACTTGATCGATTGTTTTTTTTACGCTGTCATGTTGTTATGCGGGTGGCAGCAGCTGGACATTTGCGGAGCAACGCTTCATTTGAATGAAAGCGCGGCATTCCAACGGTCAGTGCAATGGCAGTGGTGATGAGTCAGGCGTGTGGCAATGTATACAGCCAGGCATTTGTGTGGCTTTGAATCGGAGTTTATTTAATAGGCCTTTCGTTTGTGTTTTTAATATTGATAGAAGCGAAGTTTCTTTCATTTTTATACTCTTGCAACATGTTGCTACAGAGTATAATAGTTTTGTTCACCTAACGATCATCTAAAAGTAATAGAGACAGATATAGAGTTATACATATATAAATGATCTGAATGACGAGATGAGTTGAAATGAAAGTCACTGCCTGTCTATCCATCCGTCCTTCCGTCCCTTCATGCACGCTGTAACATGATTAAGAAACATGTAACATGAAGAAGAATGAAACTTGGTATACGAGTTCATTGACAAAGAAAAGTCCATAAAAAAACATAGTGACCGGTAATCGGACCTCTGCCACGCCAACAAAACGTCGTTAACCCAAAACGTATAAAGAAGGAATAAATCAAGATATAAATCTCAAATTTGGCACAAGGAAGATGTGGGCGTGGCTAAGATATCCACTTGGGCAGCTGTGAACGCTGATGTAAAACTGTTATAAATGGTGGGACGAATCGACGAACCGCTTTGAGCTTATCACTAGTTACTTAAAACAGTTGATATGGGTTCCAATTAACTCATTAGGTTCCGTTTAAGTATGCTTATAAAGGTGTTTCGACTTCAGTGGATAGTGGAACCGAAAGATTCCAGATGTTTCCACCTTAAATTCCTCGATATACATAACTTTAGAAACTAGAATCCGACACGACAAGATTCTTAAGCTCATCACATGGATGGCTTTTCGACAGTATCCAAGCAAGTATTTCAGAGAAACTCTTACGTTCTACTCTAAGAAAAACCACACTGTAGTAGTAGTAGATTCTATCGGGATTTGACCAAAATCAAATGTTCCAATATCATCTCACAACATTGTAGCAATGAATATGCTGCATATATTCCTATTTATTTCCCTTAAATGATACACCTTCTAAGAAAGTTATCCTAATACAAACCTGTTAGCTCCCTCTTGAGACCCTGCGTGACTACATGCTGACTTAGCATGTTGATGCTGCAGTGCTTGCAACAACCTGATGCCGGGCGAGCATTTAACTACTGCAAACGATACCATGTATTACTGTAAGCTAGATTACATTGATCTGCTGCAAACGCCATATGTGCAGCGCTCACTGGTCGCTTGTAATCTAAATGCTCATATCAAAAACGCATGTTTACGACTTACAACGACGTCTGCGAGTCGCATTAAAAACGCCAAATAAGCACGCAAGTGCAAACACGTCAATGCTGCGACTGGAAGAAGCTCCAATGTTTAATAAAGGAATATGCAAGTGATAAAAAAGTCAATGCTGCGCTATACGGTCCATTGCAGCAAAACCTCGGTCTACGAAGTGCATCGTGTAAAGGGGGCACAAGTGTAGCGGTTTCTTGTTTTTGTTTTTTATGCGACATCAAAGTTGTTGTGAGTAAATTAAGCGGCAGTAACTCAATATATTGGCCACTTACACGTTAATTTAAGCACAAATTGAATTAATAAACCATGTTTAACATAGCCGAGTGTGCGGTCTGTTGTTGCAAGTTGCACCGTCCGATGACCGAAAACGCGAAACGATTTATTAATTTATGCACGAATCGCCTGGCAAATGCCGACAAATACGAAGTTTTTATGGTCATGGCTATGTGTGAAAGAGAGCAGTGTTGCCAGATTTGTAAAGAGATAAAATCGAGATTAATGTTTGAATAATCTTTGAATATGGAATGCCCGTAATACTTAACGACAAGGTCTTAATCGTGAAAAATGTGGATTATTCCCTGATTCTCACACTGGATTCCGCCTATCGGGGAACAAGCTGGCGAAATTCGCTCATGGCATGCAAACGCTTTGCCGGAAAATTTTAAGGCTATAAGCCAAGATTAACTAGATGGGTGGGTCTGAAGCCGATAGTTACTTATGCAAGGATCGCGTGGCAAAAAGAGCCTGAGAATCACACTTGACAGTAAAATCCAGTGGTGGAACTCTGCAGTTAACCTCAAAAAAGTAGCTAGTCATTTAAATATGTCCACGTACAACCTTTCGTACCCATGAGAGTATTCTTTAAGCAGAGATCTTTGCAATAAGTCGATGTTCAGAAGTGAACTACTCTCAGCGATAGTCAAACAGCACTCAAAGCGATCTTACCACATTAGATTAAATCGCCACTGGTTCAGAAGTGTTAGAAAAGCTCTTAGAAGTGAGTGGTAATGGACAGATGCAGTATTAAGACCCTTGGATCCACATATCCAAGTACGAAGCGCACCGCCTGTATGGCGTCTAGTAAGATCCTGTAAATAATTAGAGCGCTGGGCTTATGTGAATCCGTGTGAAGGAAGAGTACAATATACCTTAGGTCAGAGTACACTCCCTAATTTAATTATATTATATTTTGATACCATTCAAAACAAACTTCGAATATCAGTTAATTTCCACCCACCGATTTTCAAACGGGTGGCAACTCAATGGTCTAAGAAAACGCAAAGAGCGGGAGAGTACAGCGCGACGTGTGTTAATCGAACAAATGTGCTCGTTAAAATATGCCAACGCACGAACACATACACACACACTCACGAAGGAAAGACCAAACAAAAGTCACCTTCTGGAGTAAGATTTACATGCACTCCCCCTGCCCTACGCCCGATACGCAGATGCAAATTTGAATTTACAAGCACGTAATATGAAAACCTGTGCAACAAACTTATACCAAAAGCATAACAACAACGACAACAAAGCGAGCGGCCAAAAGGCGATACAATTTCACAGTCGCCCTACAAATTGTGGCAGCATGTTGCAAACTTTCTTGTTGCATGTGCGCACAATGTACATTGTTGTGCGCCTGTAATTAATGTTACTCCTCTTATTTTAATTTACTTTTTACTTTTTTTTTGGTTTTATGCCTTGCCCTGTGTGTGATGTGTGGCCGAAGCCAAAGCAAACAGAAAATTGTGCGTTGTGTGTGCGAAAATGACGTGATTGAGTTGAATGAATTTTGGCGGCGGTGCTGCTTTTGTAAAATCAAAAGCCGCACATGCAACATGTACGAGTGGCAAGACTGAAGCGGCCAAAACAAGCAGAAAGTGACCAGATGCCAGCGGCATAGGCAGTGCGGTAGATATTAAACAAAAACTTTATGAACAACGAAAAATTAGAACATGTTCAATGCGCTGGACAAAATTTACATGAACATGTCGCGATTGGCGGGCACTGTGTTGCTGTTTGCGGGACTGGGCCAACAGAGCTCTGGGCTAACGCTTTGCGTACCTGATGAATGCGTAAGGCCCTCTGCACGACTTTGGATGTGAAACAATAAATATAAAAAAAGAAATAGTACATATTTTCTCTTTATCTCGAACTATTATGGATTTTTTAAGTATGAATATAAATTTTTTTAATTAAAAATTCGAAATTTATGACGATCAGCCAGTCTGGAATTATCATTGAATTGAGTTTTTCGTACACTTTGTGACTCCTCTAACGATATGCAATTGCTAGAGTTGAGAAAAAAGTTGTTTATTAATTTTATACTAGGTTTACCCCATAAATTCAGATAGTGTGTTTAATGTACATACATAATTATTTTAAGACAAACATACATATAAATTTTACATACCGCCTTAAACATTGTTCCTATCCATTGTTGACATTCCGGCTGCAGCAAAACAAAATTTAATTTTCTTCTACCAAACACAGGAAATTTAACAAAGCCATTGAAATCTACTGCACTTTTTTACACACACACTTCTTTCACCATTTAAGTATACATTTATATTTCTCACTAACACCACGTCACACACTGCACTTTTTTACACACACATTTTTCACCATTTATTTAAGCACACATTTAATTTTTTGCAAAAACACTACATCACACAAAGCACCAGAAACATAAACGGGACTTTAGTGATGAAAATGTTCAAAAAAAATTATTACGAGACCGATATTAAATTACTCATATTATTATTATTGAAACACTTTCCGAATATATTACGCGTAACTTATACTCCATTAAATTATTTATTAAAACAATAAATCACAGAACATTTCTCACTTTAACACATTTCTGTTCAATTTACTCACACTTTTCAGTGACAACACCTGTTAACTTCCACAACAATGCACAAACTGAGAATGTCATTCACTCATCGTTTTTCTTTACACACCCACACTCTACACTACATCAGCACCAAAACTTTAAATTTGTTGTTTTTAAGTTTCTCACGCGCTCTTAAATCCATACAAAAGCAGTGCATATGATTGTACAAACAAATACATATAAATACATACAAACATATTTACATATTTACACTAAATGCATGCAAACGCAGCAGTGGCACTCGTTTTTCGCGAGCACACGCAAATGAAAGTGACGAAAAGTAAAGGCAAATATTCTTTGTTATATTGCTGTGCAAAGCTATGTACTTATGTACTTATATTGTGCTGTGAAAAAGTGAATATTTAATATTTAGTGTAATTTTAAATCAATTGGCTATTGCAAAAGAAGTTAATAATAAATATATTAACATATAAATATAGTATAACATCATAGTTCACAAAATGAAAATATGTGCAGTGACATAAAAGAAAAAATTCGCGTAAATGTTGTTTTCGTTGTTGACTCGGTTCGGTTCTCAGTGCTCGGTAAACGTCAGTGATGCGAAGCTTGCAGTGCATTGTTGTTATTTTATGCTAAATCAATGTTTCTTGTAAATAAACCAGCAAACATGCTGTGACATGTTAAAATAGCATGATTTTTATTGTTTTAAGTGAACTAAAATGTTTGTGATTAAATTTTGATACATACACTATGTAGTGTATGTGTTTCAAATGGTTTATGAGTGCAAATGAAGAAAGTGAGTGCTGTTAAAAGTATATTCGATAAAATTGCATTAAAATGTGACAACATAATAACATTACTGGTAAGTTATTTAATTTTGATACAATGTAAATACGAATTATGTTCCTTTTTTACATAAGAATTTATATAAAACGTCATATTCGAATACTGATTTTAGTAATATATAGCGTATTATGTTTTTTTGCTAATTTATTTAATTTAATTTAATTTTATTTTATTTAAACATTCATATGTACTTATGTATGTATATAATTGTTGTTGATTAAATACATATGCAGGTATGTACATCTTAGGTATGCATTCAAATATGATATCTTCAGTTTGATTATGACAATGATTTTAAAAACAATTAAGTTTCAACGCATGAACCACAACATTACATAAATATTATGAGTTTGATACCGATAAGCAAAAAATCATTTCCATTAAAATTTATTCCATTAAATTTTATTAAAAGGTGGCAACAATTTTATCACATTAAATTTGTAAATCAGATGGAAAACCTACCTTATAATTATTGACCAGTTTAGTTTTCTTGTTCTAGTAATTTTTTTTATTTAGTTGACTACTTCTCAATATTTTCTCTTACATTAAAAAAAGGGTATCCGAACATGTGGCTTAAATTTTTGGATTTTTTTTAAATTAGTCCAGTCTATTTTTAAAATTAATTTTTAAAAGCAGTCGTAAACTTGGTTGCTTGAATTCATTGTGGCTTAAATACAATTGACTAAACCCCTAATCGATTTGTAAATACACGAGTACAAAATAAATTGTGCGTGGTCTTAGGAGTAAATATCCCACAACTACACAATTTTAAATGTCATTTATTGCTTGCAACAAATGTAATTGACATAAGCGGCGATAGCCTATTGACCTGTATTAGCCAAACAAAATGCCACACTAATGCGTGGCCAAGCAAAACAACAACTCTTTCGCAGGAGCAAAGTGCAGAAATAAACCCACAACATAAACAGTTAAATGGGCCATTTTCGAAGCCTAGAAAAAATAACAAGGGTAAGACAACTTGGCTAACAAGGCGGCGCATAAAGTTAGACTGACTGTCTTGCTTGAATGCGTCGCAGAAAAGTGTTGGAAAAACAATAAAAAAAAACTAGAGGCATCAAATCGCTGCCACAAATCGCCACAAACTACAAATTGTGGCAGTGGCAGTGGACGTTGCTAGTTTACAGTTAACAGCATTTATTTACTAGACTGAGTTGGCCGCAAGCAACGCACAATTTAAACATATTAAATGCATGTTGAGATAAATTTCGGCTCAAACTTGAAGAAAAATACATAAACGCAAAAAAACTTCGAACTAATGGCAAGCAACAACAAATAATACAGACTTGATCGCATTGTGCGTGCGCAAAACGCACCTCTTGTGAGCTTTTTGCTTCAATTTCGAGCGCTCGAGGCACAGCAAAATTGTTTATGCCGCGCCATTAACTGCATAAATACGCGCAAATAAATGCGATTGCATGCAACAAAATACATTTTTTGTATTTCTTACTATTTTATTCTGCTTAGTTTGGCGCTGATTTTTCATGCCGCCTTATGTGGCAAACAGCAAGTTGCGCACACGATTTTTTTGGTGCGCAAAAATTAAATGAAAAATTTGTCACAATTTATGTCATAACGATTGCGTGTCCATAATAATAGTTGAAAGAGTGCGGACATGGCGGCCGAAAACTCGACGAAGGCGATAAATTATAAAATTGATCATGTCAGTAATAAGCGCAAACAGGATCAGCGTCGGCCACAGGCAGCACGCAGACAGCGCCGGCGCAGGTGCGGGGCGACGCAAGAATACTCGTGCATATGCGCCACATCGCGACCGCCCGGTGGCGTCAAGCAGGAAGGCAGCGGCAGGCAGAATTTGTTTATTGATTGTGGCGGTGATTTGCTGCAGGCGGCACGCACATGTTGCAAGGATTTGTCGTAGACAAGAGTGGAAAAAATAAATAGGCACACATTACTTCATTTATGTATGTATGTGTGTATGAGTAACGGAAATTCAATTAGTCAAAGCATAAGTCTTTTCACACTTCGCCACATATGCCACTAATACACATACACGTAAATAAGGCTCCACCGCTTTCCGTTTAGACATTGGCGCTTATCGTACCCTGCTCCCACCACTCCGCTAGCAGCAAGTACACGAGCAAACAAATGACCGGATTTGAAATGTGAAAAGGTGCGAGGATTATTACCGTTGGGGCGCTGATAGCGTTCGTGCGCTGCATACCGGGATTAGTGGGCGTATCGGATAGAGGCGCAAGCTTTGATGTTCTCATTAGGTCTGCGTCTACGTTTGCGTTGTTCCCGTTGCTTGCGTTTGGAGCCAACCATAAGCTCTACCTGCATCTGTTTGAATTTCATTGGCGCTGGTGGCACTGAGCACTCAATTATCGGCATTGATAAAGCACTTGCGAATATTTGAGTGCGACAAATAGAGGCACACATGTGTGTTGCGTATGCAACCCTGCCATGTCATTGTCCAAATTGGCATTCTCAGCGGAACGCACAAATGACACGTTAAGCTCCGCTTGATGGCTCAAAGGCACCTTGAAAGCCTTTTGAGGTTATTAGCATTTAAATGGTTTTCACTTTTTCCCCTTTTTCGGTCGATGCGATTCTGTTCATGCTTGCCACCATTGCTCTATATGCGATTAATACGTGCAGGATTTTCTTTACAGCTTTTAATTACAAAATAAATAAAATTCAGGTTAATTATAATGGTGGGCTTCGGAGACGCCTTTCACTGATGAAATTTTGAAAAAAGAAGAAGTCGCTTTGATAAGAGTTATTAAAAGGAATAAGTTTATTAACGTAAATTGCCATGTTTCGCGCCATTGGCGGTGTCAAGAACTAAAAAACAAAAAAAAAACTTTTGAAAAATTATTAAAAAATGTAAATACGAAGCACTTTTGGTACTGATTGTTGGAAAAAAAGTATTTTTGTTCGAAATCGCCTGAAGCTGCTGTTATACTAAAATGCAGTGGCTTTGGTTATTAGTCGCCAAACTGAGATTTGCTTATATAAAATAAACAAGAGTAATAAAATTATGTACATCTTGTCATAAAAACAAAAAAAGTTAACTTCAGCTGCATCGAAGCTAAAGTACACTTCACTACCGCTATACATATGTATGTACGTATAACTAAAACTGAAAACGTAACTGGTCAACGGTAATTAATGCATTCCAAATTTCGTGAAGATAAGAAGCTCTCTTACGGAGAAAAGGATGTGTGCAAAATTTCAGATCAACATCTCATAAGCTGAGGCACTTGTTTGCGTATTCATGCCTATAGATGGGTAGATAGGCAGCCGAACATGGATAAATCGACTCAGTTCAACACGCTGATCGTTTATATCTATATACTTATATACTTATAAGTTAGGCTCTCCGACTTTACCTTCTGAGAGTAACTAACTTTGTGTACCCTGTTCTTCTGCTTTACTGGCACAATAGGAAACCTCCTTGTGTGAAGACTCGCTTGGTATCGAATGGCGAGGAGAGGTCTTTACCATTCTGACACACACTTAATGTGTTGACGGTGGGCTTCTGTCTTTCACACACTACTATCGATAAAACCTTACCACATCTTCTTTTTTGTGGATTGGGCATAGCACACTTAGGTTCCGATCGTCGCGCATGCTTTCATCCGACCATATCTTGCAAAGAAGTTGAAGCAGGCACCTTGTCAGCTTTTCGCCGTCGTGTTTGAGTAGCTCGGCCGGTCACCTCTGCCTCTCTGTTGTTCTTTAAGCAAGTAATTGCTGTTCGAATTTCATCAATTTCGGGAAATGAAAAATCTATTCCATCAGCATCTATTGGGTAATCGGTTTCGCCATCTCCAGATATCACACTTTCACTGCCGTTCAGCAGAATGTTCCCTTCATAACTTCAGTTAGACCCTGTTCAATTATTACAGATATTTCATCAAAAATTCTAAGTTTCTATCGACTCGAGCTGTACTAGTTTGCCTTTTGAATGTCATAGGAAGTTTCAAACTTTGCCCAAATTTTTTGTCAAACAATGCAACAAGAGCCGTTGTCTTTGCTTTCGTCGCTTGTTCGTGATTTATTTAACAATTTTTGCCATGCCAGATTATAAAACAATTGCTACTGTTCACTTATTTCCCAACACTTCAGAAAATATATAAAATGTGCTTAGACTGATTTACGAGGCAGCAGGTTGTTTGCTAGGCTGAAAAGGGTGCTTCAATATCTTTGAGAGCGGTTTAAGTGATATTTATAAGAGAATAGTTAGATTGTGAAGACATCTGTTGAGAGTTTTATAAAGGGGAAGTTTTACTCACTCTTATGTCTGCGGAATTTTGAGATCCAATAGTGAAGAGTACGATTGAATAGATTGAAGTTATGAAGAGAAAATCGATAGCATTCGAAATGATCGAAAAAACATCATATCGCAAAACAATCTGGCTTGAATCCGAGAGTGAGCATAGAAAATCGTCGCCTTCCAAATGGATCCTAATATATGCTTTTTTGTTTAGGAATTATGGGTACATATTTTTATGGCTTTATAACAAGGAAGAGATACTAAATTGCCTCGTTTTGTAGAGTTTAGTCTTGCCATATTTTCAATAGCTTCTAACACTTCCTATTTAAAAAATTTGTATGTATGTTAATCCTAGTGAATCGCTTGATAGTTAGCTTTGAAAAAACTGCATCTATAGAAACTCCTACTGGTTGACCCTGTGCATTCTTGGGTACACTTTGATACACTCAAACGTTTACATACATATATGTACATATATACATTATATACGCTATATATAGAGGAATTTACTCAATCTGCTCAAATTCTTTTTGGCAGTTGCAAGTTCAAGCTGCAAGCCGGTCAGGAGGCACGGTTAGCCGGCCACCAAAAAGCGCATGCTTGTTGAATGAATCACGGCGGCACATAAAATAATGTGTATGTGTATGCGTGTGTTTGTAAAATTTGCATAAATCGATATGTTTGCACTGAAACCGTTTTTGATTTTTGTTTTTGTTCTATATAACACTTGGTGGGGTCCGTTGCGTGTTATTTCGAACGTTCGACATTTGCTCGCAAGTGTTTGGCTTTGCAGTTTTGACATTTTGCTTTACTTTTGTTTGCTCATATCTCTTTGATTTTTGTGGCATTTCGGTCGCATTAGCGCGTTTAAATTTTTATGATTATTAGTCATAATTTGGTGTGAAAACTGGTTGTCGAGAATGCTTTGAAAGGTGGTGTGTGCTACTTGCATATAAATATTTAGAATAAATAATTCTTTAGAGTTTTTTTGTTTTTTTTTTTCGTTTACATATGAAGATTCTAACTGCTACCTGCCGAAAAAATTCTTAATTATCCTTTGTTTCATCTAAATAGCAGCTGGAGCTTCAAGTGCCACAAATTTATGATATCATTTGGCCTGCACTTAATATGCTTATTGCAAAGCTCTTCTTAATGAACTTGAATTTGGAATAATTCAGCTTTAAAAATAACACCAATTTGGCTTTATGTTGCCGTCAAATAAAATTGTATATATGTATGTGCGTATACATATGTTTGTTTAAAAATTCGAAAATAAAACTTAATCAAGCGAAATCACATTTAATGGACTTGTCAGTGCCACAGACATGTCCATTAATTATTTTTAATCCCATTTATGTGCACCGATTCCCGAGAACTACAAACACATATATACAAAAGTAAATATGTATGCATAAGCTTGTACACTTACAACTGCATGTGTTCTAAATAATCGAAAAAATCTTCAAAGGAATGTCAGATATTCTAGTTACGTACAGTTGGCAACGCTGTAACGAGCGCTGTGAGCGCCTGAAAGCATTAACCTGTTGCACAAAGCACACACGCAGCGCTACCTGACCAGCTCTGCCACTATATATACATCCATCCATACATTCATATGGAGTAGGTGTGTACACAAAATTTTTATTTTTCAAGTGACATGCCGCAATCCAATTGAATTCCGCTTGACTTACTTTACTCTACTTTTATTGCCTATCCATTTTTTTACTCCACATATGTCTTATGTCTTCAATAAATTCAATAAAGTGTGTACTTTTGTTTACATGCCGCTAATAAAAACATATCAGTCAAAATAAAATATTAAAAATTAAAAATAATATTTAAATCCTCTTTGAAATGCGTGGCGAAATCGTTTGATGTGGGAAACGTCAAAACCTCGACAAGTGTCGGACTAAACAACATCACCAATAAGTGAACACCAATCAGAATGTCTTCTAAAAAAATATTGCTTATCTGATTTGAATCGAGTAACCCAGCAAATAAATACAATTACCACCTAAAAACTGTTTTTGTTTGGCAATGAGAAAGTTTGAGAGTTAAAGTTACACTTTGCCGTCAGCATGTTAGTTGAGCATTTGCGTCGATCTTCTACACTGGATAAAAATATTAAACACATTCAGTCGTAGAAAGTTTGTTCTGCTGAAGAGTAAAATCAAAATTGATGTTTATATGACCGCATCACCCTGAAATATTAACAATTTTCCTTTTTCTACCTTATTTATCTCTACTCTGGAGCCATTCTTTTTCCGTTATCACAAGTCTTGGTATATTGGCATGCCTAGATACCTGTTCTTAGAAAACGTCTGCGGGATTTACAATAAAAATACAATGCTGGAATGACTTGACTAAATAGAACTTAGTCGTCTGTAGAAAAAAACGTAGATCATAGTATAGGTTGGCTTAGATTAGGTTACGTTATGAGGTCGGCCCTAACTGGGAACTTTTGCTATGTCTTGCACATTCTAAACAATGGAGTAGAGTCTGGATGTTTCCAACTCACCCTCCCTCATACAATTTTGACAACTTGCGTTCGACATGACAAGCCATATCGTATGAATGCTTATTGAACAATATCCAGTCAGAATCCCTACTATTGCGGCAAGATGAACTTTGCTAAAGGCAGATGGTTCGGAAGATCTCCTGCGTTCTACTCTAGACCAAAGAATTTTGCAGACGAACATAAACGGTTCGGGTACATCATAGAATTGAAAAGAGCAAATCAGTCAAAAGTAATGAAACGGTTGCCAAATTACTCCTAATATCCCATAGGGCATGGCAAGTAAATTTGGAAGACTTATTTCCTTAAAGAAGGCTCTATCGTTGAGTCAGCAATATTTTGGAACTTCTACTGACAAATTCATGAAACCCAACTACACTTATCTACGTTTAATTTTATGTTTGCTGGGTAACACTTTTGGTCCAATCCACCTATCTCTACGTTCGTGTAAACATACCCACAGGTTCAATTTACTTCAAACGGTCCGAAGTAAGATTAGCTTGCAGCAAAATGGAAAACAAAAGCTTTTGCACTGTGCTTTACTAGATTTTAATCCTTTTATTGATTTCTCTGTCATTTGAGACCTTTTCTTGTTACGTTTTGAACGTGTTTCTAAACACCGGTCTGTCATGAACCAAATCTTTCATACTGTCTAGTAATGTGAATTTTTTCAGCTTATCAAATTTCATAAACTTTTGCTTGATGGTCATTTATGAAGTATATTTTTACCACACAATTTTTCTGCTCTATTCCTCCTATTTTGGAGATTGCAGTGACCTGCTATTTGTTGTTAATTGGCGGCGACATGTGTAAAATAATGTTGCATTGTTCGTTTGACATAATCATTCTGTTTATTTTCGTTTGCCTGCTTACCAATCGTAGAAAACTTGTTGCATTAAAAACAACATTGTCGCCAAACTTCAAAGAGAGATTAAAAGTGATGTTTTCGAGAGAAACATCTAAACCTTTTTTGCTCTTTAACTCCGTGTTGTGGACTTGTGGTCAGTGAAGTGAACATATGATAGAAAGTTTTGAATAACTGTGTTTTTGGATTAGGCGTCGCCCAGCTGTCCGACCAACGTTGTATATATTCATTGATGGAGTTATCAGTTACCTGTATCTCATATTTTGTCAGGTGATGAAGCTTAATATTTTCTTGATAATCACAACAAAGTCAATAACAAATCTCTCAATACCCAACAAATGCGTGTGCTACGGCATTAGTGCTGTGGCATTAGAAAGGATGATGAAGCTTTCAAATGTCGTGGTAATGTCTGAAATTCGAAGAGCTATATGTTCGTTTCACAAGCTTTCGTTCTGAGTAAAGTTGCTTCATATCTTTGTTCGTAGTTTGTTTTGTAAGTATACATGATGAAGTTCCCCCTGATGCTCATTACCGTCTTCATCAACTTCATTAATTTTATTGTAGTTTACTTTAATTTTTTTTTTACAAAATATTACATTTTGTTTTGACATTTTGTGCTTTCACGTTTTGATGAGGATTTACAATTTTCAAAGCTTTTAAAATTTTTATCCCAGCTGGATTAACGGTTAATGACGAAGTTTTTTACAGTGGAGATGCGTATATCTGGTTAAAATTGGTTTACTAAACAAATATGTTGTTTCTTTGTTTCTTTGGCCTCATTTCGGGAGACCAACCACTGCAATCTACAGTCTTGTTTGATTCGCAGTAGGCCAGCGCAAAGAATGTCTTTTTTTTTGCGTTTCTTGACACTTTTTATGCGGTCCTGTGTTCTTTCACCTCGAATGGAGGTGAAGTAGAAATAATGTGGTTCATCAGGACAACGCCAGGCCGCACACATCAATAGTAATTTGACAAAAGCTCTATGATTTTTGTTGGGAGGCATCAACCTTATAATCCGGACCTGTCATTATCTGATTACTGTCTTTTCTGGTCAATAGGGAATGATTTTGCTAGTAAAATATACGCCTCACGGGAAGCTTGGACCGTCTCAGTTTTCCGGTAATAAGAACGAGGGCATCTATTAGAAAATTACTGGCAACCCAATATTGAACAAAACGATATGTATTTGAAATTGGATCACTGCAGCTGTGAACTTGTTGAACATGTTGAAAGGCAAAAATATTCCAAAGCACGGCAACGATGGAGGCAGAAGTTCCCGACCAGTCAGAGCAATTTTTCGAATTTTTCGAAACCCAGATTTAAATCATAATCCTTGTTTTTCTGTTGAAAAAAATTAAATTAGGTTGCTTGTATATGACGAAGTATAGTCCAGTGCATTTGAAACTAATTATGGTTCCAGACAATTTCACATATTATAATAAAGTGATATCGTCATCATTTTAGACGATCTATTGATATTTGGAATTTTTATATTAGGAGCTATAGGTATTCATAATACTTTAAATAAAAAATTGGTCTATTTTTCGATGAATTCTACACATGTTAACTTAATGAGATTCCATAGACCTATAAAGTGTTGTGGAGCGCTTTAGACGGCATATTGGTCGGTATATTGATAACTTAAAAGCAAGCCAGCCTCCATTTCAATCTGTTCCACAAACCAAATATATGTATAATAAAAAATTTTTAGAAATAACAAAATATTTCTAAACCTTTGGATGTTTGGTTATTGCGCAATATTCGTGGAACTTTTACTGGATTTCTTTTTATTCTTTTTTTCTCATTTCTCTATTTTTTGTATATTCTCTCAGACAGCTTCCCCTTTAGGTTCGCTTGATTTATTGTCATCTCAACTCAAGAATTTACCGGCAAAGCAATAAATTTCGATTGTTGTTATTGTTTAGTCTTAATATATTCGTACTTACACAGGTCGGTAGAACTCAGCAGTCACTTTTTTCTTTCCACCTTTCCATTCAGTACCTGCGAGACTTCTGCCAAGTGCTTAAAAGAAAAAGGTTTAGCTTATAAACTCATCATGAAAACGTAAGGAAAAAGTTTCGCTTCTCTTTCCTTTTTTTGATTCCGCTTTTTATTTCACTTGCAAAACCTTAACACACATTTATACAAACAGATACACCGCCGCATAAACGAAAAGTTGAAAGGTTAAAATGTGGGAGTCACGATTTCCCCACACATTTCACACTCTACTCCCCCCGCTGGCATGCGCTCTGTCGGCTTGCGCTTTAAATGAAGTTACTAACCAAATGGAAATGTGTGTTTGCCGCTCTGCATGGATATTTTTGGCAGGTAGTATTTGAAAGTATGCGCCTTTGGCCGCAGGTACCGTTGGCATTGTGCCGTCACTGCTGCCTCCTTGCCTTAACTTGTCAGCGCCGAACTGTTGTTCAATGGTCAAAGTGCTTGGTGACCAACGGCAGTGCATCAAGCCGGTGAAATTTCCGGGCGGGAAGTGGTGATGGGCGCGGAAATGTCTACCATATGCCCGCAGTAGTCGATTGCCTTCGCGGGCAATTTCGCTGCACTTGGCTGTCCACTACGGCTGCTTATTGATAAATAATTTAGCCATTATTACAATATTATTATTGTATTATTATTATTATTGCTATTCCATTACTACAAATTCTATGCGCGTTCGTGAAGGTCCTTTTGCCGTTTGTTCTTGCGGTGGACTTTTTATTTATTTTTATTTTGTTGTGATTTTTGATTTATTATCAAGGAATTCAGTTTATGTATGTACATATATTAGATAGAAATTGTAGTTTGTAGTTTACGTTGTAGATTTTTATATTTCTTTGATCAACATAGAGCTTGTGACATACTAATATTTCTAAAATTTATGACCCTATATGCTTTTATCTACTCTCGAACGTTTAATTTGTTTGATTTGAACCTTTCCACCAAATTTGAAGTTAATCCAGCACTCTTCATTGATTTTCCAGAGAAGATTTAGATCTCTCTAAGAGTTCGAGCTGTATAAGGAATTATATATGTTGATAATTATCATACTTTTTCCAATTATTCAAACAACGTGTAAGTCCTATGAAACTCATTTTTCAAGGTAAATTTCCAAACAAGTGGCAATCTTTCATTTTTTTTTTGTTTTCAACAAAACGTTTTAAAGCACCTGCGCTTGTTAAAACTATTACTTAGTAATGTTATTTGTAAAAAAGAAAAATTCAAACAGGTGGCAACATCCAAAAAACTCAAACAGGTGCCAACCTTCAAAACCTTTTTTGTTTCAAATCGTCCATTTTGTATGATTTTTTTATTTAATACATTTTTCAATAATTTAGTGTAGCAAGTGGCAACTCTATTTTTGGCACAGGTATTATTTCAGAACTATTCAAATCGATAAGTTTTTATGCCTAAAGAAGTTTCTCTCTCTCTCTGACGAGTCCCCACTATGTCGATTAAGATCATCATACACCCCAACCTATGTAAAAGAAACCGGATAAAAAAGTAACGGACAAAATATAGCAATAGGAAATAAAGCTCCGTATGAGCTTGGTTTGGGTGCTTTCAACGTAAATACTGCTCAGCATATCTCAATTCGGTTAGAAAGAGCTATTCTTTCAACGATCAGTGATATAAAAATATCAATAGAATTTCGGAGATGTGAAACCTTCTATGAAAAGTCGAACCTGTTTCATTAAGAGTCTTTTGCACAAGCTGCTTGTCTGTGTCCCTAGCAATTAAAATACTACCGTTAGCAAATATACGTATCATGCGACTGCTTCTGCTTGAACTTCGTATCCATCGCCGCAGCATGAAAATAATTCACTGTCAAGGCAATTTGTAGTGTTAAATTGGCAATCGCAGGCACAAACAGCAGCGGCTACCTTGCATGTGCAGTTAGATGACTTACCCTTTTCGCCGCTCTTTTGTTGTTTTTGCACAGGCACCACCAACACGCCAAGTAATTTCTACGCTGTTTACTCTAATGCGCGTGTGTCGGCGTTTTCGTTTTTATTATTTCGGTGATTAGGTGAACAAGATAAACGCTTGAAACGAAGCCGACATCACGACTACACCGAACGGCCAACCGACCAATAACCAAACACACATCGGTAGGACACTTCCACTAAGTGTCGGCCACAAGAGGATGAGCAGCAGCAAAGCTACTAACTGCTCTGGCTAGGATGATGATTCGCCGTTACGACTACAGCTTAAATGTTGTTGTTGTTGCTGCTGACGATTACAGCCAGTAGCTGGCAACAACAGTCAGCTCTAACAAATCGCACTTTTATTGGTTACAACTCACTTAAAGTGGCCACCGCGGCCAAGACGTCAAGGCGACGTCGAGACGCGCGGCATAGTGCCACATTTCTCTTGCCACCCCGAAGCGCAATGAGATTTATGAACAAACAAAAAAGACACTAGCTTTTCTCGCTCTTTTACTAAATTAGCTACAAAGCCAATAAATACAACAAATAAGACAAAATTAAAGTTTTATCCAAAGAAAGAAAAACAAATATTTAACTTTTTTCTACTTCGTCTTACTCGCATTGCCGCCAACATTTTATCGATCTGCAAGTGTTCTTCCCGGCTGCACTTTGAGTTAGTAGGCAAGTATGTGGCGTGCAGCAGTCGCCGTTGCATGCAGCGTGTCCCAATATCAAAGCTCAGCCGAACTGCTGAACTGGCGAACTTACCCGCCGCTGCCCGCGCGACCTTAAAGCAAACACAACGCGCTGATCTCAATTTGAAGATTTCTCGCCGCTCTACTGACATTGAGATATTCAGCCGTTGCTTTTACCTTTGCTACCTGCATTTTAGCGTTTTTGTGGGGTTGTAGGTTGCGGTAGAAATCTTTATTTCGTTTTCGGTTTAATTTGTTGCTGTTTTGCTCCTGATTCTAAATAGGCTGAGTTAAGAAGTCGAAATGATTAGCGGCTTGATTGTGACTTTCGTTATGTTGCATGCTACACATGTAGTCTATAATGCAAGACACGCCATTTTTAGTCATGGAAACTCAGTAGTTTCGTTAGAATAAAGAATAAAGGTGTCAATTTTTGATGATCTTCTGAGAGTGTAGGGAGTTTATAAGAACGTTCCTTATAAAGTCTGTATACTGCATTATCAATTAAACTTGGTCTTGGCCTCGCAAATGCGGTACAGTCAAGAAGGAAGTGTCATCTTATTCTATATAGCTTCTGCAGATGGCCAGAATTCTCAGCCTTAAGGCCTAACTTCTGCTTCTGCGACAGCGCATGTACCGATGGTGGCCCAACGCTGGCCAAGCCTGGCTCAGCTATTTAGTAAAAGAAGACAAGAAGATACCTGAGCACCGACCTTCTTGCTAGATTATCAGCTTTACAGCTTTCTGCAATTCCGCTGTGATCTAGCACCGATACCAGTCTTATCACAAAAACACTAGATCCTATTGATAGCGGGGTTAGTCACTCTTTGGCCAACCCTAAACGCACTGTTAATGAATTCAAGGATAGTGTCGTCGCTCTATAATCTGAGTAGATGGCCACTTCTCTGAAGTCTCTGAAGGAGGCTGTAGTCTGAAGCAGTAAATTTACTGCTACTAAACACCTCTACCAACCATCCAACCAAGATTTGACCCAACCGTAATGAAGCACTCTTCCCCTCTACTCCAGCTGCTTCTTCCCAGCCACAACTCCCTCGCCTATATATGGGTCGAGAAGGAGCCGACAGAGTTCGGTTTGGCACCATGATCCAAGTGATCGGGTATGAAGTCAAAGTGAGTGAGGATTACCGAGTGTTCAGAGAAGTGTTATATCCTCTATGATGCTATGAGTCTGATGGCAACTTTTACAGCCATACATCTTCCGACGATGTCTGCAAGCAATATGTGCAAAATGGCGTTAAATGCCATGTTTGGAGTGGACTTTAGTGCACCATACATGTTGCTGAACGTCGCCCGTTGGACGCCCTCGAGTTTCTTTGCAAGTGCGGTCTTTTCCAGAGCGCTCCACCACAAGAAGACTCCATAAAACATAATGGGCTCAACTATGGTGTCGTTAATCCAGAGGACCACTTTCTGATGAAGAAAAGGTATGACCAAGGATCTTTTGCCCATTCCGACTTCCTTGGATCATCTTATATAATATTGAAATTGGCGACATCGTTCCACTATACCTATCTTGAGATCTTCTTTGGAGAAAGGTGTTAATAACTCAGACTTTTCTTTCCTCACTTTTTTTTACCACGTATATTAGTTGTCCTAGTCTAATCACCGTATAATTCATTTCATAACAGTCAACAATTTTGGTGCCTACCTCGAAGTACCAACAGCATTAATCGAAATTCAGATATTTTCTTAGCTTCTCTCGTACGTAAGCTCTGAACATAAAATATCTGGGAAATTTTTTAAGAATATCGTTTCTAGTGCTTTCGTTGTCACATTGTGAGCGAAAAGGAGAACTAACTAATGTTTTGAAAAAAGCATTTGTCTCCTTCAACTCCGAGGAGACTTAATTGTCTAAGACAAAGAGACAAAGATCGAAGAAGTATTTCGAGCGCCGCTCGAAACCAGTCCAACAGCTGGTATGATTTGTTCGTTTCGTGACTCTGTAACTCTTTTTGAACTGGTTGAATACCTCATATACTGTATTGTGTGCCAAAGTTCTTTGTGTCGGTTTTGATTTTGAAGCACTCGTCCTCACTTAATATACGTTAAGGGGGTACTCCTGTCTGGGATTTTGAAAAAATCGATTTTGTTTTTGCATATCTTGCAAGTTTAGACTTTCAGAAATATGACCTTGGAAGGATTTTTCACGTGCAACCGTTGCAGGACAGGCATATATATATATACAAATGTGTGTACTTATGTGTGCAAACAGTGGAATGCATGCAACGCGACGAATGTGACGCTGGAGCAAAGTAAACAGAGCATAATTCTCCGTGTTTGCTGTTGTTGTTGTGTGAACATGACATTGACAATGGGCAACAAAGGATTACTCTTCTCTTTTTCTATCTTAACTAGTGAGGGGGAATGAAGTACAGCAAAAATAGACGCAACAAATGCAGTGCTGCCAACAAATATTGCAATACGAGCGTTGCTGCTACAGCTTAGCGATTGGCGCGAAAAAACTCGAACGAAAAAATGTGAAAAACATACAATCGATTTTTCGGCAGCGATAAAATGCAGACACCAAACGATGGGAACCGGCATTTGCATAGCGCAAGCGCAAGTTGTTGACGTGCAACCAACGTGTTGACAGGCCGCTAGTTGGCGGCTGATCGTGGTGGTGGTGGGTGCAACAGGGCACTGGCATAGCCACTGACAAGCCGTCCACTTTATATGGAAATGAGCCTGCGAATGTGGCAGCCGTCGACAAGTGTCAGGCTTGAGAAAATCGTTAGCGCTAACTCAGCAGGATAAGCAGCGCAACAACAATGCCAACACTTTTTTTTGTGCTTATCGAGCGTCAACTGAGGCCTGAAGGGCCCATTGAAGATCATGTTAAGTTGTCAGTTGGCGTGCAACATGACCTCTGCGCCTTTAATATACAAAAGAAAAAGGATTTAAAAAGCAGTCACATAAAATTTGGCACTAAAATAAACAGTTATCACAAAACAAAAAGAAAAAAAACAAAGAGTGTCATTCCTTCGTTCATTCGTTTGTCAGTGCGGCGCGTTTATTTCGGCGCCTGTGACTTATGCATTCCATTAACGTAAAGTCGTGTCCTAACGCTTAGTAAATATTCATCTTTCCTTTATGTTACATATAGCAAGCCGTGTGCGTGTGTATGCAACAGCTGCAGCGAAATGTTGCACGTTTGAAAAATGCCGTTTACATGCTGTTTATTGCATGTTTTTCGCTTGTAAATGTCCTTTTCGATGTTCACTTCCATGGCTCTTCCTCCCACCTGCAACACATCAGCATTTCTTATACCCTCTCCACTCACCTCCACTTCCTCCACTTCCTCTGTTGAGTTGGTCACCTTTCTTATTTGCTTGTCTCGTTCTGCTTTGTTTTTGTGCATTTTCACAAAAATCTCACATTAACGCTGCTTGTGGCAAGTTGCTGGTGCTTGCAACAACGCAATATTCGCATTATGACATAAGTTGCACGTTTTTGTTCGTACACCATATTGTCAAAGCACGTCGTCAAAGTGTGATTTCAGCCATAACGCGACAACAGCAACACCTAGCAGCAAAGCATATCAACACTTTGACAACGCGTGAAAAAGACCGTGAAATGTCTGATATTGGTTGTTTGAAAATGTAAAAAGAGTAAATAAATAGCTGGTCTCGATTGACACTTAACGCTCACAATGAGTTGCCTGCGCACTGTGGTGTGTTTCTGAGGCGAATTTCACAAACAATTTTTTCTTCAATAAAATCTAAAACCTGCGATAAATTCTTCTAGAAAGTTGTACATAAGTAGAAATCTATGATGATATAAATATTTGATGGAGATCAAATTCCCCGAAATCAGATCTGACGCCTATGTTACTTCAAGGCCACATCAAAATGGTTTGGTAATGAACTAAAATGTATCTTGATTTGTTGTTGTAGCAGTAGGTGGTTGACAAACCTTGGACAGATATAGAGTTCTGGGCCGATTGTCGTCGGAACGGTCTTTCTTTGTTCAGTCCATATCTCGTAACTTAAGCCGAGTGATTATTCTTTCATCGCAGCCAATAGATCCCAAGTGAAATGTTGAGTCTCCAGTTCATTATGATGCCGAAATCTTCTTAATATTCTCTTGTTTCGATGACTAATTTATTGAGATGGCTAAAAACGAACACAGCTAGTTCGCCCGGTTCTCCAAAGCCATAACAGTCGAGATATTTTAAACTGAGCCTAACAAAAACTAGACAGTAGAAATGAAATTATCGAGATAGGAGTGCTTCTTTCTGCAGACAACTTTGACCCTTAAAATTATAAGCCTTAATGCGACAATATGAAGATTTGCTCTATGCTTTGACTATGAAGATCTCACAGCTGGCCAAAATGCTGTGTTTTTAGCTACCGTATGTCGAACTCGCACAAAGCAGAGCCATCATGCGCTAGACCGTAAGAGGATAGAGTAACTCCAACTAATTCCCAATCTGATGATATTGTGCGAAACTTTTCGTCAATTTAGCTAAGGTCTGATATCCAATCAAGTCTTAACTTTGACTAGTCTTTAGCGCACAGTCAGCGAGCTTGAAGCTTACGTTGCCGCTCAATTATTCCCGACCCTTGCGTCATAGAAATCGGTCTGTAAATTTCTCCACCTTTTTAATATTTTTAAATATATGAAATCTTAATTTAGTGATCCAAATGAAAGGCCATTTCTTTATTAATGTTTCTTAAATAACTTTGAAGACACATTTCCTCAAAAAGGCTCTCATATTGTCTTACCTTATAAGCAAGAATTTTGGCTTTATTGTAAAAACTCTAGGGACTATGAAGTAACAGACTTGATTCTTTATGAAATTCAGTTAACCTTCCAAACAATATAAACACAAATTAACGATATGAATAATGTGTGCTACACTGCGTATGAGTTATATCGCGATCGATCTCACCACCATAAGACAGGATGCATCTAAGCGGAGACATCTGGCATTCATCTGTCAAGAGCAATTTGTCACTTGATACATTTGACACCTGTCAACCAGGAGCCATTTGACAATAGAAATTTGACAACTGTCTGACAGATATCACTTACAACATATATATGACCATTTTGATTTGATCTACAGCCATTTTGATAATCGTGTTCATATTTATAACATAAACTGCATAAACTTTTGAAATATATCGCAGGTGATTGTAAAGGAGCCCATAAAGAGTAAAACTTTTATCATTTACAACTTTCGACAGCCGGATTACTGTGATATGTACCGCCAGTATAGTTTAATTAAGCTTAATATGAATCAGTTTACGTATACGAAATTTGTTCCATTATCCAAAACGATGCCTAGTGTCGCTAGCGCTTTGATACTAGTTTCTGTCAATACCTTATTATACTGGAACCGAGTTTTTTTCGGCTAATATCGGCGATGTTTTCGGTAAGCTTCCTCTTCTAAGCGTTTGTAATAAGAAACGATGTCATTTTAGTTAAAGAAAAGGAGTCAAAAAGGGTTATTGAAACCACTGTATCAAATGGCTCCTTGCGCGCTGCCATCGTGACTTAGCCACTTGAAAGCTGAACTGCGGCTGTGGTGCAATAAAGAGGCGACACAATGGCTATGTTTACACAGCTTGCATCAAAATGCGTTACAAAGCGACAGTTGTAGCTATTAATATTTCTTCTCGCTGCTGCGCTTGTTGTTGTTAAGGCTGCTGTTATTGGCAACGCATCCCTGCTGTTAAAGCCGTTGGTCGCGTTGCACGTTGCGCATGTCCGCAGGACCAACAATTCCGTAGAGTAAGAAAGCAGTGAGATGCGGCTTAACTGCGCCGTCGCCGACTTAAATAAACAGTTTTGGCAACTCTGTGTTTTTTTATTTCACTTCGGCTTAGCGCGGCCGCGTGAGTCAAGTTATGAGTGCAATAGTAAATGTATACATTTACTACAATAACAAATATGAGTTTTGGCTATTGGTTTCCTTTACTCTTGTTGGTGTTGTTGTGAGTATCTTAAAATCGTGTAAAGTCAGTGTTAATATTAAAATTCGTTGTGGCATTCGTTGTTCATGTGTTTTATCTTATTTGCAGCTTGTGAGCTTTTTGTAAGCATTTATTGTGTTGCGCTTGCCGTTGCCGACCAATATAACTGTTGTCTCAGTTTTTTTTTATAATTTTTTGACTTTTTTGAAAAAAAAAAAAATTTTTTTTTGTTTTTTCCTTTTCTTGTGGGTTTTTTTTTGCTTTGATCTGTTTATTACGCTGTGAATTTTCAATGCTCACTCAGCGCGCACATTGCCATGAAATAATATCGCGTTCAATTGCCCGATTCGTTCGATTTGTTTTATTGTCTTTGCGTGTCGTGGTGAAAGTGCACGTTTTCCTTGTTAAACTCATCGACCCGTCCATGCGGACCAAGCGTGCCGGCAGCCGTCCTACCAAATCGACCGTCAAAACGAAAAACAACCTGTTAATCTAAATATCTCACTCACAGAAATACAATAATTTGAAAAATATTTCACTCTAACTACACTTCAATGATTCCAATTGCCGCGCTAACGATGCAGAAAACCCACAAAAAACAACAACAAAAGACAAAGAAAAAATAAAGCTAACAGTGCCTAACCACGTTAGTAGCCAGAAGATGAGGGCGAAGCGTGATCAGAAATATTCACTATAAAAGTAGAAAATAATAAGAAAACTGTAACAAATTGCAATGATTCGACAATTGTAGTTGGGCAATAATAACAATAATCAAGTGGAACTGTTTGTTGTCTCGATAGGGTTGCCTCCGCACGCCCGGTTGTTCGGATATGATCTTTTGAATTACTTCAGAAATGAAATGAAGTTTGTGCGGCATTAAAAGCATGCTCATGTGGGCTGACTTGCTGGTTATATAAGTATATATGTACATATATGTATATGTATAGAATAAATAGATATTTACTGGCAGGTGGACCACTTATAGAAGCAGAGAGTGCGCTTAATAAGCTCTATCGAGTTCACAAAGTTGTTAGATTTTTTTGTATTGTATTTTCCAGTAGATATCTGAAAATGATTTCTTCAAGTATGCTCATGACTATTGGGAAAAAATTGTTTTACATAAAGCTTTTAAGCCAATAAAAGCTCGAAAGCGATTAAGCTAGTTTCCGACAAGCTCGTTATAGATCTCGTCTGGATTGACCTTTCCTTCCTGCAGGTGTTTCCTAATTGTAACAATATAATGTTAATGCTTAGATAATAGAAAAATTTTACAGGAAGTTAAACAAGGCTAACAATTTCTCTTTTTTTCCAATAATCTGATCTACAAAGAACTTTCGATCGAGTGGGTCCATAAATAATATTAGCAGATTCGATTTCCCGAAAACTAGAGAGTAGATTAAGTTAGGATAATCTAGTAGGCCAATAAGCCACATATAGACCAGTCCTTTGCGATAACAGATAGAGTTCAGTTGCCAGGCCTTTAGGACCCCAGATGCTTGCAGCGTAGTCTTGCCAATGCGGAATAAGTGCTTCATTGTTTCCCTTATGCCCTGCTCTAGACACTTTCAGCAGTCTTCTCAATCTGTCTTCCTGTGGGCGTTGATTTTCTTTACAATGAGATCGTCGTATGGAAAATGCAGGGGTTTTCCAATGTTGATCACGTTTTCGGATGTTAGCGGTACACCATTCTTGGCAATTTTGTCCACTATTTCATTACCCTCGATGCCTTTGGGGCCTGGCACCCAGTAGAAGTGAAGTTGCTTACTTCTGGCAAACTAGAGAGTGGCGATTCGAACAAACTAAACCAGCTAGTTTATCAGACTGGTAAATCTTAAGGTATAATCTTGCGCTAACACGCTTAAACGGTTAACAGAGCCCAAGCTCATCCATTTAATATCATTCTACAGTACAGTAAGGCCTGATCCACATTTCCGAGTTCTGGGCATTACTACGGACCGTCGTTTCTAGCTATCCTAGTGAGATTCTTTCCGGCCTGATTCCCTAACCTAAACTAAGGATTAATTCAGCTTTAGAATTATTAATGTACACTTTGTAATATGTATGTAAAAATGGAGAGTGGGTGACTGAAGTGCCTTAAAGAGAAGAAGAAGAGGTACTTTTTTCAATATCATTTCTTTGACAAATCACGCGTGAGTCGTATCAAGCTGTCATATTATTTTTATTCAGTATTGTCTTTGGCATTTCTGTTTCTGTGTAGGGAACCTAGAAAAGGATCACCCTTTACAAAAATTCGCTTATATGGCGGATTTTCAACATGTGTACATCTGTTGTTCTTTTGAAAAATGCTTTCCGCTTCTTAAGGACTTAATCTATATATTATAAAATATATTATAATTCCTTGAATTTCCTTAGGAACCTTTTATGACCACTATACTGTAATTTTGGTTCTCTCAAACATTCTCCATGATAACATAAAAAAGCAAACACACACATGTCGTCGGTGAGCTTTCAAATTACCTTCCCCAAGCTGAACCAATTTACGACTCACAGTCTCACTCACATATATCACAATGCTATTTGTACCTGTCAATGGCAAACGGTTTCACTTCGATTTTCTTTATGAGCCGCAGCAATTGCAGCACATGGAATTTCTTTTATTTGCCAGACAACTTTTACTTTATTACAATTTCTTATTATTTTCTACTCCCAATTCCACTTAAATGAAGCATTTCATTTTATTTTATAGCATATTTCTTGACTGTCATTTCTAAATTAGAATAATAAAAACAAATACCCCCATCAACTGAAAAAAATACAAAAAAGTACCGTACAACGGTTCCCAAGGTGTTCGCCAGCAGATTTGACCGACCGTCTGACGCGGCTCGCCTGTCCGGCTGGCTTGGCTGGCTGCTTGGTTGGCCCACCGGTTAACTGAAAAATGCTACCAAAATGCGGGCATTTCACTTTACACAACCGCCAATTCACCAATTATTGCCATGTCATACCGCCAACAACAACAATAATAGGCACCGACCGCCAGTCAAGACGCTCGCGACGGTACTCGAATGCTAAACGCAGGTGCTGCTGTTCCAATATCGCTTAACAACCGGCAGTCGGTGGATACGATGAGCGTGCCGCATAGTAACCTAAAAGCAACAACAACAACCAGCAGCATTTGCTAGTTGCGACCTACAGGCAACCGCCGCGCCGAACCACTTTAGCCGTCGCTCTATTGGACGTATTCAAAATAATCGAAATCGCTCTAATGAAGATGAAGATCACTGCTACTGTCAGCGTAATTGAAGTCATAATTGTGATCTATGGGTTTGCGGCCGCCACAGACGCTCCACGAACTCCGACTCAACCGCAGCCATGAAATGTGCTGTGTGCTTTCCCCCACCTTCACAGCTCTGTATTGGCGTACGCGCAGCCGCTATCGGGCAGCAGTTTAATGGAGAAATCAGCTTGGAGTGTTTGTTTATTGTGTGTGAGTGCGTCTTTTTTTTTCATTAGAAATCTTTTATATTTCACTTTTTATTGTGTGTGGTGTTTTACTGAAATGGAGCATTTGCCTGCTGGCGGCGGAAAACACAAACAACCACACATTGCGCTGTGAAGTGCTTACAGGCGTACATACATATTTACATACACATATATGATCCACATCGCAAGCGACGCAGCTCTGCATGGCTGTTGCTGACTTTTACTGCTGCTCACACCGCCGCCATATGACAGTCACCGGGGTGGGTGGTGGTGGTGTTGCAGTCGCTCGCTTCATGCCGCTTTGCGTCGCTTTGAGCGTACTTAATGTAGCACAAAAATCATTTCATTGGCATCAGTTACTGTTATTTTTTCAAAGTGTTTGTGATGAGTGCATTGTTTGTGTTGCTATTGTTTTTATTGCTGTTACTCAGGTTATTATCGAAAATATTGAAATTTCTTAAGTCAATAAGTAGGTATGGTAATTTTGTGGCACACTTTTAATATTTCCATAAATTCGTAAAAATGCCGAGGAATTCTACGAATTGCCTTCAGGCAACACTTGCTTGGATTTACCGCTTTTTCTAATATTTCAATTAATGAGACGCCGTCGATTATGGAAAATTTTTGATTTGTTGTATAATTTTTAAATTTCTTTGTATATCAAAGCATCTTTTTAGACCAAAATAGTAGTCCGCCCACTGTGTTCATTTGAGCAACAAAGTAATTTTCTTTGGAAAATAGCTAAGCCTCCCTCGGCTGGGAGAAAACTCCTTATATAAAATTTATTAGTTGTCCGGAATCGGCTTAGAACTCCAATTAAGGGATTAGGCATCTAGAAAAGGTGTAGGTCTTTTCTATATACAAACATACATTGTTAACTACCATACAGACGATGAATTAACGAATTTTTATCAGTTTTTGATAAGAGGGAAAGCAAATTATTGGTTAGTCGAAAAAGTCTGTTCGTATTTTGTCAATAAATGTCGTAGTCGTATATCTCCAGTGTTACCATATGGTTTTGGAAAGGTGATATTTTAGGCTTCGTTTAATAAAAAAAAATTAAATTCGGGGAAGTTTTAAAAAGCCGAACAGCCGAACGTTCAAAAATGAGTGAAAATAATGTAAAAATTCGCTTTATTTTGAAATTTTTGTATAAAAAAGTAAAGAAGCAAGCCACCAATAAAATTTGTGAAGCTTACGGAGACGATGCGTAATCGTTCGTGTAACACAGGGACCATTGTTTCCCTTCTGGAAATTTCAATCAAAAAAAGGCACCTCGCTCTGGTCGACCATTGATGAAATTATGGAAAATATTGACCATAACCATCACATAAGCAGCCATGATATCGCTAAGGAACTTAACATTCGTCATCAAACGGTTTTGAACCATTTAAAAAAAGAAGCGCGATGTTTGGGTATCATATGAATTGTCTGTGAAAAATTTAATGGACCGAATTAAAATCTGCGATTCTTTGCTGAAACGAAATGAAATCGAACCATTTCTGAAGCGAATAGTAACATGAGACGAAAAGTGGATCAAACACGGCAATAATGTGTGAAAAAATCATGGTCCAAGCATGGTGAAGCTCAACAAATGGTCGCAAAGCCAGGGTTAACGCCTCGAAAGGTTATGCTAAGTGTTTGGTGGGATTGGAAAGGAATCATTCACTACGAGCCGCCCCAGCCTGGTTGAACGATTGATTCTACATTTTACTTCTACAACCGATGAGACTGAAGCAAGCAATCGAATAAAAGACGGTCAGAACTGACCAACAGAAAGGGCTTCGTCTTCCATCAGGACAACGCTAGACCACACACTCTTTGATGAGTCAGCAAAACCTGGGAGAGCTTGGCTGGGAAGTTTCGATGCATTCACCATAAAGCCCTGACCTTGCACCATCAGACTACCATTTATTTCGATCAATGCTGAACTCTCTTAATGGAGTAAAGTTGGCTTCGAGATAAGTCTGTGAAAATTACTTGTCGCAGTTTTTCGCCGAGAAACCAGAAAAGTTTTACACTGATGGAATAGTGTCTTTAGCGGACAAATGACAAAAAGTGGTCGACCAAAATGGTACATATTTGGTTCATTAAAGTTCATTATAAATATAAAAAATAAGTTGAACTTAGTTTAGAAATACGAAAAGACTTTTTCGACTAACCTTTATACCTCGCAGCATCAGAATGATAGCATTTTGCCAAAGATCCCATCGTTTTGATTTGAAGTCCATATGCTTGAAGCTGGATAGTTACCACGGAGAGATTAATCCATGTTTTGAGCTTTATAACATGTACGAAGAGCTTTCTCCAAGAAAGGGCTCTGTTGAGGTAAAGAGAGAGAATAGATCTAAGAGTTGTTTTAAGTTACAATTACTCAGCATACAATTTTGCCAATATTTTATTTACACTAACCGATGACACTCATACGCTTCTAAGCATTTTTATTTTCCTTTTTATCCTATTTCTATCCTTACCTCAAACTGCCCATCCATTTTGGTATACGAGTATCAGAAAAAAAATCATTCTTCCGAGCAAAATATTACATATTTATAACTCTTTATATTTCATTATTTCCCAAAATGCCTCGCTTTTTCAGCCAAATTAATTTAGAGATATAAATATATATAAACCTTGTAGCTACTTATGGATGTATGCGTATGTTTGTGCATTGGCCATGCTATTTCATTTCGTACGACAGGTAACCTAATCTGGCGCCATTCCATACTTCAAACCGATTTCGCTGCTTGCAACAGCGAGAGATGATAATAGAAAAGACAGCAAAGAAAGCGAAATGGGTATGCAGAAACGCTAAGCTCCATAGAGTTAGGCTAATAGCGAAAATAAAGCAGATGAACGTACAGCTTGTATATATACATACATATGTGTATATATATGTATATACATTACCAATCGCAAAAAAATCGAAGGCAGTGACTGTGAAACTGTTATGCAAAAGTCACAACTAATGAGGAGACATTTGCTTTTGACTCACAGTGACGCACAAAATACAATAGAAAAGCGGCGCTTGGTGAACCTTTATGCGGAAAAGTAGTGTGGTACAGGTATAAAGACCAAACTCAGGTATGTGTACATTGTGCGAGGATGAAGTTGAAATATATGCGTTAGTGTGCGGGTGGTTAAAAGAGGTGGTTTAAGAGAGATCTTCGAGCAACAAAATCTTTAAGCGACGAATACAAAAAGTTTTATTACTAGGAGACTAGTAAGCTTGACAGAAATCTGCTTTACAGGTTGATCAGATTTCGAGGGATGCCGAAAAGTTTGTAAATTCGCTTAATTTTTTTTTAGTCCTGGATAAATTATGTATGTATGAAGCTCAGCAAAAGTTAGACTAACATTAAACCGCGCAAGCTCCCAAGGCCTCTTTAGTCGTGCATCGTGGTGTCCAGAGGGACTTTTTAGTCCAATATCCGTATACTTCGAAGCAAATAAAATTTATCTAGGGTTACGGTCTCACTGGTTCTCGGCGAAACTCACTTGAACAGATATTTCTCGTTTGTGTCACGCATAAACTCCTAAAACTGGATCACCAGATCCTCATAGATCGACGAAGCGTTTTGAACTTACTCTTTACTTAAGAATTGAGTATATTCGACTATATGTTTACTCTTCTAGTTCAAACTTTACATTTTATTTAAGTCTGAAGATGAAGTTTACGTTGGATAAGTCAAAGCCTCAGTATGAGAAATATTACTAATTATTAATCAAAATGAAGATAGAGAGAAAGATGAACACCTATATTTTTTATATATGTGTATGAGGAAACATCTTTTCAGTTCGGTTTGTTCTAACCTTATTTATAGGTCTTTATTAAGGACAGTCTTCCTGTTGCAGCGATATTCCAATTTTCTATTACCTCTTTTGCTTTTAAAATGCCTCAAGTTCGCGTACTATTTCTTCTCTTCCTCTAAATTACATTCCAGCGAAAGTTTTTTAAAGTTCTGAGAAAAGAAAAAAATCATCGGAGGCCAGATATGTCCAATACGAAAAAGTTTCTTTGATTTTTACGTATCCGCGGCACGGTGATTTCGTTCATTCCGTTTGAGTGGCTTCCACTTTGCAAATAGCTTTCGAATATTCAAATACTTGGATGTCAGTGCGTCCATTTTTTTCAGTGATCTGTGCGGAAATTAGGAATGGTTACTGCGACCATCGCAAAGCCTGGGTAATACACATCAAGCCCCTTTATGAACACATTTTTGGTATCAGAAGCTTTGAATGCCAAACATTTGTAAAAATTTAATAAAACTTTTGAAACTTTTTTTGCAAGTACCCAAATTAGCGTCTTTCAAATGGCCATTTTTTAAAGTTAGCTCTAACTAAAAAATATATATATTAAATTGTAATATTTTCCTCTCATGAAAACTCATCGAACTTTTCAGTCTGCTCGCTTCTTTGGCTGTTTTTTCCCTACAAAGTGTGAGTCAAACTTTCTTTTAAGCAATGAGATGAAAAATATACAAAGAAAGATGCTGTTGCATACATATATAAAAACAACAACAAAAAATATCGTAGGTTACGAGTTATTAAGATGAGACATACTTGTATGTACTTGCCTGCTTCTGTGATTCAATAGGAATTTGCTTAAATTAATTAAACCGCCTTTCATCTATGTTGCCAGCCATTTCATCATAAAAGTTAGAAATTAATAATTAAATTTCAATAAAATAAAAATGAATAGCGGAGAGTCTTTTATGTGGCTATATTGTATGCTGTTCAGTTTTAATTATCGCTGAATACATTTGCTTACATGCAAGGCAATCACCTACAAGCCACACACAACCCGATATCAGGCAGTTACTATTTTTTCATTGGCTTAACGGTCAATTGCGCTTCTTCAAGAAAGTGCTGCTAAACTCTTAAAGACCTGGCAAGTTCCAAAGAGCTTTATCATATAAATACATATATATTTATATACATATGTATATATATCGTATATGTATTTATGTGTATTTGCGGCTGCGTGAACGCGCCAAACAAATGCTGATTTATGATTTAGCAATTTTCATTGAAATTGTCCGCAGCTTCGCTTTGTGCTCGGCTTTTATTTCGCAAATACTTTGCGGTGAATTATGGTTTTTTCCTACGCTTTTTCTATTGCTAATTTTATTATTTTGCAGCGCTATAACAGCTTTTTCCTTAAGTAAAAACCGCACGCTGTATGTCAATTCTTTGAAGAAATTATTTTTATTTTGTGATTTTTTTTTTTGCATTTGCAAATTTTCTGCTAATATTTTTCTTTTTTGCTTCGCAAAGTTTGCAAATTTCTTTTCTTCATTGAAGTTTGCTGTTGTTGTTGCCCGTATTCTTTGCTTTGTCGCTTGACGTCTGACCTATTCACCCACAATTGTACACAATGTGCTATCACTTCATTCCATTTCGTTACCTTATTGTTATAGCGACTTAAAGTTTTATTAATTTTTTTTTTTTGTTGCTTTTCAACGATTTTGTTGTATCACTTCGGCACACTCTGCCACACTACGTGCAGCTAGTGTGTGGCACTCGCTCAGGCGGCCGTGCTTTGTTGGCCAACAAGTGAATAAGGAAATACTTTGCCACAAATGGACATTTGTCGACATTTCCTTAAATGCCAAGTGAAATTTGCCTGCATTGTACAAGATGTAAAGCTTCAAAAGGTGCGCATGCGCGTACAACAACACAACACAAACATTGCGCTATGGCCCAGCTGTTGCTGTCGGGATGAAACGCTGCGCTCGCTGGACACACGCCTCATTTGGTTAGGTGAGGCGCACATGTGTTGCGAAGATTTCCAATTGGCTGTGATTTTTTTCCTTATAAAAACTTAAAGATGCTATATATGTACACTGGTGCCGTATGAAAATTGATAAATTTCGAGGGAGTGGAGACTTTTTTATTGATTAGGTAACTATGGAATTTGAAGAAAGATTTTTTGTAGTATTTAATGTAATATTAAATGATGGCTTTATACAAAGAGAACAATCAAAACTTACACCTAACGCATTCAAAAGCGCTCACTATGTGGTTTATATATGGAAAGGGATCCTCTTCCCTATCTTTATCCGACATTCAGTTGCTTAAAAGTGCCCTTTTTCATAGAACTACTTTCATGTATATACATATATTCGCAGTTAGTACTAGGTCATATGAGAGAAAGGGTACGAGTATTTGGAGTAGCTGAATTTCTAACTATCGAATCGATCTCGACAAATAACTGTCTCCAAAAATATTTTTTCAACACGATGGATGGTAGCAGTCGAAGCCGAGGGTTTGTATAGATTGGCTGCCTAACGAGGCACCTAGGCCTTTAGGAGGCCCATTATAATACCACCAGGTCTAATACTATTCCCGCGTGTATTGTCTCTTTTCTGAACCATCCCTTGCTTCAGCAATTTTGGTAGGATTCTCTTCATGTATAGAGCCATGCATTCGCATAGAATATGTCTTACACTATCCTTTTCCCCTACCTCCTATCAGCTACTGCAAGAGTTCCTAGTCATTATATGGTGTTCCTAGTCTGCTACCATATTTGACAATTAAACAGTGACCGTTCAGAACTCCTACTAGAGTTCTTATGTCTTTCTTTTTGAATATTAATAGTCGGCACGTGCAGCCCATATTCCATTCATGCCACGTTTGCCTGCTTGTTGAGCAAGTCAGGAATTAACTTGCCCGAGACTCAGCTAAATTTATAATATGTTCGTCTATTACAGTCTCATAGCTGGGTGGTGCTTGTTCTGGGTAGTTTATCTACTTGGAACTCGCTGCAGTTTTTTCGTGAATTAGGTTGTTAAATACACTACGATCTTCAGTTTACGCGATTATAACCGAGTTTACAACAGCCAGTCGTTCTTCCTTTTCATCTTTCCAATGGAGCGTGGTCTGCTGTTCAGACGCGGGTGCGTTTCTTCACTGCAACAAGATAGATCTCCAAGTCTATGCTATGACCTCGAAGCGTACGCACGTCTAAAACACCGGAGACGTGTCTTCCGTCTATCACAACATGAACGATGATGATGGTAGCTCTCATAGATGCGCTCCAAGCGCTCATAAAAGACATCTTTGGTCACATCGTCCTTCTCTTCCGTCGGGGTGTGGGAAAAATTAGCAATATGTTGAAGAACTTTGATGTGGATTGTGGCTAGACGTTCATACGCCGAGGTGAATGTCAGAACTCGGCAACTAAGTCTCTCTCCCACCATGAATCTTACATCGAATTTGCGCTCCTGTATATCGCGACTGTAGTAAATGCCACAAGAACCTACTCGTCTCAGTCCTTGTACCATCCTACGGTACCTTTCCAATTAAAGGACCGGACATTTCAGGTGCATGCCCTTAAATCGTAATCCTTAATACGTTTGCAGTAGTCATCATCAAAAGGGGGTCTCTTATCCGAGTTTATTGCGTCCTTTTTATTGAGGGTGTTTTTTTTAAGAGGTGAGGGACAATTCGACTTCTCACTTTAGCTGGAATGTTTTTTGACTGCTTGGGCCATATGTAAAAGAATCATTTCTGGTCAGTCCAAAGTGAATTTCCTCACTTGCGTTAACTCTACTAAGAAATCAAGGCATTATTTCACTATCTTTGACGAAAAACAAAGTTTACTCACACGATAATTGGAAAGAAAGCACTTTAGTCCTGATGAGTGGACAAATTCGCTTTCGCATCTTTTCATGAAAATATTAAACAAGTTCTAAATTGGTACAGGAACAGTATCATACTGAATTTCCTGCTACAAACGATCTCATCCCGAAAAAAATCAGCCTTCAGTTTATAATGGAGTTGAAAATTTTCTCCTTAGCTTCAACCCGTCATGAAGCTGAATGATCAACGTGAGGAGTTGAGTCGATTTTGCTATGTCGGTTTAGCTACGTCCGTCCGTCTATACGAACTCATTTTTAGAGATATCGGCACGATCTTTTCTCGTCATGAAGCTGTTCATTTGTCAGAACCACTAATAACGGAGAACTGAAACTGACCGATTAAAATCAATTCCTTGTTTGGAAAACTTTTTTTGTAAAGGGTCTTATAGTTTCAGTTCAGCCGACGTCAACATTTATGAAGTTGGCCCAAATCGGCAAGATATTGTTAAACTCATTTCTGAGGAGAATATGAAGAAGAGCTCAATCAACGGGGTTAAAAACAACATTCAACATCCTTTCACTGTATTTTTCAATGACCAAAGTTTCACTTTGTAGATGAACAGTGAAGTACCCTTAGTACCACGCTTAAGCTGGTGGATGAAATTTTGCCATAAATTTTGAATTAAACTTCATTAGATCTTCCTTACTCATCTATGTATCATACCTTTCAGTACTTTACATAAACTGGAGATGCTGTATTTCCTTGAACCAAACTTTTTTCGGGGTTAAAATGCAGCTATTTCGTAGCAAATTTTGTAAATTTAATTAGCTGTCAGTTATTACTTGAATTATAACAATTCTCTGCATTGTTCTTTATCTAAATATATATATACAGAAGCTAAAAATAGCTGTAATAGTTTGCATCCTTTTCATTGAGAGTCATTCTTCATAGTGCCAGACGCCTTCAGCAATGACCGGAAATTCTAGAAAAAAGTTTTTTGATCTACTTTTCGAACTTTCGAAATTCCCAGTCAAACACCGACATCCAATATCAAATCGTTGAAAGGTGAAACGCGTACTAAGCTCAACCGTGTTGCAAGTGCGCCCCATCATTGTCTGCGAATGCATTTGCCTACACATTTGCGCGGCAACAGCGCGTCAATGGCAATGAATTATGTGCAACCTCTAACCATCTATCAAAGTGCATACAAAGATTAGCAACATTTTGCTCTACAAATAGTTTCAACACCAGCCAAAATGCAAGCGAACAACAAAAACAACGCTGCAATGTAAGCCAAGCAACGCCATTCGCCAAAAAAACAAAAACAAATAACAAAGAGAATTTCATAGTACAGTAACAAATTCGGCAAACAAATGGTCGAGTGAATAAACAGCAACAACAATAACAACAGCGCATATAAATAACCATAAATTGCGGCCAATGTGAAGGCGAATCATCAACAATAATGGGCAACTTGTTGGCGCGCAGCGCAGCTTATTGACTGCCTTCGTTTGCGCGGTGAATTATGGGAATTTCAACGCCAATTTTTGATCCTTTCGCCCAGTCAAACTATAACAAACAGCAAAACGACAACACTGAAAATCGTTCGAAAGTACAAACATTCATACCAAAACATTTGTTTGCGGATAGGCTTGTTGCCAGCAACGGCCTCTGAGCGACTTTGTGCTGACTGATCTGCCGGTCCGCTCGCGCGCTGTTCCGCTTGCCAATGCTTGCAGCCCGCGCGCCGTTTCACACTTCCCGCAACAAGGCTGCGCCCACGCGTGCACTGGCGCATACTACCAATAACAACCACACACATATATACGCGCCTCATATATGCGCGGCAGCAACATTCATAAATCTCGGCCGCTGTGCGCAAAAATATGCCCGGCAACGCAATGCATAATTTCTTTAGCGGTCTGCGCAAATTTCATTTCAATAATAATTTTTCATATGCGAAAACAATAAATTTATTGCGGCATTGATTTTTGCTGCTTTTTTTCAAACTTTTCGCAGCAACAAGTTGCAGAGACTGCGCCTATTGCCTTTTTTCATAGCTCAGCGCCATTTATCACGGCGCGTTAATGCCTTTGTCGATTATTCTAAGCGCGCTGTTGTAGTTCCTGAAACTCTTGGTGCGCGTCTAGCCCCAACTGCTTGTGGTTTTCAGCCCTAACCTCATACAAATGTTTGCAGTTCAGCACTTCTCAATTCCTTCAAATTTGTCTCTGGTTCTATTTGATTAGTGGTTTTGTTTTCCTTGCTTCTTCCGCCAATTGCTGTTTGTTTATTTTGGATTTAGTGGTACTTTGGCGAGCCCACTCACAGTTTCTTATTGAAAACAAATCGTCGAGTCGATTTCGCATTAACGGCAAAACCGACGAGTGCTTTATATACGCACATCATGCCGTCTCCTCTTTGCCGCGCAGAAAATCAAAACATTAGGACTTGCTTACAAACGTATGAGTTCACATGTGGCTAACATGGAACTTACGGTTTCCGCCGATAAATTTACTTGCACTGTGTTTGTTTTCGACTACTACAGCAACAAAATAGATTCGTGAGAGCTGAGAGATTGTGTGTTTTAACAGGTGGCGCTATGATGGCTATAACGATTTTATATAGCGAAGTATTCATTCCCGGAGACCGTTTTTTGGAAGACTATACAGGTTTTGTCCGGAAAGTAATAGAACTGCGTCGATACAGCGATGACAGCACGATTGCTAAGCATTGCAGGCCCCATGGAAGGCATTCTCCGGAATAGCATTGAGAGCCGAGATGCATGCTGCTTGGATCCCCTCTGTCATCTCAAAATGCTTGCCTTTCAGCGGCCTTTTCAGGCAAGAAAACAAAAAAGTTCGGAGGGCCACATCTAAGCTCTATGGCGGCTGCGGAAGCGTTAGAATGCCGGGGCGTTGTCGTGGTGTAACTTCCAATCGGCTGAGATGTTTTGTCGGACTCGATTGACCTTTCGTTTGAGTTTCTTGAAGATTTCCACGTAAAACTGGGCGTTGATGGTTTGACCAGTAGGAACAAATTCATGGTGGACCGATGCCTTTGATGTCAAAAAAAAAACAATCAGCGTCGTTTTCACTTTGGATTTACTCATTATTCCCTTTAACGAACGCTGTGTTTTTGAATTGCACCACTCACATAAACACGTCGTGCAAAAATGATTGGCCTGACTCTCCAGCCGCTCGTTCGCTAGCTGGGAACGCCCTCTACCGAATCCAGTCGGTGCGCGCAGGCTCCAAAGTCCAGTCGCGGCGGAAGAAAATCAGTTCTATTACTTTCTGGACAAACCCTGTACTATATAGGGAGAAACACAGCTTTTCAATGACCTTTTTTCTGGAGTCAAAAGACGTGAATCTTATCGGGTTTTTTTGAGATGAAAGAAATATAAGTCCTTAGATGTCATTCCTGTCTTCGAATGACAAATGAGTTATATAATCCGGTTGACAGTGCCGATGTGAAATGCCTCCTTTCATTAAATTTTTGTTATGAACAAATTTGGTCTGCTAGCCTCTCAGATTTTAAGATTTGGGTATCAATCAGCAGTGAGTAAAGTGTTATTCTATATGGTTCTTCTTCTGAAAAGTATGTTTCCATCGATCTGGTCTTCTTAAAGTGTAAAATGTAAAGGGTATCCAATTCCCACTCACAGATATTTCAACTAACAATCACCTCTTGCAATTCGACAGCCAATTGTTTTCTACTCTATATAGCAAGAAACTAATTCACTGTTCAACACTTCCCGAAGCGCTCACAAAAACCCACTAGAACGCGCCGTCAAATACTTAGAACAACGATCCATATATCATTACCAAAACAAATTTGCATTTGCAACATAATCGTTAAAGTATTAAAAAAGTAACAAAAGGCACTTGGCTGGAGCATAAGAATTATTATGTTTCTAGAAAAAAATAAAAAGCCAAAAAACCACTAAGCACATCTCCTCTAAACACATTCTCTCTCCCTCTCAGAACTCACGCATATGTGTGTGCCTTCGCTAACCGACGCCGAACTACGACGGACGCAGTTCATATGTAAGCATATTCCATTTAGTCAGTCCATATTTTGATGGACTCCACCAATCAAAGTCAAGATGTTGCAAGCTTTATGCGTCACAGCATACAAGTTGAAGCTGAACTCCGTCCGTCCATATATTTATTTGCACACTCACTCGCCTCATCTCGACCGTACTCAACTCAACTCCACTCAACTTCTATACTTCATTTCACTTCGCACACTTATTGGGGAGATCTAACTCATCAGCCGGCCGGCAATCGATTCCGTTGCGGTTTCATATCGGCCGCAACGCTGTGCGCTGAGCCCCTACAAACCAACGCATATTTATGTTCTGACGCTGGAATTTCTTTGCCGTGCTTTCGGACCATAGTTATTGGCTGATTTGCTTGCATAAAGCTCGCGGTCGCGAGCAATTCATTCGCATTCACTTATGGATTTATTGTAGTTGTGTTGCCGTTGTGGCAGGTACATGTTTGGGGTGATTGTTCTTGAAATTGCTACGCCAATAGGCGGCATAATATATGCACATAGCCATATGTATGTGTAAGTGTGTGTGGCTGTGCTGGTGCCGCTTGAACTCGTATGCGCTCATGTCGATCGTTGCTTGCAACATTATTGATTTGGCTATGAAATATGCATTGAGTGGGTGATAAATTTTATTATGTTGATGATTTGATGAGGTCGTTTATATTCATCACTTTGGTTTTGCTCGGTTTTTTTTTCTCTTTTATACTTTCTCGTTGGCTTTTTATAAGTGCGAGAGACTGTATCCAATTAGCATTGCTGATTTCGCGGGTTAAGTGTACGACTTTGCTTCAATATACACTCCATAGACATAGATATGTTTATACCCATTGATATTAATGAAAAGTATATTGAAAATACATATAGTCGCATTAACATTTCAATTAAACTAGAAGAAAAAGAAAAAAACATTAACTTCACTTCTAATACCTTTCATATGACCACTTTTGATAACATAAAAGCGTATTAGATCTTCATCTTGTTCGGTTTGTTGGTATCTTTTCGTAGATTATGTGGTTTTGTTGGACAATAATCCATTCCAATTTTCGTGAAAATATCTTGTGAAATAAAAAAGTGCAGACTGGAACTTAATTTTGACCGATCACTTTTTAGGCAAATATATCTTATAAAGGCCTGATATATACGACCTGTCGTTTACACTTAGCCAAGTTCCCAAATACTTTGTTTAAATATAGCCAAGTCCTTAACCTTTGTTTACTTTTAGCAAATTCAACAACCTTTGTTTACATTTGGGGTTAATGACCATTGTGTTTACATATAATGAGATCAGTAACTCATTTGTTTATATATACTGAGATCAATGACTCCTTTGTTAACATTTTATGAGGTCAACAGCCCTTTTGGTGGCATTCATTCAAATCCACAATCTTTATTTATATTTAGCCAAGTCAACAACCTTTTTTTACATTGGAGGTCAATGACTCTTTTGTTTACATGTTAAGAGGTCAATGACCCTTTTGTTAACTTTATGAGATCCATGACCTTTTCAAATTTATCCAAGTCCACAATTTTTGTTTATATTTAGCCAAGTCAAAAACCTTTGTTAACACTGAAAGTTTATGACCCTTTTGTTTTCCTTTTAGAAGTTCAATGACCTCTTTGATTACATTTTATTAGGTCAATGAAACTTTTTTTTATATTTAGCCAAGTCCACAACCTTTGTTCACATTTAGCTAAGACAACAACTTTGTTTACATTTTATGGGATCATTGATCTCTTCGTTAACATTATGTGGTCAAGGACCCTTTTATTTACATATTTACGAGGTAAAAGACCCCTTTGTTTACATTATAAGGTCAATGACTCTTTTATTTATCTTTAACTAAGTCAACAACCTTCAGCAATAAATGAAACTTATTACATTTGAAACAAAAAGTGAAATGCTCGTCAGCCAATATATATATATGTATAGGGCATAAGCTTTCACAAAAAGGAAAATTTTTTTTAGTTAAAGCTCACTAAAACGATGATAGCGATAAAATCAAAAAAGAAAAGTTATGCTTACGATTTTGGTAAAATTTATTTTTTTGGAACAACTTCCACAAAAAAAATATTTCAGAAAAAACTATCTTCCTTGGCATTATCCACCCCATTTCACTTTATTACTGTTTTTTTATAAACCCACTTAAAATATTTATTGAACTTTCAATAGCGAATAAAGAATCTGACACAATGCACCTTACACAAAGCATGAGTCGACCGTTAGCTGGGTATGTTGCACTTGGGGTCATCCATCACAGGCTTCACAATGTATGTACAAGTGTCTAGAAGAATGTGCCCAAAACAAATTTGTTCATTGAACTATTCAAATTCTACTCAATTAAAGAAAATGTAATTTCGAATAAAGAAACACTTTCTTTACGAACACAAATGAATTAAAAACGCTTCGTAAAAAAATGTTACCAATTAAAACCGAAAAACGGCCCGATCAAGCAGCTAAACAATCAAAATTAAACGAAACGAAACAAACACGAATGCAAAGTGAAATGTGCGTACAAATCGTGAATTGATCATCACCGCAACAAGGCCCTTGCCGACGTCATTGACATTTAAATGAATTCGAACGAAATGAGCCAAATCAAATTGCAGCCAACAACAGCAACAGCAGGCGGCTGTGTGTGTGTCTGCATGCGTTGTTGTAGCTGGTGCGGATCAGCTGCTTTGGAGGGCCAATTAAAGTAAGTGAATAAAAAAACGGAGTAAATAAAAAGCTTTGAAAAAGAACACCATCGAGAAATCAGATGAAATGAAAATAACTGAAAGACTTTTAAACGAACGCACTTTGCGGTCTTTCGTTACGCTTGTTCCAATTTCATTGTTAGCCGGCTTCATGTCTGCGCTTATGTGTATGTGTATGTGTGTGTGTGCCAGTCTGCGTTTGTTCGAGCTTTGGAATGTTCTTAATTGTTTGAGTGCGTTAAACGAGCCGTAGGGCTAACACCAGACAACACCAATCACCAAATCTCATTACTTGCCGGCACACATGCATGTGTTTGTACATTTCTGTGTATGTGTGCTTTTGTGTAGTATCTTTAAATCGCTCGCGCTGGTTTGCGCATGCGTGCGCTTTCACAGGAATTTCTAAGGAATGCGAAAGTAGCGGCAGGTTCACTTGTAGACTGAATGTGGAGAATGGTCCAATTTCGATATTGGCTCAGGTTTTAAAGCATTTCGTGTACAAATACTCGTTCGGAGCTGTAAAATCATTTGGATTTGTATAGAAATATGCCAGAAGACTTGACTTAGCAAAATTCGGAAGTTTTTCAGAACAAAAAAGTGATAAGTTTTTTATGGAGAACTATATGCAGAAAAGAATTCCTTTAACTCCTATTAATCATACAAGCAAATTGAAAAATTTAGTTTTGAAAAGAGAAAACTCTTTTAGAGATAAACTCAAAAACTATTTGAGATATCCAAACAAACAGACAGTTAGATAAACTCAGAAGAATCTCCTGACTTTGCTTATTTCACTTTATAAAAAAAAATGGTTTCCGATATCAATGAAATTCTTTATTCCTGTGAAAGTACATTCCAACCCATTATGTATCGAACTCGATTACTTTTGCCCCACGGACTCGTTTGCAAAAGTCCAGACGCTGAACCCAATTTTCGACGGTTTTCAAGCATAAATCGCCGATACTGCTGCAATTTCACGATCGAAATTAGTACTAACTTCATCAATCGACGTTGGCTTATTAGCATAGACCATAGACTTAACGGAGCCCCACAGGAAATAGTCCAACGGCGTCAAAACGCTTGACCGAGGCGGCCAATTGATTAGGCCATTTAGTGACTTAAAACGTTCACCAAACTTGGTTTTCAATAAATCGATTCAAACATTCACTGTGTGATTTGTGGCGCCGTCCTGTCGGGACCACATATTGTTCAAGTCCATATCATCCAATTCGGGTAAAAAATATTCGGTTATCATTGAGCGGTAGCGATTCCTCTTCACAGCCATTCACCCAGAAATGAATCTCATCACTGAAGATGATTTTTCGATAAAAAATCCAAAAGAATGTAGGCCAAGATCTTTTCGCAAAATTCGCCACAATGACGTCGCAGAGATGTCCAACGCTTGAGAACGGCGTGTAAGAGGCTGATTTGAGTCTTCCTCAATTGATGCACTAGCGGCAGCAATATTCTCGACACTACGGACACTTCGAACAATTTGTACTGTACTTGTGTGTGTTTTCCACTAGATTGTTGATCTGAAAGGACGATTATGATGATCATAAATTGAACGTTGCGCTCTTAAAATTGAGTTCACTGACTCCGAATTTCGGTAGTAAATTTTAATAATTTCGACACATTGCTAGAACGTGTAGTAGAGAGAGTTTCGGTTATAATTCTTGGGGTATTCTATTTTAGCTTGAATATAGTATACAACATAGAATCATTACTCATGATCATGTCGAACAAAATGAAAGCTATAACCTGTATCCCATGATTTGACCATACTATCGTTAAATTAAACGTCATCTTAGCTGTCACTTGTCGCAACTCCACTTTAAGCTTTCGCCCTCTCCATAAGCTGACGCTGTTTCGACAAATTTGCGGTCGTTTATTTACTTTTTATGTTTTTGTTGATTTTTTCGTCATTGAGGTCACCTGTGAGGCTATGAAAAACACTTGAAATGTTTAAGCTCTTTTTGTTTTCATAATATTAGCAGTGTCTCGCTGCTTTTCTACCCCAGGCGCTTAGTCGCTTATGCGCTATATTTGTATGTATATATATATGTATAAAAATACACACATACATAATTATTGTTTGTTGGAATATGTGCTTTCAATTGCCTCAAAGCTTTTTTTCCATCGCCACCGAGTTGCGCCAATAAATTTATCATTTCTGTGGCAGCTTCAGGAGGCAAATTAAGCACAATGAATAAGGTGTGAAATTTGCGATTTTGTGCACTGCACGAAAGAAAGTTCAGCGCACATACACACACACCGCTCATACCCTTTGTGCTTTTGTTAGAGTCGGCGGCTCATAATTATATAGATATTTACATATTAAGCTTTATCTGCATACATATGTCTGTTTGTAAGTGCTTGTGTGTGTGCGTTATTTGTGGTTAGAAAAAATATGCCGGACCTGGCAGCTACGTGCGTAACGCCGGTTGTTGCTGATCGTAATAAATGAAGCTACTTGACTTTTGTTCATTAACTTAAGTTGATTTTGAAAAGCGAAACCAGGCAGCGCTTTTTTGCAGTTTATGTATATACAGGGTGGGAGGTTATGTAAAAATGCGTTGGGTAATTAAATGAGTATTATTATGTAAACAAAAAATTTTTAGAGAAATGTGCTTAGGTGGGGCATATTTGGTGGCAAATGAAAGATATAACTGGCAAATTACAAGCTTGTTATGCTTACTGATCTAGGAAAGCCTCAATAAAGGCTCACTAGTTTTGGTGGTTCAGACCTAACCAGATATAGATTACAGGTTGTTCTCTTTTCTCAACTACTCAGTTTAGTCTTAAATTTCGACCTGCGACTTCGACAAATACCCACAATGTGACTCGAGTGCGCTAAATTTTGAACTCAGACCATCGACTAAGTATTCGTTTTACATGGAAGTCCTCAATAGACTCTGACAGGACATCGCAGCCGATTGGAAGTTGCACCACGACAACGCCCCGGCTCACACCGCCTTTCTTGTGAACAGCTACCAAACCAAGGCCGGCATCCCAACGCATCCGCAGCCGCTCTACAACCTAGATGTGGCCCCCGGACTTTTTGTTTCCTTGCCTGAAAAAGCCGATGAAAGGCAAGCATTTTGAGGCGACAGAGGGGATCCAAGCATAAATACACCACGGCTCTCAAGGCTACTCCGAAGAATGCCTTCCGTGACGCCTTCAATGCTTGGAAATCGCGCTGGCAGCGCTGCATCGTTGCAAAAAGAGCCTATTTTGAAATTTTTTAAAGAATTGTACTATTTGTTCAATAAATTTGTTTAAATGGACTCAGTCCTATTACTTTCCGGAAAAACCCTGTACTTAAAAATATTCGAAGTTTTGTTTTTATCGGGTACCTCAGACTAAAATTTTGTTTTATAAAAGGATTTCCACACTTTTTCCGTGGTAGTCAGGTTGGCATAGCCGGAACAGCCACATATTTATCCAAGGAAGATCTAACAGTTTGCCAGTATTTCATAAAAATAAATGGAAAAGGCATTACACCGATACGGCAATAAAAATAACCGTAAAAATTCGTATGGAAACTAGATTTAGGTCATCAAGGTCCTCACTATCCGTAACAAATACCAAAAAGAGAATGTTTCCGCATAAATAATAATAAAGTTTGTGGCCATAATGTTCTTTATATTTCATTCGAAATTCACCACATTTCAAATATTACTTTGTTAAGTCACTCCTTAAACGATCTGCCAATTAAGCAAATTCAAATGCCATATTTACGCACCAGCTGCTGCGCATGCGCATGTGCGCGTACTTTTCCGCTACGAACATATACACTCATTCATGCAGGCACTCAGTTTGTACTCACCAACCATTCATTCACTCACCCACCCATTGAATTGCACACCCCCCCCCCCGCCAATGCCTGCCACTGTCCGCAGACTAACGTTTCATTTGTGACAACGAAATTGCTACGGCGATTGCCGACCCGCCAGCCAGTCACTGAGTGAGTAGGTAAATACGATTGTCAAGCAGTCAGAGAGCAGTCGGCCGATTGGACCACTTAGCATTTTTCATAAATACAAACGCATAAATAAATGAAATCTATGGCAGAAAAACTGGAAGTAAATTGATACCCTGGGGTATTGCGAGGAGGCATATAATTCAGCGGCAGCTACAACAACAACAACAGAAATAACAACAAACACTAGTAACAATGTCTAATGCCAACAAAAGTAACTGCCGTGGTATTAGTGTATGGTTAACAACAACAACATATATAAATCGCAACTACAACAACAACAATAACAAAACTTTAAAAGTAATAGCATCGGCAATACGGTAGCTAAGAAAAGCAATCGAACATTTGATATAAGAAAACACCACCAACAAAAAGAACAACAATAATACTTAAACAACAACAACAGCAACAACAATAGCTACAATCAAAACAACAGCAAGTAACTTTTGTGTTGTCTAAATGTTTCCATTAAAAGACGTACATTGTTGCAATATGGTTGTTGTTGTTGCTATTTGTGTGTTTATCCAGTAAATTTAAAATTGTTATGATCCATAAATGTCAACATGTTAAAAAGTGCACTGTTGTTGTTGTTCATTCAAATTTTATTTTTTTTTTTCATTTTTACTTTTCGAATTCGAATTCGCATTCAATTTACTGTTATTGCTGTAGTATCCGTTATTGCTCTAAGCCCTCTCATACATACATATATACATCTGTTATGCTGAGTATGCAATTTTTATTTAATTGTTGCCATATTGGAATTTAATTTGGCGTATTTGGCCTATGAGGCAGCCATAGAATGATGACCGTACATTTTTCTGGGTTCCGCAAAGGGAATTTAAATGAAAAATTTGTTAGACTTCTATAATATTTTATAATAGCACTTGGTTTATTATTATTTACGGAACAAAATTTCGGTTGTCTCTACAGTGGCGCAAAAGTCTACTGGCGCCAAATCATCCAAGTTATTAGAGGATAATAGTAGACCTGGTTGTTACATGTTTTGCTCGGGTTTTCTTGTTATTCCATTGAAATTAAAGATGTTGCAAGCCCAAAATATTTGGTTTGATTAACTATTGCTATTGTTTATTCATTAGAGTAATATGTGGTAAATGAAAATACTTTTTTAGTGGTTCACCTCTCGGTCTCTAACATTAACTATATCTATATCTCAGACTTTCTATGTAAAACTAAAGCCTTTACTGATCCAAAATAGGTAGAAAATATTATAATCTACCCATTCGAAGGTAGAATAATTCTTTCTTGGAACCTCTTGCTCAAGAGCCGGCATTTGGTAATTGTCACCTCTTCTAGTTCGGCATCATGTCTTATAACCACTTCATATGGTCCTTTTTTCATCCTTCTCAAACGCTCATAAGAACATAAGATTCTGCTTCTGTTGAGGAGTCTGCTGTTACTTATTGTATCTTTGGCAATTTCCAGTCTCGTAACATGTTTTTAATATCCTCTGTCACGAAACTATAAAGAAATTTACACATAAATTTAATCCATATGTTCTTTAGCACGCTTTTAAAATAACAGTGTGAAAAGTCCTAAGCCGTCTGACAATTAGTTCGAGAAATAATGCAGGAGTTGAAAAGTTTTTGCTCCTGAAATTAAAGAAAAGTTTTTTATATATATTTTTCGACAAAATCTCCATCTACAGTAATGCATTTGTTGTAATGACGGTCTTCCACCATTTCGATATCGCTTCGGCTATATAAATTTTAAGGTATTGAAATGAGGTCAACATTTGTGTGAACTATTTCTCCTACTTTCTGAGTTTAAGAAAGAGAAAATAATGACTGGGGGCCAAATTTGGACTATGCATTCTATTATAAAGCAAACTAAATTTCATTCTACGGTTTCCAATTAAATTTTATGAATTTTTGTGACGTTTTCTTGGCGTAAGTGCCTCCGGTAGTCTTCCTGAATAAGTTGGTGTTTTGGAACAACGACTAAGAATTTTTGTTTTCGGCATTCTTAGATGAATCGGTTCTTATTACCACTTCATATACATATATTGAATCTGGTGTACGAGATACTTTTCGGCTTCGTGAAATAGATTTGACGCCTCCTATTAGTTGGTCTTTCTTCCTAAAAGGTCTATATTTGGTGTATTGTAATACATAGAAATCTAAGATAAAAATTTAATCAAAAAAGTTACATGGAACACAAGATATTAAATCAGTTCCTACTTGAGGTAGTTAAATAAAAACAGGCAAGTTGGCCGTTTTTTAAGTCCTGGTGAGCTTGTTCCTTTGAATTTAATGGATTATGGCAATCAGAAGAGAAAATGCTATAATCTTTATTATTATTTTCATATAACAAGTATGCTCTAAATGAAACAAAATAAAACTGTTGCAATAAAAGGTAAGCAGAGGCTGGAAACCCTAGTGAAAATTGCTCAGATCAAATTTTTAGTATGTCAGTTTAGGACCAACAGTGAAAGTACATAGATTATACATACTTCGAATGAGATCAAAATCCCTAGTCTCCGAAATATGTATACGCCAGTATAATGGTACATACTACTATGAGCAAAAGTAGTAGTTTGTAATCTTCAAAATCTACTATGTCTATGTCTATGTCGTCCTAATCAAGTCACACAGAGCTAAATAAAGCGAATTCGGCACAATATTAGTTGAAAATTTGCGAAAAACTTACGAAGAATCGATGCAGTATGCCACGGTGCATTATGATTGATGCATAAACCAGGAGTTGTCGGCCCATAATTTCGGCCTCTTTTTACGAATAGCTTCGCGCAAACGATGTATAGAACTCAAATAGTATTCCCTGTTGACAGTTTGACCAGTCGAAAGGTGTTCGAACTCCACCACTACTCGATAATCGAAAAAAACTGTCAACATAACCTTGACTTCACTTTCCAGTCTTACTTGATTGAGATTGCCAATTTTACTTTATTAGAAGTAATAAAATGGCATTGATTGATTTGCTGGCTATAAGGTTACTCTACTCTTGGTATTATTTTCGAATAATATTTTTCTACATTTGTATTTTATTTCTATTCAAAAAACTCAAATATGTGAACTTGTTTTATTTGAAGTAAAATTTCACACGATATGGACGCCGCTTTCTTAAACTCGGGCATATTAATACCTACATACATTCATACGCATATATTTATATAAATACTATAAGCCTGGGAAATCAGAGCAGAAACATAACAAATTTATAAATTAGAATATATATGTGCATGGAAACGCTAATCAATAGCCACAACTGGTGAGGATCATCACCAACCAAGCACTCTCCCACATGTGTAACACAATACCTAAGATTCAACAACTAATGACGTCTAATATTCATGAATTATGAATTAACATAAATAAATATCAAACGCAGCAGCACAAGCATACAAACCACAAAACAATGAATAATTTTCTAAATACTCTCATAATACTCACATGCCAGTAATGAAAATCACCCTCAAGCATCAACGCGGGCATGAAGATCGTCAGATCACCTTCATCAAATATCCTTCTCACCACAGTGAAGCGGCTGCTGTTCAGTGGCTGCGGCCACGCTGATGAGCCGCAAGGTGTGTTGCGTTCATCAAAATATTGTTAGGGGTAGAACAATAGACAGCTTGTTGCACGCTCCCACAGAAATTCAAATTAGATCACGACGAACAGCGGCAGCCAACAAGAAGCAAAGAGATTGTGTTGAAATAGCGGTCACAACCTTAGCCTTAACAATTAGAGCAAACGGCGGGAATTTCAACAGATATCCTGTGCCTCTGCCGTTTGATATTGCTCGAGACATTGCAACACGTAGGCACTTCCGATCTCGGCTGTGATGATGAGTCGCGGATCGACAGCTATTTGCTCCTTTTTTTGCCGCATTCAATAAAATTCAAATCACATTCCCCTTAATAAGCGCTGCTTTAGTTCTCATGTGACCCAGAAGATATGAAGGTGTGTCCGCGATAGAGCAACGCTGCCTACAAGCGTAGGAAATAGTGCTGTTCACATATTGAGAAGGTTAGAAGTGACATAAACAACGGAAAAGAATGCTGCGGAATACCTGTGGGAATTTTCTACTGTGTGGCACTCTCAACATTCGGCTCAATGATCGCTTACTTGTGACGAGGAGAGCAACAATTGATGTGATCCTGTCAGCATAAAAGCAACGCCGTGAGCGAACGTGAGTAAGCAAAGAGGGAGTGTAAAGTAAAAAATGGGAAGAAATGTAAAGGAATCAAAAAGTGTCTAATGAATATTTATGCGCACTCACACATACATACACATACATACGAATAGAGTTGATGCGAACAGGTTCATTTGAGGAAATGTGAGACGCCGGCATCGCGTGAGAATCTGTGAAGGAACTGGTTATAAATACACAGATTTCTGGTAGGCAAAAGAAGGCAGAAGTGAATCACGCATTGCCGTGTGAAAGGTGAATGTCCTTAGAGAAAATTTTGATAAAACAGACATGCTAGAACAAATCATAGCACATTAGGTTGGTTTAGAAGAAATGCTGAGAATCTTGTAAAACGTGCGCGCAGACGCTTAGCGGTGCTTAGTTGTGGTGTGCTCGCCACTTTTGGTGCTTAACGATGTCACTAATTCCACACTTCCGTATTGGCACGGATATTTACATATCTTTTTATGCCCACCACAACTGAGTGGCTATTTTAAAGAAATGTGAAAGTTTGGGGTTGTATAAAAATTATTTTTACTTTTGGTCTCTCATTACCATACTTATACTCGTACATATAAAATTTGATTAGATCTTTTTGATTTTTACTCTCAGTTTGTTCATGACAGATACCGCCAACGATTTTTCGTTTGTGCTCATCTCTAATCTCCGTTAGCTCCGATGTCCACCAAAGAGGTTTCCCTTTAAATTTTTTAGTATTCAGAGAATAGGAGCTTTCAAGTGTAGTCCTACTCGGCAATCGCACCCAGAAGGATCGAGTCCATTTTGGGCGGGGTTGGGAGAGCTTCCTGCAATACAGCTCTCAATTGATATTCCAGACCTCCTCAGATGGTGTGGCTTGAAGTAGCATCCGAGCCTATTATTACTCCAGCTCTTCTTGGTTGGCCTCTGAAAGAACTGTCCTCAGCAGATCCAAAGTTAGCTCCACAACGTCGTCGTGCGGCATTTAGAGTGATACAAGCCATAATTCTCTAGAATGCTGAAATTGAGTAAAAAAGAAACAATAAGTTCGTTTCTGGCCAAAAAACTAGCTCTAATGTCACCTGCATTATCTGTTGTCAGCAGCTTATCTGCTTAGCCACGGCTTTTGGATAAGAACAACGTCGGCTTCGTCCGAGTGTCGCCTTTCTTCTTCCTTCCTTCTGTGGTAGTTCCGGACGGATCCATCAACTAACTCATGCTCAACGTCTTCCAAAGGATTGAATCTATGCCCATTTTTGACTGGATCTTCTCCTTATTTCATTCGTTCCACTGAAGGCAGCAGTCTATCTGCCCTGGCTTATGTCGGGAGTATCATGAGTATCACCCACTCGAAGTTATAGGTTAACGATACTCAAAGAAGTGAGGGACGCCTTGTTTAGAAGTATCAACGCCTATCCATATATAGTACATCTTCTGTCCTTTCTAACATAGTAACTGAACCGTTCGTTGTTGTTGTAACGACAGAAATTTACGGAGTTGGATAAAAATCCGGGTCTGTTCCAGTTACCTAGGCTCGACTGTCATGAGATCGTGAGAACCGTTCGTCGGCTTACCTTACTAATTTGTGCATACATAGGGCCATTCTCGCGCCTGACGCCGGTGTTTCCCTTGCCCACATAAACCTAATTTGAATAGAAACCCTTAACTTTCAGAAAAATTTAACTGAAAATTTCAGCTTTTATTTAGTGTGGACTCCATTTTATACCTAGAGTCTTTCAAAAGTATTATAATAAACTTCCAATATTAGATATAGAGGGTATAGAAATATTTCTACCTGCCTTTTTATTGCTGTTCACCTAATTGTAGTTTTGCGCTGCTGATTGCTCACATTGTTGTTGCTTGTTGTACGACCAGTCGTGTTGGTACGCACTTTTTCCACGCTGGCAACCCAACGGCAAGCAATCCGGCAACCACCCACAATAGCGGTTATCAGAACATGTGCATCTGCAGCTTCGTTGGCAAAAAAATATGCACCGTTTGAAAAAAGGTGGAAGAAATATAAAAAGCGTCGAAGCAACGTTTTTCTCTACGCCGGGAAGGCATTTCATTTTTTCTTCACACAAAACGTGCAAATAATAACACCATCTTTGTTAATGATCTACGCCATGTTTGTGCGCGCATTACGACTAGTTAGTACAGCTATAGCATCGCAACAACTTTTAGCACACTAATAGTAATGGTAATCGCTGTTGTTGCAATGTGTTGTTGACATCGACGGCAACAACAGGAATTGCGAGGCCAGCGGCTCCAGCTATGCGAGTGCCTCTAGCAGTTCCAGCAAGTCCAGCGGCACTAGCTAGTGTAGTGGCGAGCAGCTGCCCATATTGTGCACTCGCAACTAATTGGCGAAACAATTTTCTCAAACGCAGCAACAACGGCAGCTCCCAGCCGCTGCTATCACCCACTGCAAGTGCACGCGTGCGCGTCTGAAGTCTGAAAAATGCATTGGCGATGCTCTCGGCCAGCCAGCAGTCCGACGGTAATCATTACACACATACACTCACATATGTGACTTGCATGTGTGTGTGTGTTTGCCAGATGATATCAACGCTTTTATGGTGGCTTCAGTTTATTGGCCACTGTTAGCGCGCTTTAGTGACGCGTCGCTGGAATCTAGTGCCAAAGCGTAGTTAGCGGCAATGCGACGTTGTGGCAGTGAGCGGTTGTTGTTGCTGCTACCGAGGCGAATTTTGCACGTCCACTTCAGCGCTTTGCCATTTCTTTTGTTCGGTGCATGTGACTCGTTTCGCACTTTCGTTGCTTTAACTGCTTTGACATTGCACGCATGCGCACACTTGCTACAATCGCAACAACAACACTAATGCGCGTAATTGTCTTGCGTTCGCATTGGTGTATGCCATTAGGTTGCCGCTTTGAAGCACGTTGCAACGGTGCAACGCCGCCTTGCATTGCGTTCGTCGTTCGCTCGCAAATTAGCGAATTGTCATTGCGGCAAATAAAAGTTTTGGACGATTAAATGCGTGCGCAAACATCTTTTAACAAAATTGTTGAAATTAAAGCGGACGGCTTGTTGTTTTGTTGAATTTCTAGCACACGTTTTTCGCACAATTGCGCATTGGCAGCGAAAGCTTTCAACGGCAGCGTTGCACAGCGAGAAAAATTGTGTCTGTTATGGTTTAAGCCCTAAGTTTGCCATCCAAACGTCTGCTCCTTTGGTTGATAAGTATGACACAAAGCCAAAATTTTAGTTCTATTGGTATCATTTTAGTTCTTTATAATTAACCTATCTATACACCAATTTCTTTAATCCGTCTGAAGTCCTCTAAAAGGGGGCTTCCGTGGCGGTGATAACCTCTGCGCTCGAGCAAAATTTCTGGGCGGCGAATTCAATGGCACCGACGAAAGTGTAAGCTGGTTTAAAGATTAAAAATAATAACCATCATCTTTCCAACCGATATGATAGTCTTAGTTTTCTTTTGAGTCGGTTCGATCGGGGAAGTGCACTGTATTGACTGAGAGCTGAGTATACCAGTACTCCAAGTCTCGTCGACAGTCAAAAAACGAAGAACCATTTCGGATTTCATTTAAAAGCTTAAAACTCAGGATCTCACAATTGCAACGAGGCCATTTGTTCCATTATCTTCCACAGTAACTAAACCTATTTTCTGAAATCCGAAATCCCACCCTATATCATAAGGGTCAAAATAAATATGCCAGTCCAATTCCACTGAAATTTTGATACAAGCGTCAACAAGAATATAATATCTTATGTTACGACCATAATCGGGTGGAGAGGACCGACTTTGCAAGCCCTTTTGTCTGCGTTTTTCTAATTTTTTATATTATCTTGGGTAGTATAGCTTTGACTTCGATGCAAATATAGGCTTCAAGCTCGCCAGTGGTCCAAAGATTACTTCCGTATATATTACCTTTTAGTAGTATTAGTATTCAAAGATGAAAATCTGAGAGACCAGCCACTGCCATCTCTGTCTGATAAAACAGCCAAGAGTCACTCTCTAATTAAATGAAGTTAGATGGCTGAGCAAAGATCGCACATGGACTGCTATATGTAGTCCTCTGCGAAGCCATAGAAACGAAAAACTCCTTTGTTCGAACTTATAAAATAGCAAAACGCTAAGTAGCCAATAGAAATTTGTAAGCATTTCATTTCCATTCCCGTCCGCTTGGTGGAATGTCTGAAGGTATACACTCCCAAGTGCTTAAGTCTTGGTCTCTCAAACGCGTGACTTTTAAGAAGGAAGGGTGTTGAGTTGTATCAACCTCATCTTCTTTCATACAGCTTCTGCCGATAGCGTCTGGTAGGACAGCCTTACTGCGTGGACGCCAATGGGGCACTCGACTAGGGGGAGGCTAGCCTTACTGAGAGCAAAGAGATCACTAAATCTCTTGCGATCGATCTTGGGCCAAAAGGTTTTTGCGATGGCGCATGTACCGGTGGTGGTCCATCGCTGCCCAAACTTCCGCGAAGCCCAGCTATCTAGTAGTACCCAAGAGGATACGGGAGCACCAACACGCTACTATTCTACCGATGGGGGTTATAGGTTGCCTTATCTTGTTAGATCATCAGCTTTACAACTTTCTACGATTCTGCTGTGGCCTAGCACCGATAGCAGTCTTATCACAAAAGCACTCGATACTATTGATAGCCAGGTTAGGAACTCTTTGACCAGCCTTGGGTCGACCGGCTCCCATTTTACCGAGGTTCTAGGGTGCCTTTTCTTGCTAGCTCATCAGCTTTGCAGTTTCCTGCTGTCGCCTGGCATCCATACCAGTCTTTTCACAAAGACACTCGATGCTATTAATAGCGAGGTTAGGAACTCTTTGACCAGCCCTTAACGCACTGTTAATGAGTTCTGAGCTAGCGTCGCCGCTCTGTTATCTGATTGGATGGACACTTTTCTGAAGGAGGCTGCACTCCGGAGCAGTAAATCAGCAACTTACTACCTTAATGGCTGCTCACTCGGCCTGAAGGACACTGAAATAATCAGTAAGTCTGAAGCTGCAGTTGATAGAGAGCTTCTGACAGTAGACCTCTTCATCGTACGACAGTTTTCAATATTGCCACCTACAAACAGGATATTAAATATATTTTGTTGGGTATCCCAGTCATTTGTTGCAACTTCATGCAGCATATTTTTAACTTAGCAGACTTTAGCCACAAAACAACAAATTAAAAGTCAATGTGAATTGTTTGGGAATTAGAGCGCACAGGTCCATGCCGCTTAACAAAGTTTCTACGTACGTCAGTAAAGAGCTTGCAACATGAAGCCAAACAACAATAACAGCGTGTAACCAATATATAACAACAACAGCTGTCAACTACAATGTGCCAAGTTCAATAATAACCTATCGAAGATCAAGCAGTTTTCCACAATTTCTACAATGTTGCCGCTAAGCCGAGCACAGACTCTCGCTGCCAAAGCCTATCTATATCTACACATGTACGAAGTCATACTTAAACGACTAGCATGCATATTATGGCTTATTAGTAGCGCGCATTTAGCTTTGAAAGCAACGCAAGTGCGTAATAAAGTTTCAGAAGACGATGAAGAAGAAAACGATGAGGTTGCCACAGCGTCTAAGCGCTCGCAGATGAACCACAAAACTTACTTGCCGCGGTGTTGGATTACAGAAATATTGCTCGGCTTAAGAGCGGGCGCACAACGCTCAACGGCACCGTTTGCGAACGGGAACGCGAAGCTGTGTTTTTATCTCGGGCAAACCGCAAAAGAAATGGCAGCCGTAAGTGGGTACTTAAGGGGTGCCCACTCAGTGCAGCCAAATGCAGCTTAGCTGTAAGTAAGTGCGGCAGCTAACTGTAAGTAGGAGGAAAGTAGCAACCTAGCGAAGTGGCAAAGCTTTTCTTTATTACTTTTCTTTTCGCCTTTTATTTGCTCGTGCTCGACGCGCAGCGAGACCAAAGCGAACGCCACAATCTGCTGATGATCATAGCGCGCATAACAAATGCGTTGACGGCTCGGCAGCAGTGGCAGACTACAAATGGTGAGCGCTAGAAATTTGAAACCTTATTTTTTCCTGCACTCACTCATTATAAACAACACTACGCTGCTTATTTATTTGTGTAAACACCGTCTTTGCTGTGCGGCTGCCCTTGCCGCATCATATTCGCTTGTAATTGCACGAGTGTGGGCATTTGTAGTGAAATTAGTGCGCGTGATGATGGTGTTTAGATAGTCGCATTACGCAAAAATTGGCAGATGCAAGGCTTGACTTAACAGCTATATAGGTGATACACTGAAAAAAAATATTAAATAGATAATACGAGAAGCACTATAGAAACTTTTAACGCATTAGGCAAGCTAGCTAAGTATAATGCAACCTTGGTACTTTAATTAGAACTCAGAAGAGTTATTTGTCTCAGTGAGGGGTTAAACGAACCCAAACAAGAAATAGGCTATTTGGCCCTTGATGGTGCACTCGTAATCCAGTTTTCCATGCTATGTAAAATTGTCGTCACGTTATCCCTTCAGAATTAACTCGCCAATGAGAACTTGGTGGAGTGTAGTATATCTGTTATCTACTTACTCTGCTCTTGATATATTTACGCCAACTCGACTATCAATACTCAAAACATTTCGAGTTTTCAAACTCACATCCTACCCAATTAAGAATATAAAGCAGAAAATAATAACCTATCCGGTGTACAGTCTTACACGTCCAGTCCAATTTGTCAACAATATTGACTTGGATTTCGTATGTTGGTAGGAAATATTGCTAGTTGAGTGTGCATTGCCACTGAAGATTATTCAAATATTCACATAATAACCAAGTCCGGAAAGCATTAAAATTACATAACACAAGTATTAAATATACATATGTATGTGCATATATCATATGAAAAATCTCTATGAAAACCCATTTTATGTACTTTGGAATTTTTTCTCGAATATCAGTTTTTATTTACATATTTATCAAATCGAAAACCTACACACAGAGATTTCAGCTTCAGTTCAAATCGATAAAAATCTCAAATACCTCTAAGCTAAGACAATGATACGAGATATCTCTAAACAGTAAGGTGAATTGTCATAGAACTGGTCGACAATAGCGATCCATTCGTAGCTATATTTAATGAATAGCAGTGAGGATTCGGTCCTTCATCGACCGGTTCAAATGTTAGTCCGAAGGGGTACGGTTTCGGCTACAGGCGGGTGAGGCAAAATTTCCTAGCTGCTGTTCCACAAGCCGCTTGGATCTCTCAACGTGGACAGGGTTCACACCACCTCCATCGAGCCCAGCAAGCTCCTTAAATTGTTCAGAGTGCTGGACCTTTGTCACCATATTTGATATAGAGGTACAAAAGACCATAGTTCGCAGTGCAAAATCTCAATTATTTTCTATCTAGCCGCTGTTTTCCAAATAGTTTTTAACCGATCTTGCAACACGAGGCCGAACTTTGCAATAATAGACAATTATTCTACTCGAAAATTCCAGGCATTTTTCGAATATCGTGCAATTTGATGAACATTAATGATTTCACCCGATTTAAGAAGAATACGGTACGCCCTCCTGGTCCCACCAAATACAGGGCATTACATTGTTGTCAAGAATATTCGGCTGCTTGACTACGTTTCAAATATGATTTTTTTGCATTTAGGGTTGTCGTAATGTATCAACTTTTCATCACCGGTCAAAATCCAGTTCAAAAGTTATTTCCTTTGTAGCGTTTAAGTAGCATTTTTAGCATGCAGAATCGTCTTTCAATGTCTCTTGGCTTCAATTCGTATAACACTCAATGTCAATGACTGTCCGGATATTTTCAAATGCTTGAGTGACTTCCAATGCTTTTGCGAGCTCTTTCTGTTCCTTTCCTCATCTTCAAACTTTTTTTAAGTTTTTTTCTGCACTCAGGAAGTTCTTCGTTTTTGGAGGCAAAATAACCGCTTGCAAATTTTGAAAACCACTTTGGCACATTCGCTCAGCTAGAGTGTGTTCACTATAAACTTTTTCCAAATATTATGACTTTCGGCTGAGAATTTCTTGATACCAAAGTAACGAAGAAGAAATCCCACAAAAAGATTTTTTTCGGCTTAAGGCTGGACTTATGGGGTTACATGGGTTTTCTGCGGTAAAAAACAGCCTTTTTTTAAATTTGTTTTTCATATAAAAAATTAAATATTTTATTGGAATTTTTTAATGTTATCAACGTCTGAAATTTTTGGAAAATAATATTTAAATTCGGCCATTGCGACGCCATTTCCCTTTATAGGATTATCTAAAATGATAAAAGATACCAGGTTTTGTTAAAACTTAAAACTTGGAAAACGAAAAAAATGAATTTTTGGCAAACATTTTTACAAAAAAAATCAAAATTTCTGGGAAAATTTCTAACCATTGCTTTCAATACTATATAACTTTCAGCAGCAGGAGGTCTGAACCGCCATATTGCCAACCGCCTCATTGAACAGTGCTTGGTTTGTTTGCTTCTAGTCCGCACGTCTTTGCGCCTGCGATTTATTCCTTATGAATATGCATATAAAATATACCGTTTCACATGTTCATGTAAGCATTTCTGTAAACACTGCCTGCCACTCGGTTGTGATCTCCTTTAATGATTTCCTTTTTTTTTGTTGTCGCAATCACAACGTTTTAATTTTAATTTTATTTATTTACTTTTTTATACCCATAAATATATACATATATATATTTTGCAATTGTTATTGTTGTGCATGTTGCCTACCATTACACCAACGCGGTGAAAAACTTTCCAAAAACCCATTGCATAGATCAGCTGGTGATAAAAGTCGGTGCAAAGCAAATGCGAACCGCAGCGCCGGCGCAAGTGAACTCGTTCGCACACAATTCATGCTTCTTTCGTCACGAAAAAGTTTCTAAAGCACATGAAGCGAGCGCAACAACAACAATAAAGTTTAACAAAAAGGTTTAAAAATATCGAAAAATATTCAGAAAAAAAAAATCGAAGTCAAAATGCTAACTAAACAGCAAAATGAGCAAAAGAAAATTCGTGTTAAATTCGCTATACTACCTACTAGTCGCCTTAAAGAGGGCCCTCTAAAATAAGACTGTAGGTAGGCAGTCAGCTTGCGCGCACCAGCCCCCGTTGCTGCCCTAGCTGTGGCTGAAGCTTACGTACTCTGGCGCTGCCAAATTACGAGCAAATCGCTTGTTTGCGCAAGCAGCCCGTAAGCGACAGCAAGCGATGCGTGCATTTTAATAGCGCCGTGGCCCATTTGAAGCGCCGCCTCCTGCTTCTACACCTCGCTTGGGGCTGCCGGCTGCTTCTACTCGACTGATGCGTCGTCAACACGTGAATTTTGCATTATTTGCTTTGATTTTCAGCCAGCCTTTTTCGGTGCTGATGATCTAATTTGGCAACAATTGTCGTCGTGGCGCACACCGCCGCTCAGCGCCACACTCCTGCCGCGACCGCGCACTAGCTCGGCTCCACCTAGCTGTTGTTTGTGCACTTTTGATCTTCCCTATTGAGATTTGTGATCTGAAACACATGTGCCGATTTTTATGTGTAATATTTGATCTTTTTGTATACCTCACATTTGTGTGTGTTTATTTTTATGTTACTTTACTCCTTTTTCCTAAATATTTTTCGATAATCCTCGCATACGTTTCGATAATGAGTTTAGCGCACCTCTTTTACGAGTATTTATGAGTATTTCAATAACATTTATATCACTCATTTGCGTATGTCTACACAATGGCGTACCGGATTTAGGGGTACTATGAAGAATGAAAGAAATAGACATTACGAGAGCTTCAACCCTCTACTTTTCTTTCAAACTTTCATTAAAAGAGGGGATTTTTATGCATTTACTATAAAAAAAAACATTTCGTTTTAAGTAAATTGTTGCCTACATTTAGGATTGGATTGGATGAAGTAACAATCCAACGCCGACAAATACGACAAACGCGAGTTTCGATATTTTATTTCCTTATTTCTCTTAATATATTCTATACGAAAACAAGCTAATATAAAGGGAGGAGACATATTTTTTTCACGAGATAGTAATGATGTACTACAGACACGATATCGTAATTCCACTGAAAAACTATTTACACACATCTTCAAGTGATGTCGATCTATTCTCCACTTATTTAAGCTTTCATGTAAAGAAGCTTCCGATTGAAATCTGTAGAAAAGTCAAAGATCTTTCTTGTATCTTTGTCTATTGAGAAACATTATCCCGTTTTCGATTATATGTAAAAACTTTGAATACATTGGAGGATCTTTACAAGAACTTTTACAACTTTGAATGCATTAGAGGATCTTTACAAGAACTTCTACATAAATTTTTAAATTTTTATTATTCGAGAGAAGATCTAGTCCGAAAGTCGTTTTCTCGTTCTAAAAAAATGTCATGGGTGACTTAAAAATGTTCCGAGAATTGTCCTTACATATCCGTATGTCAGAACTGCAAAACCTCTTGTATGGATGGATCAATGTCCATTTATTAGGTACTTACGTATATGTATCCAAGAATAATTAAACTGAATATTCGACAATTTCGTTCTCAAACTTTTGTCGGAGTGCATTTCGCAGAAAACAAAGTTATTTTGTCTAGGTCGTGGCTTCGTCTTGTGCTCCATAATTCTTACAAAACACCCTAAAATCGTAGAAATATGATTTTTGACAGTTTTGTCCCGTTGCCCTACAAAGAGTGTGTTTGACAGAAATAATAACTTAATGCATGACGTCAGAAATGATAGCAACGAATGACTAAGAAATTTTGATAGTTTCTTCCATTGGAGACGTATGTAGCTTGTCGCAATTCTGTTATTACATACAACTGACATCTTAAATCTAGAAATGTATGTTACCCATTCCCTTGGTTGCCTGTCAGTCTAAAGCCGCACAGCTGGTGTGTGTTGTATTTTCTTACTCACTGTTGACTGATCGCAGCGGTTGGCACGCATGATCAAGCTCTGCGCTCAGCGTTGTAGTTGTAAATAGAAGTAAGCCTAATTTTCGGTTTCAGCAGCCAAGTGTATTGAACCGTAATTTACGCTATTTGCATGACAGTATTTCATAATAAACAAATTTGCATGAACTCTTATGAATATTTTGGTTTGCTATAAAGTTTGTGGGTGAGTTCATCAGCAAACGTCCCTGAATTCCAGAGACGCGTGTGGAATACAGGCATGTTGGTGTAAAGGTTTCTTATTAGAACAAGGACATAATTGTTTTGTCTGGAGAACAAGAAATAATCGATATATGTATGTACATATCAAAAAGTATGAACATCTATAAAGATGAATTAATTTCTAACAATAGAGATATACAGCTTCTGACGTATCGTATGAATAAGGAATCGAAGTATATGGGTCTGGTTGCGGGTGAGGTCAAGACGAAACATATTCTGTCATCAAACAAATAGTCATCGCTCTCGTCACTTAGCTCGCACGTCACTGTTGACAGTCATAACTTTGAAGTCGTAGATAATTTTATTTATCATGAAACTATCATTAACACCAACAACAATATCTGCTTTGAGATCCAACTCAGAACCAAAGTGAAGTTGTAATAGTGAAGTTTGCTCTCGGCGAACAAAGACGAAATTCTACAAGTCCCTCATTTTTCCCGTTTCTATAGAATGTGCGAAGGCATAGATAATGGCACAATCAGACAAGTCGATGGAACGATGAGCTGTGTGAGATATACGCCGCCATTGACATATTTCAGCGAATCAAGAGACAGCGGCTAAGTGAGGTCTGGGTCATGTTGTCCGAATGTATGAGAACACTTTACCATTGAAAGTAATCGATTCGGTACATGCCGGTGGAAGCGAGGAAGAAGAAGACCTTTACTCCGTTGGACCTTCACGCCGTTCAAAAGGTCAGTTGGAAAAGAACCTGGCTGCACAGGATAAACATTTAAACGTTAAAATTACGAATATCGCAACATTGATATATTACGACGACGACATTAGACTCTCTACAATATATTAAAGTATCTTAGTTTGGATTTAATTATCGGGAATATTTAAATAAATAAAGTTTACAGGTAGAACGCAAAAATGGCTGATTCAGCTCCAGTCGGCTTAAGTTTCTTTAGAATGGGCACGCAAACTCTGAACAACATACTTAAGTATGTCCACAAATTTGTTTGCATATAATACTTCCGACATCTAAGCATCTCATAGATTTTTGTTTGCCTCTGGAGCATGAGTCACCCAATGTAACGTTTGAATGAATGTGTGTGACCTCAACACCAAATGTGCGCTATCATATAAACATGCAATACATGTATTAGAACCTTTTAGCAGCAGAAAGAAATACTTAAGGAGGCTCTTGTGAATGTTGTAGTAGAAAAGTAAGTATATTATATTACATTTTACATACATATAGTCACCTAAAATGCAAAACAAAGTTTCATCAAAAAAATTACAATTGAGTTTTATATTGCTTTGGATTCGCTTCATATTACATATACATACATATGTAGAATAAAATTTTCAGCTTTTGCTGTCAGATATAACCAAAATGCAACTAATGTCTAACCAATGTATAACCATTTTATAACCAAAACTTAAATTTTGTTTCAATGTGAGTGGTCTCCATATTTTATAAAGATAAAAATCTAATAGACATTATAAACTAGGCTTAATCTTCAATGTTGTATGATTTTCAGTTGTCTGATATGGAACTTATTATAAAAAAAAAAAAACCAAAAAAATTTAGTTATTTACAATTTTTGTCATATAACTTTTCCTTATAGGACTTGTCGTTTGCCAGAAATCGAAATAAACCGTTTTTAACTCAAGAAAATTCAACCCACACTCCTCACTTTCCTTTCTTCGAACACAGATTGCCCGTATATAATTTTTCCTTTAATTTGATCATTTTATATTTCGATTCATATCACTTTCAACCTCTGAATTTCTTTTTTTATGATTTTGAAAAGTTTCTGCACCAGTATAATACAAAATATTAATAAAGATGATGAAGCTGCTTTCTTACAGAATCGAAGAAGCTAAAATTCCAAACTAACGAAAATCAGAAAACCAATTAAAGCAAGACATCCCAAAGCCTGCTTGAATAAAAACTCATGTTTTTTTTTTCAATAATATTTTCTTGTGTATTTTTTAAATATTTGCTTAATCCGCTTCAACCCTTCTTCAATAAATAATTTGTTTGCGTTTTTTAACTAAAAATATTTCTTATAAAAATAATTATTGCTTAAATGCAACTAATTGCTAACTACTAAGTATGTATATGTAATTACGTAGGTGTATAGGTATGAATAAAAGTTTTTACAAAAATCTATATATAGTTGCAAATGTATATAAAAAATATTTATGCTTATTTTATAAACTTTTTTTCTGCAAAATGCTGCCCATTTGAGAAAATTTTTAACATTTTTTGACTAAAACTAGAAAATAGCTAAGACTACTAATTACAAGTTCTTACTATCTATTACTAATATATTTTTTACAAAATATACACACCATATAAAGGTATTTAATTTTTTTTTATAAAAAAGTAGTTTCGAGCTTTTAGAATTGAGCTTACATACATGTGTATGCGTGTAGTGTATAAAATAGTAGTTGAGATTGTGTTTGTGGTAAATGCAAGGCCTGTTTACAATAGTTTCTGGTTTTGTTAACTGTTAGTAGTAAATTTGTTGTTGTTTTTTTAACAAAATTAGTTGTATTTTTTGAGCTGACTAGAGGCATTGAAATGTGTGTTTCCGTTTTAAATATTTGTGCTAAACTTTTGGGCTAACAACGCGCACACTGGGACCTATATACTTATATATCTGCAAGGTACTCATTTTGAATGAAGATTGCTTAGACGCGCTGGATGTAAAAAGAGCAGTAGCTATTTTGTCTCTCGGTTGTTTGCTGATGGTTGGTGGGTTTCGAACTAGGAACTAATTTTTGGTGGTACATGGCAAACTCGGCTTGGCCGCGCAGCTTTCACATTACTCGGCGCTTTAGTGCTCGACGTACACTGGATAATTGTGCAGCTCATGCGCCGATGCGACCGAATCGGAGGCCACCGCGCTGGCACAACTGCTGCCGCTACTGCTGTTGACGCCCGGACAGCCGCCTTCCGAGTGTTTCGTCAGCAACGACATGCGTGAGAAGGTCTTCGAGCAATTGCCACAGGAGTACTTCTTGATGTCGGAGTGTGTTTGCAGGTGAGCGCGCAGATTCGAGCGATCGGCAAAGGCGCGATGGCAATGCTGGCAGCTGAAGGGCTTCTCGCCGGTGTGTGTGCGTATGTGACCCTGTAGTAGCCAGGGACGTGAGAATGCCTTGCCGCAGATGTTGCACTTGCAGGGGAGCGTGTGTGTGCGTATGTGCATTTTGAGCGCGCCCAGGGAGACGTAAGTCTTGTCGCAGTCCTTGCAGCTGAAGGATTTCTTCACTTGATTGCCCTCGGCGGCGGGACAATGGAATTGCTGGTGCTTGGTGAGACCGGAGAAGGTGGAGTAGGACTTTTGACAATCGGGACACTGATAGCGCGGCGGCGCAGACTTATCCTTTTTTGTGGTGGGCGTGCTGGGCGCAGAGCTGCTTTGGCTGGCGCACAAGTCACGCTTTTCACCATTCAACGTAGGCTTTTGTGGCGTCTTCTGTAGCGCGCTGTGCTTGAGCGACAAATCCTCAGGCAGCGAGGAGCAGTGCGGTTCGGGTGTCATGGAACGCATGGAGTAGTACGAGGATTCGGAGTAGGTGGGCGATATGGGCGCATGTGGATGATGATGATAGCTGAGCGCGGGAGGATATGCGGGCGTTTGATGTGGTGTGTGCGGCGCATGATAGGCAGCCGGCAGCGGATAGGGCATGAAGCGGTGCGTGTGCTGTGTGGGTGATTGTGGAAGCTGGCGCACACCAATCGGCCGATGTATGATTTCGGAGCGCACTGGTGGCGAAACGGAATTGGCGCGTCCATGCAGGTAATGTGGTGGTGGCGATAGCGAACCCAGCGAATCGGCTGAAGGTGAACTGGGCGATAGCAGATCACCACGTAGCGGTGAGATCTGTTGTGCCAAATGCGGGTGATTGATTGTGCGGTAGAACTCAGCGGTGTATGGCGACATGTGGAAATTCCATGGCTGCAAGCCATACTTGGCATATGTGGGTTTAGGCACAACAACGGCGGCAGCAGCAACAGCTGCAGCGGCTGCCAATGCAGCGGCTTGTGTGGTATTTGTGGTCGCATCAGTTTGTTCTTCAATTTCAACACAATCAATGATTTCTTCCTCATCATCCTCGTCCAACATGTCCATGGACGCATCGTCGTCGGTATGATCAACATCGACGCCCTCATCCTCACAGCTATCGCTGACATTAATTAGCTCGTCGTGTGTGTTGCGCTCGGCTGTGGCACTGCTGTGGGATACAAACTCGTCCATGTCGTAGGCGCGTTTTTTGAGACTCAAATTTTCGGGTTGATCTGTGAGATCGTCGGCGCCGAGTGTGGCTGCAGACATTTTTGCATCCACAATATCTGTGGAGTTGTCCTCTTCGAACTGATAGTTGATGGGACGTTTCTTCAAAGGACATTTACTGTAGTTTTTCTCGCCCAACATGTCTTCGACTGTATGCATTTTGTTGGTTTCCTTTAACTTGCTTTGTAACTTCACTTTAGTTTTGCACTTTACAGTGTATATAAGTTTATTTTTTATTTCTGAGTTTTAGTTTTTGTTTTTGTGATTAAATTTACACATTTCCCAAGGAATTTTGTTTTATTTGCTTGCTAACACTTCAGCGCGCTTACGCGTCTTCACTTCGGTTGTACGCAGTATTTACTAACACTCAATATACGTTGCGATCGTTTACCGAACACCGACCGATCACGGTTTGACTTGTTTTTTCTAAGTCAGTTTGTGTTTTTACTTTCCAATTAAGTACCAAAACGTGGTATGCCAGGCGTTCAGTGGAACACAAACAAACTCTAGCAGCAGCAACGAAGAACTGTGCTGAGCCGCCGCGTATCCTCGCTTTTATACGCAGCACGCTCAATCCACTCTCATCGCAGCCTGCGCCGTCCAATAGTGGTGGCTGCAAGCGCTCTCTAGTTTTCGAGCTGGGCTCCGCGCTCAAGCAGCGCCAGCAGAGTAGAATTCGGTGCGCGCTCACAGAACTGAGCTGAGCGCATATGCATGCGGACCAAGCTGAGCGCACATCCAACTGGAGTATAATAACTGGTGTAAGTAACGTGCTCTCCGCAATGTTTCACACCACCAGCCATCCAACTAAACTCACAACGCACACAAGCGTTCACACCACTAATAGCACCATCGTTAGCTGATAGCTGGCAGCCAACAGACGGCAGCAACAACAATTGACTAAGCAGCCGCGCAACCACCAATCGTCGACGCTTCTAAAGCCGTTATGTGAAAACCTGTTTTCGACAAACTGTATACCCGGCTAGCCAGCGCTATTGAAGCATTGGCTGTGTTTACCAGCACGTCTGGCTTAGGTGGCTCTGACTCTGGCCGCGTGCCGCATGGTCAGACAACAAAACAATTCACTAACACAACAACATGCGCGCTGCATTAGTAGATGACATGTGTGTTGGAGTGTGTGTGCGTCGGTTGCGCCAATCAGATTGTTAGACAATACATTAAAATTAATATGATACTTGTGCATTGTTGTTGCCGCCGCACGCATCCAGTTATGCACGAAGCCACGTAGAGTGGTGGCCTGTATATAAACAAACGTTTTGACTCTTCTCAGCACTAAGCGCTCTTAAAAACTAATGACATGCATGCTACATTGTGTGCGCGCTCTTGCGGCAACGACGCGCTCGCCAAGCAACAACCCTCATTAGCGCGTCACTAACTTATGCACAGTACTAATTTACATATATTTCCATAGTTGCTTTGTTTTTGTTTTGTTGCGCTTGAGCGCCTCTCGTAGGTGCTCTTTTGAAGCGTTTTGTGCTGCCAGGATCTGCGGTGAGCGGCTTAGTGCGTGTGTGCATGTCGGTGCAGAGGCGACAAGCAACTCGCGCATGCGACTCATTCAGCTGGCTGCTGGTGCTCATAGGCACCTGGGCGCTGGTGTAAAATTGCTTGTTGGAGTAGTCTAAAAATAACTGCGCATAGCGGCAGGCAGGTGTTGCTCAATGCGGTGCGGCATTCGTGCGCTGGCTGTTATTTGTTGCTGGCGTTCGTATTGTATGGCTGCGAGTTCAAACCGATTGTATGCGTTAGTGAAGGTGGAAAATGTTGAATTTTAAAATTTTTAAAAAATCTAAAATAAGTTTAAAAAATTTTAATTTTTAACACCGTTATTTTTACACATTATAATTGATTCTTATATGCATATACATATGTACTTATAGATATATCTTTCCGACATTTCAAGTGGTTTTTCTTTGTTAGTAACTTTAAATTTGAATACATTTTAATCCAGCCATACTTAGTCATTTTTGAGTTGCGAACACAAACTGCAGAAGGTATTCAATTAACAGTAAAACCCAGTGGCGCATTAAAAAAGAATATAAAATCTCCTTTCCTACTAAATTATTTATTTTTCACTACTAAAATAAATCCTTTTTATTAATAATTTTTTTATTATGATTCAAAATCCTTAACCCATAATGTTAAAATTTATTTATTATCTAATAAAACAGTACTAATATATGTATATTATTATTTTGATGATGTATACTGGCACTTATGTTCAATTTATTTATTTTTTTTTTGACAGCAGTACCATAAATATTTTTTATTATTTATATTGATTTTTTTTTTAATTTTTCTTTTGCCTTTGAAAATTTCTGCTTATGGCGACCTAAAAGTCATTGAGAAAACTCTACAACCGCGTAAGGTGTCAACTCCAATAAAGGAGAATATCGAAAAAATCCCTAATTTCAATCAAAAAATCTCAAATCAAATTATAAGAAATTTTTTAAAAGTCAATAAGTTTTTGATCTCTGAAATATCTAGTTTCTGATGCTATAAAAATATATAATAGGGTGATTTTTCACATAAAAAGCAAATAAGACCCCACTAAACAGTTGGAAAACGCCTAAAATCTGCTTTATTCTTTCATCTACCTAGAAGCACCAGTTTAAATTAGTTAATTTAACATAGTTGGCTTTATTTGTTAACAAAATATTCAAAAGTCTTACTTACTAAGAAATATTTTTTTCTTATTAAGCAACTGAAGTTTCCATAATATCAATTTTAACAACTTGTTTTGTACTTCTTTATTAAAATATTAGTAAACTCACAAATCATAATAATAATATCATAGTTTATTATCTACTTCTGTATTATATACTAAATATGTACATAGTATTTACATCTTCTCTTTTACTTTATAAACTTTTCTCTTCCCACAATCAGAACTAGTTCGAATTCCACTGTTCCCGATATGAAAACTCTTTGTAAACACATTTCCAGTGAATCTTCTCTCTTTATAAATCCATTCTCTTGACTATCCAAAACTTAACTCTTTGATTGTGGCTCTTCATTTACTCGCCGTACCATGGAGCTTGCTATATGCTAAAGTATATAAAATAGCATATAATAATAAGTAGCAACTAATAATAAATTTTAGTAAATTTTTAATTTTGTTTATTTAAACACTTTTTGCTTACATCTGGATACAATCTGTAGATCTTCACTAAAATATTGGAATATTATTTAAAGATGTCAGAATTATTTATGTTGCTTCTAAATGGATGATAGAGGCTTGAGCCCATTGCCTTAGTCATCATAGTCTTTGCAGAATAGCGAATGAGTTATGCTTACGTTTGTATTTAATTGTTCACGCGATTAGTATTTCACAATATTGTCAAAATCATTGCAAATAACTTTTTAAATGGCAAAGCAATTCTAAAGGCGATAGAGTACAAGTTGTAATCATATTGGTACTCTATTTCCAAATGGTTTTGACACTTTCTTTAAAATAAAAGTTCGGGCTTATGATTAAGTTGATCAAATAAATTCAGTTCTCAATCGAAATACCGCTGCAAAAGTAGTATATAAAACTTCCCATTTTCATGAGAGTAGGTAGGTAGGTAGGAGTGCAGCCCTATTGGGCTCAATTAGCACTTGATGTGAGAGTACTTCGACGTTTTTTATATACCCATCTCATTGAAAAAGTGACCGAAACCTAAGGCACAAATTCATTAGCTTTAGAGAAAAAAGTATAGGTTTTTTATATTTACTATGATTTGTGTCAAGCTTAGGAAGTTCGGCTTCTTTAATAATACCGGTCAACAGAACTTTTGAGGCACATATTTCTTATTTTTGTTGCTTTTATACACACATTTAGAATTCATTCTTACAATAGATATTGAAAGGTTGACTACAAATGTTTCAAAATGAAAAATTTTGCTTTTCCTGTTATGTTCTGAAGAAGTTTCTCTTATTAGTCCCCAAATATAGTCTCCCATCATGCTTTCAGCTATCTCTCAGATTTTCTTCTATATTTATGAAAGCGTTCGTCCTGTTCTTCCGATATAAATGGTAACATGTGCATCTTTAGAGAGCTAGAAACAAACAGATCCTAGAGGAAACAAATCTTCCTTCCATTCAGTCGGCAGCTATTTCCTACGTTGCAAATCTCCGGGCGTCAGTAGCATCCCACGCAAACCCCAGCATCAACTGTCTTGCCACTCTCAGCTGCAAGAAAACTGACCGTTTCAGAAGGCCATGTATCCTGGCAAATCCTTCCGCTCCCACCTAACCAAAAATTCGAGCTTGGCTTTTTAGCGTCAGATTCTTTTGAGAGCCACTCACAACTGAATCTTCCTCCTTTCTTCCACAAAATTACATTCTCGGTTCATAACCATATGGTTGGCAACCGGTGTGGGGGGGTTTTAGTCGGTAGGCGCATCAGGCGAATCCGACACTACCCGCCAGGGTATCTTTAGAAGATTTCCCCTCACATCTCTTCAAAAAAAAAAAATCTTTAGAGACATTCAACATCCGATGATGGAGAAATTCGTAATCATGTCAATAGCTCGTCATAATTGTCAGGCCTATGGTTTCCAACAAACTATACACTACTGCTATAAATAAATATAACTATAAAAAGGAGTCAACAACCGCCGACAACTTCTAGAAAACATTTTGTACTGGTTGTTACAGAAAATAGAATTATGAAACACTTTATTCCTCTCCAATTTGCTACATTTTGTGTCGACATGTGTAATCTGCCAAAGCATATACATTTTTTTCAAAACTAATACCGCATAAAGTTTGTAAGAACCTTGTCGCCTTCAGAATAATTTCGGAATCTAAAAGTATCACTCCGCGCTGAGATGATGAAAAATACTTTTAAGAAAGCGAATGTATAGTGGAAAACTCGATGTCAGCACACTATTCAAAAAAGATAAAGCAAATTTATTTATGTCTTTTTAAACATGATTTTAAATTGGTAAGCGAAAACAAGCAGGCGGTATGAAGAATTTTTCATGCTAGCTTCTGCCGATATAAAATTTTGCCAAAACTAATTTTTCAATAATATTTATAAAATCGTTAGATAGTTGACAAGTGAATGTCGTGACGCTCACTACTTATTCATACTTTGTCAAGATTTTCTAAAATAGTATAGATTGCGTGGACTTCTCAACATGACTGCATCCTCCTGAATAATATTAAAAAAAATACTTTCCCTCACATTTATAAGTAATTATCATTCTATCACGTTTATTTTCTTTGAAAAGCTACAAGTACGGTGGGCCACTTTAAACTGGCATTACGTTATTTTGTTGAATTTTGTCTAGTGAATGTCCTAAGTATTAAAAATTAATATAAACTAGATCTTCTTCAAACTGCCTTGTAGTGATATTGTAAGCGGCCAATGTTTAGGTGATATTATGCTATATTCTGAACTCAAATACACATATATTTAAGGATCCTAACCTAAAATGTATTTCATTTTTCATATACAGTTATCCGGTTGCTCTAACCAAATTATCAAGTATATATCAGTTTTTGTGTGTTTATGTATACGTACATATGTATGTATTTTTATATAATTTTCATATTTCACTTTTTAATCTGTTAAATTCCTCATCTTTGCCCTCCAATGCATAACTTGCACCCGCTTACACCGGCCAATTGAAAAAAAAAACCTAAAATTGAAATTTTATTTCCTCACTTTCCGTTGCAGTTGTTCCGTTTTCCAACGCACAACAAACACACATTCAATGTGGCACCTTCACAGCCACTTCTGCAGAGCTGCTCTTCTAAGGTTACACAACAAATAGGAAGAAGAATAACAAATAATAACGAACGCAGAATTGCTGTTGTTGTTGGTAAGTACATATTCAAATTTTACAGTTATACACGAATATGGTTATTTCATTAGAATGCACTGCATTTTATTGCTTACTTTCGGTAATTCAATATCAGCATGTCCTGCCGGCGCAGGATAACGCACTTTTCACTTTTATGCGAGTTCGAATTCTTACAAACCTATCTTTCTGTGTGTGTTTGTATGTATGTGGGTGCTTGCGTTTGTGGAAAAACTCAGCTGGTACACGCTACACTGTTGTTTTTGGGGGGTTGTTGCCACTCGAGGGGATATCCTGTCTATCAATAACTACGCATGCCTCACCATACAACAACAACACACTAACACTTGCAAGCGTGTGGGTGCAGCAACTGTAAAATTTTCTGTTCGTAAGCAAATACTTTGCGTAATGCACCGGTCATGTGACGTATCGTGTCAGCTGTGCCGTTACTTGCCACCAGCCGATAATACGCACACACACACACACTTACACACGAAGTCAAAATTTCCAAACGGACCAGAAATTGTAATATCCGCATTTGTTTTTAGGTGTAAGTTTATGGATTTTTTATAGTGGGGTCATTTGAGATTACAGCCAGCTGTTGCTGGCGATTTTGGGAAAGGTGGAAATGCAGCAGGAAGCGAAAGTAGGATGATTTGGAGAAGAGGAAATGATTTGCTGGAGATATACATATACATACGTAGAGGACTTAAGACTGTCTTTAATGGTTTAACGAGTTACATGTGAGATCTTGATGAACTATACCCAGGTGCCCGGAAGCGGAGGTAATATAGCAAAAGTCCAAAGATCTGTCATTGATGGCTTTCCAGGTAGTAGTTATGTATGTATGTCATAAGACCGCTTGGGCCCTTCTGTAAAAAATATTGAGAAAACGGTGGACTTTTGACGGGCAATAAATGTCACCACAAAACCACTTCATAACAGTGCTTAACGCTTTGGATCGACCAATACCCAGCAGTGCTTAAGCTACAGTCGGAATACTGAACTCCACCTTTCGAACCTCCTTAAAAGACGGGGACTATCTTTCAGACGCAAAGGCTCGTTTTCTGGTACTCACAGGCATTACTCTATACCACCTACTATGAAAATAGCAATTTAAAATAGAGTTGCGAAAAAAAAGATTTCATTTTCGAAAGAAACAAGAGCTTACTCATAACTCGCCGCCCGCCATTATGTTCTAAATCTATTCAAAAGTCGTTATCTCTTCGGTAATTTAAGCCTAGCACTGGTAGAGCTTTTAAAGCCATTTCTTTCGAATATTTTCATTCTGAGTCGTAGTTCATTCTGAAATACGATCTCTCTAAAAAATTCCACTAATTGAGAACCGTGAGAAAAACGTTAGTCCGTTAGCAGTTTTTCCTCAGGCACATTGCTGTCTCACGCCAATTTCTACAGCTAATTAAATTATGCGAACTTTTATTCAATCACAAAATATCTGTCAAAACATTTTCCTAAGAAAATGATATATGAGCTAGACCAAGCAGATCATTTTCACGGGTAAAGCACAGACTCGACGAAGTCATCCTCGTTTTCGGCGGCGCTGATGAGGCAGCTGTGGGTGAGGGCATGTCAAAATCTAAAACAGATTTGAATTTGAGAAGACACTACTTAAAATTCATGAAAACAAAAATATAATACGGTAGTGGGAAAAAAGGCGGTGGCACGTAAATATATATTCGAGCGTTTTTATATACCCTACGCAATGGTACATAGAGGGATGTGTCGAAAGTGTGAGCGGCTATTTTTAGTGACAATTATTTGTGTACATACACAGAGCAAGTAACTTCGGTGGCTCGTAGTGTAAAGTGAACCCCCATTCAGTGACGCAATGCTGCGCCGAAAGGATATTTCACCGTTCCATTGTCGGCTGTCTGCCTTTTCGCCTAGTTGTCAGGCATTTATGCACTCAATCATCGGCTAACTTGCAACAATGCATGTTGCGTAAGTGGCACAGTGGCTGGTGGTGGTGTGGTGCTAAAGCAGCGACTACGACAGACGCGTGTCATGTGCGCATGCGCCGCCACTTAGTGCATTGCAGCACACACGGCACAGCAGGGCAATGTTGTTGCATATTTGAGAGGGTTTTCGACTAATTTAAAAAGTGGAAATAGACAACGAAAGGGGCGGTCTACAACGCGCGTTGTGTGCTTAGCGTCAGCTGGTTGCGTGCCGCTATCTGCTAGCGATGAATTTAAATAGCAATTTTTTACAAAATGAAAATATAAATTTGCTTAATAGAGGGTGATTTATGTTACAATGCATCTTTACATTGCAAAAACAATTTGCAATTTGCGCATGCGCTGTTGGCGTTTTCAATTGATTTCAAAATTTCAAATTTTTCCCATTAGCGATTCCATGTTCGCAACAACTAATCGATGATTGACGAGTTTTCCTTCAAAAACGCTGTCTAGTCACCAATACACGCGCAACTCGCTCAGCATATGGTAGCCGTACTCATGCACGTGACCCTACTCGAATTACAGTACTCACAAATTCCCTTGCGATTTTCGAGTATTTGAGGATTCAAACTGTCAATCGGTTATTGAATGAGACATGTTAACCGTTTGCTGTATTGGAGTAGTTGCAATTATTGTTTAGTTCAGAAATGTGTTTTATTGGATAATTGCGCTTGGAATTAGTTACAAATTATTTTAAAAAATATATATGCATATATATTTCAATATTTTTTAAGGGTTCTAATGTCAACTCATCTGAATTAAATTCGAGAGTCAGCTGTCATAGAATTATATATAAATAATTTTGGGGATGCTATTAGTTGCATAAAAATCATATGCGTTCAATCAATGCGTTTTTTACTCCAAAGAATAATTTTACCGTTAGTTTTTGATAAATAAAATTTCTGATATGTATCATAAATCGGGGTTTCAGCGTTAATTCGTCTATGCAAATAAATATCCCATAATCACCCACGAAGTGTTGTAACATACTTTCCGAGACATCAATCTCAAATTTTGCACACTTCGTTTTCTCCTGAAAGAGCTGCTCATTTGTCGGATCGATCAGTCAAAATTAAGCCTTTCTTTGGAAAATTTTTTTATTTTACAAAATAGCTTTCTTGACTTCCTTGTCTCCTAACCTTGTTTCAATGATTTTAACTCACTCCCTAACTTCAAATTGAATGGGGAATATTTATTTTTATTCGAAAGAACATCCTTTGGAATTTATTTTTTGATTATTAGCTCTTTCAAATGTTGGCCGTGGCTACGTCTCAGATGGTCCATCCGTTGAGTGAAATTTTCGATGACTTCTTCAAGCATTTCGACTGGTAACAGGCAAATGACATGCGTGATGATTTGCTCCAAGGCCTGAATAGAAGCATAATTGTCCCCATTGACTTTAGACTTTACATATTCTCATAGGAAGAACTCTAACGGTGTGATATCACACGATTTTGATGGCCAATCGACAGGCCCAAAACGTGAAATTATCTGTTCACCGAAGTCTTCTCTTAACAAATCTATTGGTTGTTGCGAAGTGTGGGAAGTGGAGCCGTCTTGCTGAAACCAAATGTCGCCGAAAACACGAGATTCAATTTCAGGAATCAAAAAGTCGGTTATCATGACGCAAAAATGGTCACCATTGACGGTTACGTTTTCACCGGCATCAATTTTGAAGAAATATGGACCGATAACTTCACCGGCCCACAAATCACACCAAACTGTTCTATTTTCGGGATGAAGTGGCAGCCCTTGAATCTCTTTAGGTTGCTATTAGTCCCAAATGCGGCAATTTTGCTTATTTGCATACACATTTCTGGCTCATGGGGCTCATCGCTGTAAAAATTTGGCTCGAAAACATCGGATCTCCTTGGAACTTTTCGAGAGCCCATAGAATGAAGCGAACTCGCGTGGGAAGATCGAGCGGCTTCAGTTCTTGCACAAGCTGTAAGCGCTTTTAATTTAAGATTTTGACATAAAATGAGCCAAGTCATTCCATACGTCAGCCCAAGTTGCTACGAACTTCCCCGAATCGACTCTCCACGGTCTTCATGTACACTCTCAGCTACGGCTGCTATATTCTCTTCACTGCGTGCTGGATGTGGTCTATTCGGTCGAATAACAACCAATAATGAATGCTAGCTCTCAAGATGGTGATGGTGTTGGGACTAGAATACTTAGTAGGCCAATTATGTTTACCATGAGTTGAGTGGAGCACACGAAGCATTTTCTTTAGGGAAGGTGGGTTTTCCTAATAAAAACGAACGATTTGTAAAATTACTGACACGACTCACGTATGATATGTCAATAAAAAGCTATTGAGAAAAGCACGTCTTTTTACATCACCCGCATCGGAAAAGTAGATTTCATTCTACGTTCAAACTGATATTCTTGAATATCTGAAAGATAACAAAATAAGAAAAAAGAATTATAGTCTAATTTTGCAGATTTTGTTGGTAGCAGGAACGGTTGATAAGGTAGCGGACCAAAATAGACCGCCTTAAGTCATCAGATCGAATAGTGTCCTAATGAATACGAATTTTCTTGATATCCTTATTGCTAAAATATTTGGAATATTTTCCCCTCAGACTGTAGAACCCTTAAGACATTGTCCGTAACAATTGTCTCCCTTTATTTTACTCAGCGCCTGCTCAGCATACTGTAGATTCTGTCCGACCTATTCTTCAATGATAAAATCGGATAAATTCTGTGATGTTTCATAGAACTTAATGCAACTTTATTCAAGCTAATAGTCTATGGTATGAAATTCTCCTAAGACTGATCATGTTTACACAAGGATTCCTCAGAAGCCAAACTTTAAATGCAATCAGCTCAGCTCAATTAGTCGTCATTTCATCTTGTCCACAATTTCTATAATATAGACTTTTTTGTTGGGATTTGTACACACGATCAGAAAATTTCTTGTTGTACTATAAATGATTAAGAGGTCTCTTACATCTGACACAAAACTCATTGTTCTGATATTACAAAAACACAAGATCATCCGAATTACATGCCATCTAAGGTGTGACGCCAATTAGCGGAGATTCAAAAAACAAGTTTAAAGAATTTTCTATGAAAACATGCATTTCAGCTTAAGCAGCTGAGACCAACTGCAGCGTTTCCTTTTAGAAATCTGCGCCGTCCTGTGGTTGCAAGCAAATACCGCAGGCGACAGATTCGCAAACATCAGGTGCTGTTATCAATGATCTGGCGCGACAAGGAAGCAGTTGGAGCGCAGCTCAAAGAGCTAAACAGAAAAAATTAAGAAAAATGTTGTTGTGTGGCATACAAACTGCACAAAAATGTGAGATGTTTTCTGGAGATAACCAAATCAGTCGGTAATTATCTCATTTTGATTCTTCTAACAAGCGATTTACCACATTTTGTGGCATGTCCGCGGCGTTGACGACCAAGCGCCGGTAATTTGTCTACAGGCACAACCTTAAATATTTGCTTAGAATAGTGGAAAATTAATCTTATCAATTTGTTGTTATGGTCGAAGCGCCACAGGAGCGCAACATGCAATACACGCTTGTTGGAAGGTGATTACGGACAAGCTGCTAAAAACATACTTGTGCACACACATACAAACGTATGCGATTGAATATATTTAGCGCTGAAGATATCGAGCACGTGTTGCATGTGTTGCAAGAAAAAAAGCAGTGAGACACAATTTGAGAGTCAATCAATTAATTAATTTAAGTACCTGTGCAATTTTAATGTGGGCGAAAAGCAAATTTTTTTTTAGCAGCGAACGACCACACACAAGTTAGACCGAAGTGTTGACTAGCAAAGAAGGTTAGTGCGAAGGTAGCATTGAAAAAGAGCCAAAAAGTTTGCAGGGAACCGCTTATGCGCCAGGCAGGGTAGCACACGGAACTCCGCTGTCTCGGCACTACCGACACTTTCATTTAGCACTTGCCAACTTCAGTTACAGCATGCTGTGGCCGCCACTCCTCAAAACAGTGTTAGGTATGCCAATTTTATTCGAAATCTGTGGCTGTTGTGTGGTCGACTTTTATTAATTTTGGTCTGTCGTAGCAGTTAAATTGAGTTGTGTAAAAATCTGCTACACTTTCACCAATTCTATCAGCCCCAGCAGCAGCAGCACCACTTCCGGCCAAGTGGAGCTGGAGAAAGCTGCTTGCAAAGAGGAAGAAGATGCGCAAGTACAGCGAAAGCCTAAATGACCGTTTAAATTAAAAATTTTACACCTCAAAGTCGTTTCAGAATTTTGGTGAATTTAAGAAACCGCAAAACGAAATCTCATTAAATATCCGAAAGTCCTTCGCACGAGTGCGGCAATAAAAAGTAAAGACATGAAAACGTAAAGCAGATTAAATACACTAAAGCTGAGAAATGGAAACAATAAAGAATCTAAAAAAGTAAAACAACAAATAAAATAAAAATAATAAAAAAACACAGCGAACAAAAACCCATAAAAATAAACACACTTCGAAAATTGTAAATAAACCACAAATTATAATGTTTTGGTAACTTTGGTAAATAGCCAACTCAACTTGCATTATTTGGCGTTTTCCAACTGACACGAATTACTTTATATGGTTACTTATATTTTAGTAAAACCTGTGAGATATGATGCAACAATTTTTTATCATTACAAAAATAATATCAGAAAACGAACACTCATGATTTCTTTGGCCAACAATTTCTGTTTTTGGTTTCCAAACTATCAACGAAACCGTCGCAATGCTTAATAGCATAACTGCTAACTGCAGATTCAAAGCTTGTCAAGGAATGTTTGTCTTCAGAAATAGCATTAAGACTCGTTCGAGTGCCTTGTCACAGTGAAATCGCTGCAACTGCAATGCCGATGAGTTAGCCAGAGAGGATACCCTTTCCCATCCATCTCTATTGGCAACTTGCTTTCTAGAACCGGACTAATGGACCTTGCGTGCGCTTAGTAAGTACTGGTCGACGACTAGTTCCTGTAATAGTCCGAGGTCTTCTGGGCTAGAGTAGACCGCGAGAGATCTACTGAACTACTTGCCCAGAACAAAGATCATCTTGCCGCAATCATAGGACATACATTGTTCAATAAAGATTCATGCGGTACGGCTTAAAATCTTGTCGGACGGTAGTTGTCAAAGTCGCTTGGAGAAGGGTGGGGTGGAAACATCCAAGCAATTTCTCCTCCATTTCCCAGCATTTGCAAAACTGAGGCTGAAACATCTTAGTGATCTTACCCTCGGCGGACCAGAACACATAGGGGAAACTAACATTAGCCGTCTCAGCGAATTTGTGACGGGCTCAAAGCGCTTTTTCTAACCGTCTTAAGATCCAGTATATGACCGTTTTTAAGTACCACAGCGGAGAGGTGATCTCCGTTGTACAAGTTAGATCTTTTTTAGAATCGACCTCGATCAATTTGACCTGGAATGCGAACCGAGTCGATAAAAAAAAGGTTCCGAGGTTGGTACAAATATCAATTAGGGTTTAGTTATCAGTTGTTTGGTTATAACCACCAAAGTTTGCTTTAATATATTGGGTCAATTGACCCGTTCACCGAAGTAAGCAACAAATATACCCAACTTGCAAATACATCGGTCCAAAGATCATGTTTTATCTTCTTGGAATCGTGTCATACTTTGAATAGATGAGTGGCATACCATAAAAGTCTTTGCAATAAAGTGACTCAAACCACATATTTCGACTATGCAACCAATTGTGCAACTGACAACTCGATCTGCGATACTGATTTGTTAGGAGCAGCCCTATTTTTTGTTAGACATAATATTATTAATTTCACTTTTCGCTGATCAACAGTTTAAAGTTGTCATTTTTGTCAAAAATTGTGCTAGTGAGTCAACTGATACGAACGATAACCGCATTTAGATAGTTCTTTTATTCTCCTATGATAGAGATTCATTTCCCTTATAATATACAATATCCTTCACTTATACATAAGAGCTATAATCAATTTAATCCACATATTATCCAAAGCTCGATGAGAACGACAATCAATTTTAAGTGTCCTATCTACAAACTGGCGCCTTAGTTTACAAATATTTAGTACACTTTTGCTGTCACCGTAAGGATTGAAAACAATTGGGACTAAATACGAGAAAAATGAAACATGCAACATAAAGTAAGACGGCAATAAACAAAATTTAAAACGCAGTGGACATTTTTGGGTCGCGCTTAATAACACTTAAGTAAAATGAATACAGAACATAAAAAAAAATGTAAGGCGGCAGTATGGCGGTTAATACCGAAAACTTTAAACCCATGAAGTTTGCAAGAATTGAAGAAATATTAAATAGTTTGATGTACTACAGATTTCGCGGGTTGTCGGCAGACCCGAACCGCATGATGTTTCATAGGAAGTGGGCGTGATTAGGCTTGTTTTGTTTCCATTTTTGGATTATAGGAATTTTCACCCCAAAGGGTCAGTGGAAAAGCCCGTAGTCGAACTTTAAGACCAATTCGTATTAAATCTCAGCTCCAATAGCTAAATTCTATACTATATTTAACAGATTCTCCTATTTTCCAAAAGTTTCAACAAGTATCCACATTTTTGTGGAGATGTGATACTCACATTAAGTCTCCCAGGAACTGGTTACAAGCCCACCAACACAAATTTTGAAACGACATTCGTCACAGTAACCTTTGTGGTAATTTTTAACTTCGATTCGTTTACTACAACAGATGTGTGAAAATATTGGGCTTGACAAGGGTCATCAAAGAATATAATATATGCCTTATCGTTCGATTTTTCGTCAAATTATCTCAATATTTCGAAAATTTTTGTACACATTTATAATATTCCATCTACTCCGACTACTTGTAGTCAGAAAACAACCGTTTGCGGAATAAAACAATTGTACTCTTATAACACATGTTGCGACAGCATTAAAATTATGCTGGAAAAAACTAGTATCCTCCTTAGTAACATATTGCGAGAGTATGAAAAGTAGCAGCAACCTAAGTACCGTTTACATAAATGTCCAACACAAGCTTAACGCCGCAGCGGGCAACAGCGCCAAGTCCAACTTAATTTTCGAAACCAAATTCCTTTGCTGTTGGATCTTGCTGCTCATCAGTCATTGGAAAACTTAAATGAATTACTTAACAAGTGTGTTGCTGTTACCGTATTACTGTTATTTATGTCAGTCCAACCATTGTGGCAGTTGTTGTTGTTAGCGGTGGTAGCACTCGTAAAAATCGAAAATTAATTTTACACAATTCGTTTCCTTCAACTTGCCACTGCCAATAAACATGAGCAACCACAAACGAACAAAAACGCTACTAACCACAACGCGGGCCACCATAACAACAATTACAACAAAACACCGATTTGTACTCATTTCTTGCACACATTCAATCGAACAAATGTGCAAGTAAGTATAAATGTCAGTGGTGCCGCGCCACGCACCAGCCCAACTCCAGCCCCGACATTAATTTCGTATGTCGATTTTAGCCAACAGCGACAGCGTCATTTAACGGCATTACCGATGCCGCCACCATAAATGCCAACTTCGATTTCGATTTTATTTTCGATTTTCCTGCATTGTGGCTTGGCCCTGAAAGCGCTTGTAGCCCGGCGCAAGTACAAGTATTTGCAAATTTTTCCACAAATAAAAGGCACAAGAATGCTGCAAGATCTTTCGGTCTCGCTGTCTGGCTGTTCTGTGTAAAGCGCCTTAACTCATTGACCTCCGCTAAGGTCGCAAAAATTTAAATTAAAATACGAAAGAGTATTTTGTAGTGATTTGTATTTACAAGATTGTGTGCAATTTGATTTTTTCCCATTTTGTGTTCGAATATTTTTGGAGTACAAAATTTGTACTTGAAATTTCGAGATTTCCAATTTTGCACTGTGCGCTTTATTTTAGGTTCAGTTAACAGATTTGTACGAGAAATTGTAAGTTTTGACTGAAATGATTCGAGTTTTTTGGAACCTGATACGGAAAAAGGCCTATAAGATTACATAATGGAACCCGTACTCGTAATTAAGAGCAATGAAAATCAAATCCTTACAATTTTCGAAAAACGTAAAAATTATCGAAGCCTAGACCTGAGATGAAGCATAAGTAAAATCTTTTTGCAAGGAATGCTCCTACGGGACTATTAAAGCGTATACTACAAATTAAAAGTCACGAAGTGTCTTCTTCTTTTTTACTGGCGTAAACCCCGCTTACGCGGTTATAGCCGAGCTTACAACAGCGCGCCAGTCGTTCTTCCTTTTTGCTGATTAACGTCAATTGGATATTCCAAGCGAAGTCAAGTCCTCTTCTATCTGGTCTTCCCAACGGAGTGGAGGTCTTCCTCTTTCTCTGCTTCCCCCCATGGGTACTACGTCGAATACTTTCAGAGCTGGAGTCTTTTCGTTTATTCGGACGACATGGCCTAGCCAGCGTAGGCGCTGTCTTTTAATTCGCTGAACTATATCAATGCCGTCGTACATATATCTCATACAGCTCCATCCGCAAAAGACCATAAATCTTCCGCAGAATCTTTCTCTCGAAAACTTGTAACGTCGACTCATGAGATGTTTTCATTGTTCATGGTTCTGCAACATATAGCACGACGGGAATGAAGAGTGACTTTTAGAGTTTGGTCTTTGCTCGTCGAGAGAGGACTTTACTATTCAATTGCCTACTCAGTTCGAAGTAGCACCTTTTGGATTTCGAGGCTGACATTGTTGTTCCAAAATAGACGAAATTAGCTACGACTTCGAAATTAAGACTGTCAACAGTGACGTGGGAGTCTAGTTCAGATTACTGCTTCTTTATAGTCATTACTCATTATAGAAACCCTGAGGTCTACATACTAAGTACTTAATACTCTATGAGGTTCCATAATTAGCAAGCCACCTCCTCCATATAATATTCATCTCCTCTCTAGAAAAGTTACACCATATTTATCAAAATCAAAATATCCCTTCACCAACTAAAACATACAAACATTTCAACTTGTCATTCGCCAAAGTGGCGCAATTGAAATTCCAACACCAACACCAACACAGCCATTCCACAATCGCAGCTTCAATTTCAGTTTCAACCTCAAGTGTCAGTAAGCACAAATTTTCGACACCTCTCAAGTATGTACCACAAGTAGCTTGGCATGAAGCTGAAACAAAGCAGGGGCACAATATTTCACCCTTCTCAATCTGCGCTAACAACACTTGCTGTGCTGCTTGTAACACTTTTGTGTTATCCCCTCCCTGCTTATCTTCGGAGCGCCTACATAATTTGCAGTAAGTTATGCTCAGCTTTATGTTGAACATAGTTTTGTTGGTATTGTATGGTAATCACCCGAAAAATGGAATGGTACGTGAGTGTGAAAAAAACAGCTACAATTTGTTGTCGACAACGTCAAGCCCCAGAGGTCAAGTCTTCGAATCAAACAGTTCTTTTCGGCTGGCATACTTATGTTGTTATTGCGCATGATCATGGAGATTGGCAATTTGGCTCATCTGCATTTCTTTCGCTGCGTCTGTCGCTTCCTTTTTGTTACTCTGTCTTTCACGAAAGGAAATATGAACCTGCTTGTCTGCTGCTGCTGTTGCTTGTTTGCAACTGACCTTTTCCTCTTAAGCCGAGCTTTTTGTCAAGGCTCAGGCGACAATTTCGTTGACAGTTGAGACGTTTGCTGACGGCTTCGTAAGTAATGGCTCGTGCTGGGTGATAAACAAATTTACACAAAGTGAGGGAGTCTTAAATTCAAGGTGGAAAAGTTGGTCAGGTATGGTTACTTTTAACTGATATTTCATGAAATGTGCGGCTTATATTTTTGGCGTAGAATTTCCCTAAGATTCATTTTGTTCCACAAAAGTTTAGGTTCACCATTCTTAACCTGAAATTGTACTCGTATATCAAAATATAAAACCCTGGAGAGTCAAATTGTAAACAAAAACTTTTGTCATGAATATATTTGTAAATCTTAACACGTATCTTAAAGCTATTTTGTCTACTATTTGGGTCTATAACTAAACACGAACAGATGACATAACTTAATTATGTTCTCATTGTTCCATTATTGAGAACAATCGTTGGAATTTGGATAATTGGAAAACATGACTAAGAAGCAGATACCTTTTGATTACTTAATAAAGGGTGGTACATTTCGAGGTTCCCTACTTCTGTAAAGAAAAAACACAGAAACTTCAAATTTAATGGGGAATGTTTTGAAGATTATGTCTTTCTAATATTGGCCGCAGCCTCGTCTCAGATGGTCCACCCGTTGAGTTCAATTTTCAATGACTCGTACGAACATTTCGACTGATAACTGGCAAATGATACGCGTAATGTTTTGCTCCAAGTCCTGAATCGAAGAGGGGTTGTGCGCATTGATTTTACACCTATCCACAGGAGAAAGTCTAACGGTTTGATACCACACGATCTTGGTAGCCAATCAACCGGCCCAAAACGTGAAATTATCTGCTCACCGAAGTGTTCTCTCAATAAATCCATTGATTGAAGCGATGTGTAGAAAGTGGCACCATCTTGCTGAAACTAAATGTCGCCGAGATCACGAGCTTCAATTTCAGGAATCAAAAAGTCGGTTATCATGACGCAAAAATGGTCACCATTGACGGTTACGTTCCCACCACCATCAGTTCGGAAGAAATATGAATCGGTGATTCTACCTGCCCACAAACCATACCAAACTTGAATTTTCTGGGTGAAATATTTGCTCTCGAATCTCTTCAGGTATATATTGAGCGAGAAATGAGCCTCATCGCTAAACAAAATTTGGCTCGAAAACGTTGGATCTTCTTGGAACTTTTCAAAAGGCCATAGAGCTAAGCGTTTTCGCTTGGAAGTTCGAGCGACTTCAGTTCTACGTCTGCTATCTTTTATTCACGGCATACCGTGGTATATTCGGTCGATTATGGTCCAATAATGAATGCTAGATCTCAAGATGGGTGATGGTGTTGCGCATGGTATGATCAGTAGGCCGATTATGTTGATCATAAGTTGAGCGAAGCAAGCCAAACACATTCTTTACAGATCGTGAATTTTCGTAATAAAGTTGAAACGATTTGTAAAGGTTGCTTGTTAATTGTTATGTAGAATCTTAAGTTCTGATAGCAAAACATCATTGAAGTATTTGACACACATCATTGTGAAATGAATCCTCCGGCCGTAAAAACTCAACAACTGGTCTTCCAACAAAATTGAAAATTCGTAAGGCTCTGGTAAACAAAAATATGGCAATGGTTAATTTGTGGCACGTTACTTTTTACGCTCTTGATAACACCTGTGTTGTTGCTGCTTGCGCTGATGTTTGTGTAGCCGAAATATAGAAAATTACATGTTAGCCTTACTCTCATTAGAAACTTCAAGGGTTTCAGCAGCGGAGCTTTGGATTTTGTATTCCAGATCTTTCAAGCGAAGACACAATTACAAACAGACTTTGCTTTGGCCTACAACCGCTTATAGGTGCATTCTGTGTTCTGTGCCATATAATTGATGAGCTTTTAGTGTCTAAAACAGGAAACACAGCATAATAATTAAACGAAGGGAAAATATAGCAACGGTTTATACTGTTTTTGGGATTGCACTCGGCGCGAGCGGTTTGCTGGCGGCAAGAGAAAAGTCGAAAATTATGTAGGTTGTAAATGAAACATATGCAACAAATTGCAGGTACAAGTAGTACACACGAAAAAGGTGTTAAACACAGAAATCGTTGCGTCGTCAATAACGTCAAACAGCGAGAAGCGTCAAAAAGTGAAATAAATAAATCACATTTCATGGCTGAGCGAGCCCTTTTAGCGCCGAAAATGAAAGGGTTTCACGTCTACTCGCCTTTTTTTGCCGCACAATTTCTTTCTTTCTCTCCATAGCTTTTATCCACTGAGCGCAATTGTGTATATTTAACGAAATGATTAATCATTTGGCAGGTGGCAATAGCGCACCGTAGGCGCGTTAAAACGGTACTTGAGTGTTAAATGAAAACAATGTGAACAGTGTGTACAAATAGAGTGAGTGAATCACAAATGATTGCTACACGATTGCATGTTTGGATCTTAAAATGTTTTGACTAATTAAAAATCGTTAAAGAGAAACAGGATTGGGAAGAGTTGTGGACTTAAGACACAATTCATTTTTATTTTGCCACCGATATCTAAAAATTGTGAGCTTTTACTTTCTTTGAATATTGGTTTTTAATGGATTAAACTACGCACTGAATTACCCCCACAAAGGTAACCTAAATTGATAAATAATGAACATAATCCGATAGTCAAAAGTTTATTTCAGTAAGCCAAGGGTTTAACGAGATGTATGGCCAGTTGTCTAACTGTAATCATATCTCTCAAACGACTGCTTTAAAAGGTATATCCAAAAGTTCTCGAATAATTTGACTGTGGCATCTATCAGATAGTTACGGTGGAGGTTACCCTTAATTTCTAAAATATGTCGTTTGTTCAAAATACACCATACAATTTTCCTGAATGAAGGGAGATCTATAAAATTTGACAGACAACTCCTTCTTCTTAATTGGCGTTCGAAATATAATCTCTTAGGAGATTCCATACCTTAAGTTTTACATTTCGCTAACTGATAAGGAAACCAATGGCGCTTATTGCTCCAGAATATATTCAAAACGTGCTGCTTTAAGTTTTTTTTATTTTTATTTTGGTTAACTGATTTCGAAGAGTATTAGAAGACGGTTAGAAGACGGTTGCCGATGAATTTTAAGTCCATTCATCACATTGCTAAGAAGCATTTGTATATAAAAACGCCGTCATTATATAACACCCTCTACACATACCATAATTTGAGGTTTATGTCGGTACCCTTCTTGGCCACTGCTTTGAACTGCTTAGCACACGTTACCGTTTGCCTATATTTGTTGCATGCAACATAACTAGAAGGCGTGGCACTTCAAAGTAGTTCGTTGCATGAGCCTTTACCGTCTCGTACAAACCAGTTAGTTTGTTTGGCTGTTGTTTTGGTAATGAAGCATAAACGATGATGTGGCAAGTTTAGCGTTGAAATGAAGGTGTTTAGTTAGGTGATTGTTTAAATTGCTACAAGGTGCATACAAAGGAAGTGATTAGTTTGTGCATTGAATTATTGGGATGGCGTCTAACAAGCTGATTTTATGGAACTTTAAACGAGTTTCAGCTGCTTTGAGTATTTTAAAAATTTAATTTACATTTTTTTGAGAATTCATTAAATATGTGGTTAGAAAATTAACCGTATTATTCTACTATTAAAAATTCCTTTCGTTTGAAAAGCAGTTTTTCAACATACTAACTCGGTTGTAATTTATAGGTAAACAAAATTTATTTATAAACAGCGAGAACCTCAAACTCTTTCAGAACAAAAGTTTTAAAGTATTATTTATACAAGTCGACAACTTCTTCTGAACTAGCTTCTAAGTCTCGAAAGATCCTATTGAATGCTGCCGAATCGACAGTCTTTGAGCAAATATGAGTCTAGGTCTGTTCCGACTACGTTGACAGGTTTCTTGAAAACATAGCAATCCGGGAACCCATAGTAATCGATAAGCCAATTTGAAAAGTTGTTTAGACACTCAAAATTTTGTCATAATTTGCAAAGAGAGTTTAGGCGCTTTCTGTCCTTTGCTGATTCTTATACTGAATTCTGTAACCAGGTCAAGTATTTGAGGTCATTCTTATTCAATTTAAATCATCAAAAAATTCTACGACATTCGTATTTCGTTATTCATAAACACATCTCCTGCAACCTTGGGCTGCATTAATTGATTTTCATACGCGCTATGAACTTCCCAGTGAATTTCGGTTACTTTTTTTTAACAGTAAGCTATCGCAGTCGCAGCCACCGCCCGAGCATATTTAATTCTCTACTTCAATACTCGCCGTAGCCTTACAAACGCCTCAATTTCATCAATACCACACCCTCTTTCGCCGAGTACCTTATCCACCCGCTTGGCTAAGCTGGCACTATCGACTCTGATCTTCTTCAAAACCCAACTTCACAAGCAGCCTCACAGCCAACGGAAGTGTTCATGGGCAACTAGCCGAATTGTGCCAGCCAGCGGTGTATCCCTGTTATTAATTGTCATAAATCTTGATAAAGTAATAAGCTGTCATTAGTGTTGCCCTCAATAAATATTCGTAAATGTGTGGCAAGCAGACACGCTCGTACGGTGAACGCTTGTATTTTGGTAATTAAATTGGAAAGAGATTAAAAGTACAGCTGATTTTGGTCTTACTGTTTTCTTTTTATACCCTAAACAGTGTTTATTAAGTTTGTCACGAAGTACGCAACAGCCAGAAGTAATCATCGCAGACCCCGTAAAATATATTTAGTATAAATGATAAGGGCGACTCAATGAAACGATATAGGCATGTGCGTCTGTCTGTCTTTTTCTTTCCAAGAAGCTGGTTATGTGTCGGAATCGCCGATATTGAACCACTATAGCATACAGCTGTCATACAAAGTGATCGATCAATTATTTATTTCATACATTATTTGCATAAAAAAACTTTTTATTTGATAAGATATATCCACGAAATTCGGCATGGATTATTTTCCGAAGCAAGATTATTATCTCCGAAAAAACTTTTCAGTTCAGACCATTATAGCATGTAGCTGCCATACAAACTGATAAGCGAACAAAATAAAGTTCGTACATGAAAACTTTTTTATTTGTGAAGGGTATTATCGATTCGGTGCAACCGAAATTAATTTTTTTCTTATTTTGCTTTCTTGTATTTTGTTGAGCATGTTTTCTCCAAAAATTATGGAAGGCTTGCAGGATTAGAAGCAGCTGATAACCTGTCATTAAATCTCAATTTTTATTTGTGGGTAAAGAAAGCTTCGAATGAACAATTGATATGTTTGTGAATATTCAATTATTTGAATTGAATGAACCCCGTGTGTATGGTAATAATTTTTAGGGAAATGGTAGAAAGCATTTGCAATAAGCCTATACAATGTAGGCGAGAAACAAAGTTTTTGAATTAATGATTTTTGAGTAAAACAGATTTAAATGGAAATGTGGAAGAGACAGGCTAAGAGAGCATATTCGAACTTCGAAATTAAACTTTCTTTAGTAGTAGTGGAACATCTTTTCGAAATTTTCAAATATTCGTCTATAATTGCCACAAGTCAGCGCTCCATACACTTACATATTAAATCCATATACACTAAACCAAGTTTCTTCTAGTATATTGCCCATGGCAGGGGGATATAGCTTTAACGTCACTATTTTGAAAGTGTCTTCAAAGTAACACATACTGTTTCTTATTCTGGCCGAAGGACAATATTACTAAATGGCTCTATATCTTTCTCTCAATAAATTTTCAGTTTAGATTTTGTCGGTGATCTCATATGATGCTGGGTTGATTCAAGTCAAATTCGAAACCTTATTATCCAAAGCAATTATTCTTACTAACTGATTTCAGGCGTCTTTTTTAAATACTATTGAAGAATCAAACATTTTCATGATGGATCTACTGATGTACACTAAGTCACAGAAATTTTAAAAGGAAGGTATGAGAATCTTTAGTTGGGCACTTTTGGAAAAATTTGAAAATCTTCGATGACTTCGGGGAGTCTCACTTTGGTACCATGCTTCACATAATCCTATGGTTGGAGTCACAGCTTTAGGAAACAAAAAATGTTCGAAAATCCATGCAAAAAATCGAAATTTTCGCATTTATCGCTGAAACTCCTAGCTTCATGAAACACTTATTGAAGACGCGATTTTCAAACATAGTAAAGGTACAAATATCTTTTTAGTGGACCGGCCAGGTTTTAGTCGCTATCCGCAAGCCTTTAATACTTACAACAAATAGGTCAGGTTAGGTTAGGTTATAGGAAGTTACGAAGGTAATTCCGGTGACAGACGTCACGAGGATTCCACTTGTATAGTTGAAACAATCAGAACCCCGCAATATAAATCAAAATACCACCAAAAGTACAAAATTTTAACCAGAAAACTATAGGTTATTAAGCTAAACCCTTGAACTCTAGTGAAACTCTCATAACTGTGTTCAAAACTAACCTAACTTTTATATCCAAGTTCGTGGTAAACAAAATCATTGCAAGCATCTATTAACGAAATCACCTGCCGTTGCAGTAATTGTACGAAAATCCTGATAAAATATACGCCGCTACCTCGAGGAAGACATCTATCACCTGTCGTTGCAATACAATGCTTGCAATTTCATGTTTTTTTTTCATATACTCGTATTCGCCAATTGGCATACCGCTTGTGGCATATCAAGATTTTAAATTTTTCATAAATCTCCACATTTTGTTTTTCTTTTGTATTCCTGCACGCACCCCAACGCCAATTTCGACCTGCTGCCACTTTTCCATTGTCTATCTCTTTATCTCCAAACAACTTCAGTAGTCGTACACACATACTGTAGTAGATGCATGTGTATGTATTTGCCATGTGCGGTGTCTTCTATTTCACTATTGCTGCGTTTTTTCCAATTACCTAGCGGTTTTTTGTTTGTTTTGTTTTGAAAGTAGGCAGGAGCAACGGCAGGCCATGACCGACACGTCTGAGAGGATTAGGATTTTTCCACTTTTATCTATCTCTATACGCTTGCGTGAGGATAACGTTGTTTGTGTCTGCGTTGGGACAGGTGGCATGCAGCAAAATTGAGTTGTAGCATTTTTTGCATACTCTTCAGAAGTTGTCTATGATTTGTCGGCCAATCGAGTCGTAGGTAAATCGATTTTTTTGATGGTCAGCGGAAGTGGCTTTGAAGCACGTGTACGGCACGGGAGTAATTTTGGAAATGAAACGCATATGAATATCACTCGCACATGTTTGTGGCTTGGTTATTGTTGTTATTCTTCTATGTGTGACTGTTTACAGATTTTAGATGTGCAATTTCAGAGGATTTCACTACTTCAAATACAATTTTACGACGTCATCTTTATAAAGGTAGCTTTCGATCAGAGAGCGGATCGCTGACTTCTCTATCTATGAAAGGATGTAAGGGCTAGTCAGTATCTGTAGATTAAATTTATGCTATGTTTATTTATGAATATTTTTTATATTGATTAAAAATATTTTTTTAAGGCTTACTCAAATTTATTTATATGTACATATATACAACGTATTCAATTTTGAGAAGCTATAGAAATTAAAATCCTCTATCTGTGAAGTCTACTACCTCCAAGGTTCTTAATACATTATACCGCTCCGCACATGATAAATAATATTTATACAATAGTTGTCGCGACTCCACAGGACCACAACAAAACTGTGAGCGGATTTTCGTCAGAGTAGTACTTTCCTTTATTGATTAGCTGTCCGGAGTTGGGTTTAGCTGCCGCTCAAGATTTGACATCTCTCGAATTGTCGGAAAATATGAATGAGAGATGCGATGAAGATCTTTGATCTAGTGGTACTCCAGTATTTCGATACCGGTTCGATAATGTGAAGATTAGAGGCCTCAACATAGAAAAGGGATATAGTCGTTAGACGCTGAAAACTAGACCAAAGCGTAGTTCCATCATTGCATCACATGCTAAATTAGCCAAAAATCTTAAGTAAAATTGCTACATGGAACAAGATATTTTATTTTTGGCGCGTTCTCTCGACCAAAGACCTCACAGTCCATATTGTGATGGCTTCTGACTTCCTTATATACGGATATCTTCTTCGCATACTTTTTCATCTTCCTCAAACGCATGCATTATTTTGCGCCTTCAACTTGTTTTCTGCCCTTACTCATTCGGACACTACTACACTATACAAGTACCTACGAGTACATTACTCAAAATACAAGCGCATACACATACATATATTCTTCAACTGTTTGTACCGATTCGTATTTCAGCAGACTTTTGTCGAAACAAAAGAGTTTCACATGTGCCAGGTGTCTTGATTTCTTGCTGTCGAACAAAAGCCGCAGCAACACAGGCACATGCAAATCCTTACACACATACCTATACAGATATACATGCCTCTGCACAGACTACAAGCTCACAGAATTCAATTGTAGAAGAATTCATTTAACCTGTAGCAACAAACCGTAAGACATGAATGAAAAGAGCACCGTGAAAATGCGTTGAATGCCAGGATATAATGTGCGCAGGCACAGGACAATGTCAATAGGATCGCCTGTGCACATTCAACTCATGAGGAGAAGTACTATTCCAGAAGAGAGATGAGTTCAATGGAGACAATACGTGTTGAGAATGATGGATTGCATATTGCTCTTAACGGTGGAAGAGCAGCAAACGTGCGTATACTTAAGTGAGAGCTAGAATTTGTATATTTACTAAGGTGGATTTTACATAATATGAATTTACTTTAATATAAAGATAAGCGTATTCTATTGACAACACTATACGCCGAAATCGACTTTTTGGTTTTGTAACAAACCAATATTTGTGGTGTATAACATTTTTCGAAAAGGTAATTCGATGACTGAAGTAGTGTAGAGATTAGAAACATAGATAGGTCTTATGGACAGTAGGCAATAGACAACCTTTCAATATAGTTCCGCCGAAAAAAGCTTCAAATTATTTGGAACTTAAAGCTATATCTCACACTTCATTAATATTAAGAAAAAAGGCTTAATATCTGAAGCTGGAGTTGATAGAGAGCTCCTGACCAACCTTCCTTCTAAGCCTTGACCCACTCACTGCCCCTCTCCTCCAACGACTTCTTCCCACGCCACAGCTCCCTCATCGGTATATTGGCAGAGAAGAAGCCCCCAGAATTCGGTTTTTTAACTCCATGATCTGTGTGATCGAGTATGAAGTCAAACTGTGTGAGGATATCCGAGTATTCAGATATGTATTTTTTAAGAGCCCGATTCTCTGAGTATGATATGTACCTTCCGATTATGTCTGTGGGTTCTTTGTGCAAGATGGCGTTATGTGCCATACTTAGAGTGGACCTTTGTTTACCACACATATTGATGAGCGCCGCCCGTTGAACGCTCTCGAGTTTCTTTGCCAATGTGGTATTTTCTAAAGACCTCCACCACATAAAGACCCCGTAGAATATAATGGGCTACACTATAATGTCGTAGAGCCAGAGGACCACTTTCGGTGAGAGACAGCCTTTCGCGGTCTGCAATATTCTCAAATCCATAAAACTTCTCTACTAGGTGAATTCAGCCTTGTACCCAAACCGAACACATTTTCATCTCTATCTAGAAACAGTAAGTACATGCGGATAATTGGTACTTTGACAAAACCTAATACTAAGGCACAAGTGAATTCACTGCCGAAGTTGAAAATTTAGAACCTGCCAAACTGTAATCTCTTAGCCGAAAGTTTTATTAGAATTCTGGAACAAGTTCTGCACTCATTTCGTCTGCTATTTTTCGTTCAAGCGTATAGTTGACCACTATTATTGCTTGTCATTTCCATATATTCATGTAGACATTACCTTGTTGGCTTTCTTCATCGGCACGATTATTATGAAATTGCGTCAACTTGTTGGCCTGTTTCGTTTATTATACAGGTATGAGCATACAGTGCGCGCTCGTTTGCAATAAACAATGAAGAAGTAAAAATGTAAGCGTAAACTTTTATTGATGACCTTTGAAAATGACCCTAAAATGTTGAAAACATTAATGCTTTGAGGAATAAATACGATATTATATGTATGGTAAAGGCGGTGTGTAAAGAAATGAAATAAAAAATTCAAAAAAGCTTTTTTGAGTCATGACATGTTGCAAGAGACTTTTCACAGTTCAGGCGCAACAGTTGACACTTGATGATAACTTGGATGGATGGCTTCAGATGTACATACGTATGTATATGTATGTTTATGGCGACTGTGGTTGACTGATTTACCACGTGAAAGCCCAACTGACAACCTTACGCTTCTTTGGCGCTGGCGTTTAACATTTCTTGAGTTGCCTGAATTTGGCTGAACGACTGGTGGGTCGGTGGCTGCGTCGATTAGTTGTTGTTTCACTTTGTGGGCTTTCATATTAGCAAAGCACTACACTAATATAAGCAACTTAGTAATGGAGCAGTAAAAACTCGACCGCAAGATTTTTTATTCATAAAAACTTGTATCATTTATGCGCCTCAGTCGCGTCAGCCTGAAACCTGCCGACTAACAAGAGTCGACAAATGTCTCTTGTTTTGTTTTTTTAAGGCAGAATGAAGTCACAGTTAATGTCAAATATGAGTCGGTATGACACAGTCCAGTGGGTTGGCAAAAGTTCGGGCAAGCTGCAAAAAGATATTAAAGAAACTAGAAAATGTAAGGCAGTTTTGCATACGGGTGGAAACCAAATTTCATAATAAATATGAATTGTTTGGTATCGCTGGCGTGATCTTTTATCAAAAATTTTACAAATTAAAGCAACAAAGAAGTTCGTGAATTCGAAGCGCAATACAACTGCGCATACATCAGAAAAGATGCTAGCTGTGGGTTTGTTCGATTGGTTACTCTCAAGCGCTTGGTGAATCGTTAACAGCTGTTCTTTCTTATTTATATTCCTTCAAATTAATATCAAATGAAGTAATTATAAAGCATTTTAAGTCTGAATTTTTATAAATAATAATATTTTTACTTTTATGTCAGCTGATACCACGTGATTAGAACCACTTTAGCACTATCAAGATACCAAGGTTCCAAGATAAATCTGAAATTCCTTTTTAACCCAACGCTTTTTAATTTTTCTAAAAAATACATTCTATCATGAAATTTCCTAACGGGCCAGAAATTGCTCTCGGCTAGAGTGAAATTAATAAAATCATTCTTATTGTGGCCATAGCTGACATTAAGCTCGTGCCACTCAGCGGCCGACTGCCGCGTGCGATTGCACAAACTGACAATAACTGTAGACGAGCTAGTTAGCTGGTTAGCGTGAGTAAGCTTTTCAGCGCGCGGCATGTTGCAACTCTGTATGCTACATGGCATGAACTTCGTTGGCTGCTTGACTGGAGCGGCACACAGGTTCATGCCGCGCTACTTGCTCATTTTTTATATATAAAATTAAAATTTCATGCAGCAACATATAAAATAATAAAAGTATGAGCTTAAAAAAATATATGTGAATAATAAAAAGAGACGCGTTGCTTATATAAATTGTGATATTTTTTTTTACATTTTTGCGTCTTATTATTGCTTGTTTTGTAAAAATTTGAGTTTTTCTCTTTTCCTGTAAATTTTTCTTCGCTTCTTAAGCATCATTTTCTGCTCCTTTTGTCACCATCTGCCACTCCGTTGCTGAGTTTTTGCCGCCCACTGCCATTTTGCGTTTACAAAGCTCATGCCACAGTTTTGCATTCCCTGATGCTTGCTGATATAGTTGCTGTTGGAGGTGGCAGGTGCTGGCCTCTACGCTGCGGGTTGCCGGTATCCAGTGTGCCATTTTCGTGTACCAAATTTGCATAGCCAAATAAATATATAAATATACATACATTGAGGATGGATGTGTGCTGCGGCAGAGAGTAAACACCATCCATCTGCTGCTGACCTTGATTCCAATTACGAAATGCCACGAATTTCTCCATTAATATTATAATTTTTATTTCAAATATTTGGCCCAGTATTTTTTTTGTTTTTTATTTGTGAATATTTGCTGCATATTATGATAGGGCAAGCTTCTTCTTCCCTTTGTGATGTGTGACCAGAGCGACAAGGCACTAGATTTGACTCTGTCTTGATAAGGACTGTGGTTCAAAAATAGGTCTCAGCTGGACTTGCAAGCTATTAGGCCGATAAATTAGACAGAAAAATTCCTTAAAAATTCCTAAAAAAAATTATGGATGAAAAAGAACGAACATGTCTGTGACGAAAAAATCAATGTATATCGGAAAGAGTTTTGGAGATTCGCAACGGGCCAGCTAGTGTCGGAGAGAAAAGCGAGGTAAAGAAACAAAATATGAACCAAAAATGTTATAAATGTTTGAATTGAATATTATTTTTTATTTTTTTTTATTAAATTCAATGAAATCATATACATGCATATACATATTTAAAATGTTCACCAACCTCAGTTAAGGAGGTCCGAGCTTGGCTTGTCCTCTCCCATGGAATTATTTAAATCTCTGAATACAAAATTAATATAAGATATACATACATGCTCGAACTGCAGAAACTGTTCAAGCCTCTGAGGCACAGGTGTGCTACTTCTAATACCCACAGGTATTACCCAGTTGTTTAGTTTTAGTTCTTCAGTTGGTCAGATGTTCTAATTCTAATGCACCCAGATTACCACCTACTCTCACATACACTGCGCAAGACACCTGCTTAAGCCATTCAAATAGGCCACCGCTGCAAAGACGGCAAATTTGAGACATATTAACTCCTGTTTTTACTATTGTCATTGCCGTTACAGCTATGTTAGCGCGGGTAAACTATTTCCAACTGTTCTGCATTGTTCTTTTCAGTTGAAGGGAATCTCCTTAGCATAAGGTGCAACATTTCCAGACGCATTGTCGCCCAGGCGCTGTGTGAGGCATATGCAAACCTCCAGTGAAGGCGTGAAATTCCTGAACAATAGCAATTGCTTTTGAATGAGCCTTAGAAAGTTGTAGAATACGCCGAAACAATTGACGGTAGATGGAACAATGCTTTGAAGAACCACGAGACATCTGATTTTCGAAAACAAGTGCCTGCAGTCTACTGGCCAGTTAGTTTATACAAGTAGAGAGGATAAGAGAAACATTGTACACAAAAAAATAGTATTGAATAAGTATATGGCAGTAACTTCGGTTTAGCTAATTGTTTCCTTGCTGTCCGTTTCAAAATATGGCTAATCTACATATATTAATGCATTGGAATATGACAATTTCTTTCGATTAGCATTTTTTTAAATAGGGAATATTATAGTTTCGCTTTAGCCAAAATATAATTTGATCAATATTTATTTATTTTTTCTTTTTTATAAATTGCTTATAGCGCAGAGCCACTCATCCCTAAAAGTAATCGATCGACATGCAAACGATGTTCCACCGTAACACACCTTGAAATATCAAAAGAATAATTTAATAAACTGACTTAGTTCTAATATAATGACTTAAAATGTCTTGCAGATCTTGTGGGAAGAGTTTCTCTTTTGAAATTTTGTATTATTTACAGTTACATAAAATATTCATATGGAACAAAATAACGAACATTTTCGCAGAAATATTTTTTACGATTTCCGACGCTCATTAGGGGAGCCTGCTTTGTAGACTTCAAAACATCGATTTTTTGAAGATTTTTTTGGTAGGAAAAGAAATAATTGAATAAAGCAAAATTTCTAGGGAAGATATTTAAACATCTTCCGAAAACTTTTTGAATACAAAATCGTTGATATTCTGCCTTTGGAAAGCAATTGCATATGCTTTTGTCGGACGGCGGGCAGAATGCAGGTCGCATTTTCTATCGGAAACAAAAAACTCAAAGATATTCATATTTTTTAATAATATCTTCTAGTTAAACGAAGAAAATTCCAAAAAAGTGTAAAACTCTACAACTTTTTAAAAATTGGAAAAAAGAGATTTTTAACCAAAAAAATTTTATTTTATGTTGTTTAAAAATATGTTCAAACTTAACTTTTCTTAGTTTTTTCAGTTTAAATCGAAGTTAGTTTAATGCCAAAGATAATAATTTTTGCCCCAATTTCATACGACGTTGTCTTTTTTCTATCCTGCCCGCCAATTAATAAAAATCGTAAAAATTAAAAACCAAGAAATCACGCGCCAAAGCTTTCGCTTCCTGCCCAAAGGTTCAAACTTGTATGTCTGTTAGACGCTCGGTCACTATTTCCCTTTTAACTTCGACAATATTTCGAATTCTATAACTTTGGAGACATATCCTTAGATAATTTTTAAAAGGACTTAAGTAAAGATTTAAGTACAAAAAAAATAGATTTTTAAAACTTCTAAAGCACCCCTGCACCCTTAATTCAGTGTTTTTCAATAAAGTCAGTGTTTATCTGTAGAGAATTCAATCGTGGTCGTAGATCTCACCAAAACTTCTGGCATATCCAGCTCGATTTTCGCCATTCACTTATTAAATTCAGTATCATTAGCTACATACATATATACAAGACAGCAGGGACTAGCGAGCAGATAATAAACTCCTCACAGCCTTTATGACAAAATAAATATGTCGAAAGGAAATTATATATTAAATTGTAGACATACTACATATGTATGTATGTATGTATATTAGGGTGATTCAAAAAAAATTTATTTTTTTCGTTTGGTACTCGGAAAAGTAGGTTCCTAGACACCTCTAAGAACGCCTCTCCAAAAATGAGTTTTTAATTGTAACGGGAAGGTCCTCCTACATACAGTTTTCTATTTTTCCTTATTATCAGATAGAAAAATTTATATTTCGTTTACGAGACATTCATCGTCAAACATCAATGCATATTAAGGTGGATAAAAAAAAAAAATTTTTTTTCGTTTGGTACTCTGAAATATAGGCTCCTAGACACCTTTAAGAAAGCCTATAAGTTTCATCATTCATAATAATTTTTTTTCATTGAGTTATAAAATTCAAAAGAAATAAAAAATTTTCCCAAAAATAATCAAACTTTAACTGTTAATATCTTTTAAACATTAAACATTTGGGTTTACGAAAAAATCATAAGAGACCTTTTTTGTAGAGCATTCAATTTCCTACAAAATCTAAGGAACAATACATTTTTTCATGTAGTTGGAAGCGAGATATAAATTTTTCTATCTGATAATAAGAAAAAATAGAAAACTGTATGTAGGAGGACCTTCCCGTTACAATTAAAAACTCATGTTTGGAGAGGCTTTCTTAGAGGTATCTAGGAACTTATTTTTCCGAGTACCAAACGAAAAAAAATTTTTTTGAATCACTCTAAGTATATTCTACCATAATCTTTCAAATACTAAATGCTTATCCATTTTATAAAGGATGAAGTCCATGATAGTCCGACAATCACTTGCTTATCAGTTTTTAGGTCAGAGAGAAATATAAATCATCAAACAAACCTGACCATTTGCATTAAAAACAAATAAAAAATAAACATACATACATACATACTTATCTGTCGTGGCGACATAAATAGCAATAGCAAATTTCGAAGCTAAAGTTGATAAAAATAGGAAAACACATTTTGGAAATCCTTAAACAAATTATTGAAAAAACTATATGGAGAAAACAAATCGGCGTTGTCTAATAAAAACATTTTCCCAAATCAATTACTTGCTCATATTGATGTGCATATGTTTATTGACATATTTATTTTTGCTTTGTTGACGATACGTGTGCGACATTTCTGACACGGCACCTGAACTACTCAGCACACATCTCCGATCTAAAAAATGTAAATAAATAAAACTCATATATTATATATTTATACAAATGTATGTACAAACATATGCCCATGCTTACCCTATAGACACGTTTTCGAACAAAATATCTCGTTTTTTTCACTAAGTACATAGTATTTTTATTGCGATATTTGTTTTTGTCTCCTATTTGTTGTTGTTTGCTTTTGAAATGTCCAGCACATGTTTGCATGTATAAACAATTTCACTCAGATCTAACAGTTTGTTATGCGTAAATATTTGAACTTTTTCTAAGCAAACACAAGCGAGTTGAGTGTGAGAGTATTTGCTGTAGTTGGCATGTGCACTTGCAACACACGCATGTATGCATGTGTGTGTGTCTATATGACACAGAATTATTTGCACAGATTTGTGGTCTTGATAACGCAGTCGACACCGCTAATCTAGGGTTATCTGCAATGGATACCTTCGGTAAGCAGGTGAAAACTTGTGAAATGAATTCGAAAATAAATATTTCGAAAATCTTTGTAAACTTAAAGGTAGTTATGAGACGCATATTTTTATAGTTATACATAGATACGTACATATGTATCTTGGGTAACTTTTATCTTTAAATATTTAAAATTATTATTTTCTTAGCAAAAAGCACAACTTTCGTTTCAACACACTTCTTCAAACACTTGTTATAAGGCTTCTTAGGCATGGCTTTAGTCTTTTCATATAATTTTTTGGCTTCTTATGCCTTTAATCATTCAAATATTCCGCTTTCAGAACTCAAAAATTCAAAAACCAGCGATCCACGCAACTTACCGATTAATATTCTTTCCTTGTTATGAGTTAGAGTTTTTAGTAATTTTTTTTAATCTTTATATCACATCATATCTTTGAACATCATCTGCCTTTCTAGAAGAGATGTTGATATGCTTTTATATTACTCTATTAATATTCTGAAGAGGTTTCAGCGCAAGTTGTTCACCAAAACGCACGACTTGATCAGCTTTCTTTGAGGCCAATATCGAATAAACCTAATTTTTGACATCGACATCCACGGCGGGAAAGTGAAAATACCTGATGCAATGGTACAAGCCCGATGTGAGACAGAACCGAACATGGTTCTTCACGCTTTGAGAAGTTTTCCATTATCAGCTGTGTTATTTTTTGAAAATCCTGCTGATTATTTGATCTTTTGATCCCACCAAACTCATATAAATATCTGCTCTCAAAGACTCTCAACCGGTGCTATGAAAATTCGGGACCGCCATACTTAGCATATCTATATATGTTTATGGTATGGATCATTATAAAGAAAACAGTTGGATTGTTTAAGGGGTTACTTGAGTTTACGGGTTTCAAAAAACTTATTTTTTATTGACTAAATTTTCAAGTTGATCCGAGTAATAATTTCGGAGATAGAGCCTTGAGGACTTGTGCGCTCGAGGCTAGGTGCGCCGTCTTTAAACGCGTCTTTCTTGAAACTGTGTTTTTGAAATCGTTTGGCAAGATATCTCGAGAACTACTCAACTGATTTCCATGAATTTTTACACAGATCCTTGAGATACAATTCTTAAAGACGTGGGCGAAGAATATTTTTTCGATTACATCTATTTGAAAACAAAAATGTCGCGAAATTTTCATTTCATTGTAAAAATGTCTGCCAAAAATCTAATTTTCAGCTTTTTTCCCTTTGTCAAATATAATTATAACATATTTTAGCTAGTTTGCTAAAAACATTACATATTTTTGTTAGAAAACAAGCTACAGCACACCTGTCCAAGAGAAATACATGACAATGGTTAGGTTAAGAGATCAATTCTACCAGGGATCTCACAATGGTTACTCGTAAACAGATGTACTTGTATTATTAGATCATTTGTCTCATGGTCCTTCACCGCATTTGTCCTGCGCCTGCCTGCCTTTGTTTTAACTTATTCTACTACTTTCTGCTGCTCATTCAAAACCAATTTCTATTGTTTGCGAATTTCACGCCTTCACCACAGGTTTTGGCATATTCACCTCACACAGCGTCTGGGTGACTATGCGTCTGGAAATGTTGCAGCTTATGCTAACGATATTTCCTTCTACTCGTAAGAACAATACAGAAGCGCTTAGGTGTTTCCTAATTGTATAGTTTGCATCGGCTTGAGATTACTGCTGTGTTGTAAGACAAGAGTTAATATGTTGCAAATACGCAGTCATTGTTGTCAACAACACAATGTAGGCAGGTAAGTGGTCAGGGTAAAAGTATGGAATTAGAGCAAAAACATCTGTTCAAATGCGAGTGGACATCAGTCCAAAAAGATGTAAGTGACGCAGTTAACACATAGGCTGATTCTGCGCCCAATAGGAGAGCTTCCACTATATATATATTATATATACATACTCACACAACAATCCACGCAATTCTGATATTTACTGCTTTATTTGTAATATTTCTTGGAGTGTTAACTGCTTCCATATAGTCAAACTCTTAATTTGGACCTATGTTGCCAACAACCAGACCGTCTGAAGGACGCAATTGTCCAGAACCGGACTGTCTTGGCCGGCAGGAGAGAAATGATGTTTCATCAGGAAACCGCCAAGCAAAACAGATCATTAGTAACTTGCCAGAAACTCCAGGTGCTTGTTTGGAAGGTTCTTATGCAGTCACCTTATAGTCCGAACCTGACTGCAAGTGATTACTACCTATGGGTGGGTGAAAAATTCGCCACAAGAGAAGCTTGTGAAAATCGACTGTCCCAGTTTTTTTGCCAAAAGGCACGAGGTTCTCTATGAGAGCGAAATTATAAAATTTCAGTCAAAGCGAATGAGCCTATATTTATTTTCAGACAATCATGTCAAGATCAGATATGTACATTAGAGTAGGCCGGTTTTCCTTCTATAAAATCGCATATGCGGGAAATGTTTTATTTTGACCAACTTTACAAAAGACACTATGGGTCTAAAACCGGTTTCTAGCCAGCGAGTTTTAAGGTGAAGTTTAAAAATCTGAATAATCAGTTGTATTGGAGATATGTGATGTAGTTATCCCATCTGGCCGATTCCAACAAATGATCTATAGACTTTCAAAAAGCACCTATGTAACAGATTTCGTGCAGATATCTCAAAAGCTGATGAAAATAATTTAGAATCCCAAAAATACTTCGACTTAAAAATCGCTGACTCGTAACCGGTTATAGACTCACAGTCACTTATGCAAAGTTTTTCAGAATGATCCGTAGAACATTTCCCGAATACGTGACATTTTTGCATTTTTGGCTCCCTGTAAATCGACCCGCTCTAATATTGTACATATACTATACATACTGAGAGTCTTCTAACCTTGTAAGACTTGCTCCCTGTAAATCGATCCGCTCTAATGAACCTATACACGGTTTAGAGGCTTCTAACCTTGTAGACTTGAATTTTGAAGCGGGCTGATAAGAGCTCGGCATTTTTGGAGGCGCGAAAATATCCGATTAAATTTTGAAGGTTTAGGACAATTTATGTCAGTGGTGTAAGTTCCAGCAATGGCAATATCGAACTTACACCAAACGCCGAAGGTTTTTAACTTGATAATATAAATTTAGTTTCTTGCATGCCTTAGTTAAGGTCAAGAATTAACCTGACCACCAGCCAAGAGTAATATGGAAGCTCAACTGGTAGCGATTTGGATACGTAACCTAACCTCATTCTGGTACTTTTCGTGTTACACTACTAGGTGAGGAACTCTTGGGTTTCACTTAAAACAGCTCATGTGATACGGCTCCTCGAGTAATTTCAGAGTAGTTGCGGTTTGCAGTCAAACGCGAAAATAGTTGACCTTGAATTATCTCGATTTATGCTTTCATTGTAACCATTTAGATATCCGTATCCTAAGATATACGCATATATGTACATACATTTTATATCAAAAGGTACACGAAGTAATAAGCCATTGCTCATCTCCTGTACACACGCCTTACTGCAAGACTCTACGCGCCTTAGTAGGTAAATATATATGTATGAGTCGTAATTAAACGTATTAAGCACGCGCATGCGCGCCAACCGCCCATTTGATTGTCATGCGCGCTCCACGCCAAAGGCGCATTTTGTTTTCCTTTAAACTAATTCATTTCGACAATTGTAACAGCGACTTCCATTTAAACCACTGTCACCGTGCCGTCGCTACACGCACACACATACGCATCACTGTTTATGCGCAACGTCTGATTTATTACGCTCGACAACAAAACAAAGCTGCAGCAAAGTTGAAAACTACTACCAGATCCATTTAAGTGCCAACAATAACAACTGCGCAGACGCACAAACGCACTTTTGAACAACACGACAGAAGTTCAGTGTTGCCTGTTGCAGCAACAAAACATGCGCTCGAGCCGCACGGGATGCGTACGCCGGCGTAGTTGCTGCGCATGCGCAATAAATTCCCTCTTTTATGACACCTGACAAAATATGCGCTTGCATTGCCACAGCAAAACGAAAACGCACGGTGGCTTTTATGCTTGCAACACAGCTCCATATGCATATTAAAAGGTGTGCGTGTGTGTGCTGTGCCGTTGATTTCTCACTTTGAATGAATTACATTTAACAAGAAGTAGAAAAATTAAATGTCTTGTATTGTTAAAAGCTAAACGCATACAAATATGGCACAATACACGCACACAGGTACATTATATGATACATATGTATATACATATGCGATTAAATGCTAAGCAGTTGCGTTGTTAGCGGCAGTTGTTGATGCTCCGGTGACTACCTATAACTGCTGTCGTTCCATTTTATTGCCCGCGCCTTGTCTATTTAAGATTAATTTCTTTCCTTGTACCGCTTTATTACATATGTGGTGCGTAAGTATGTGTATGCCGTTAGCACAGTCTCCACACCTAAGGTGTTTAATTTTATTAGTTCAACACGTAAATGCTGTTTAAGCTGCTGTGCGCGGCGCGCATGCGCATCACTTCGAATTACTCTGAACTCCGTATGTATATGTGTATTTGTGTGTCTAGCATTTTATAGCGCCCATGTGGTCTCATTGTAGTCGTTGTTGTTGCGCTTTAGTTTCAATTGCTACATTTATTGGCGTTTATGTTCTTGTTTAATAAAGTCATAAATCGTTGAAATGTGCTAAGCCGCCATTGAGTTAGATTTATATTTTTAAGACTATTGTATTTTTGGGATCTTTGAGGTTCATAAATGCTATTAGTTGGGCTGTTTATCAAATACATTTATTACGTTGTGTCTTTTGGTAAAATATTAATTGTCTGTATTTGTGTATACAAACTTGTTGTTGATTATTTTGCAACAAGAAGCGCTTAAAAACAGTTAGACCTTCCCTTCTGAAAGCTGAAATGCTTAGATTGTGCAGCCTCATGGGAGATATTTGGTGTATATTAAGTTTTTTGCAAAGCGGTCAATATATCTTCTGAAAAAGCAAGAAAAATCGTTAACTTTGTCTGCACCGAAGCTATATACATACGTAATATTGTATGTTTTAGTATAAAGAATATGAAAACGTCCCCATTTCGATCGGTCAGTTTGTATGACAGCTATATTTTATAATTTTCCGATCTTAACAATTTCTTCGTGAATTGCATATTTGCCTTAGACAATACCTGCATACATTTCCAAACTTCTTAGTGTATCTTAAATATAAAGGATGATACATTTCGAGGTTCCCTACTTTTTTTTACTGAAAAAAACACAGAAACTCCAGCCGTTGAGTCCAATTCTCGATGACTCGTTCGAACAATTCAACTGGTAACTGACGTTTGACACGCGTGATGTTTCGCCTCAAGGTCTGAATCGAAGAGGGATTGTCCGCATAGACTTCATACTACGCATATCCCCGCAGGAAAAAGAGTAAAGGTGTGATATCACACGAACATGGTGATGAATCGACCGCCTTGTTCAAACCAAATATCGCCGAGATCACGGGCTTCAATTTAGACATTAAATAGTCGGTTATCATGGTGCGCTAACGGCCATGGACGATTACATTTTTACCAGCATCATTGAAGAAATATGAAACGATGATTCCACCTAAACACAAACCACATCAAACCGTTGTTTTTCTGGCTCTGGAACCTCTTCAGGTTACTATTCCTCCCAAATGCGACAATTTTGCTTGTTTACATTCCCATTGAGCCACTGCGTGCTGGACGTGGTCTATTCAGTCGAATATTATCCAATAATATGTGCTGGCTCTCAAGACGGGCGATGGTGTTGCGAATAGTAAGCAAAATATACCGATTATGTTGAGTATAAGTTAAGCGACGGTTTGGCAGGACTCATGCGTGATCTATCGAAAAAATGCTATTGAAAAATGACCCTCTAACGGAATCATATTTTATTAGATAAATACCAGTTTGTCTACAGATTCTACTAAGTATTCGAAAGTCTTCATTGAATACGAGAGCCTTCGGTAGCGCCAATTCGGATTATTGTCTTCTTAATGAGTATACTTGTAAAAAACAAACTGGATCATGATGAAGGACGTAAACGACAGTTTGCTAGTTCAATAAAAGTTTCATGAACTTTGGGAACATCCTTCCAACTGTTTCATATCTCGTTTTTGGTGATATTTCTTCTCAAGTTATCCATTTGCAGCGAAAAAACTGTATTTTATGGAAAAATTTTTCTTTAAACAAAAAATAATTAAATTTTAATTAGACAGCCACTCTCTATCTAGTATTTTCTATTTAGAAGAATCACCATTAAGAAATTTTATAGTTTCTGAGCAAATTATATAGTAAGTAGCCGCAAGTTGCATATTTATTATAATGGCTTGGAAAGCGAGATTCAATCAGAGCCGGTACCACTAGGATACGGCGAACAAGAGATGAAAAACTTTGGTACTAAATTAAATTATTATTTTGTTTTACTTTGGAAATATTTCGTATGTAGGCGGTCATCGTCATCAATAATTCTAAAGAGATTATCATCGCTATAAGGTAAAAGTTGATAGGAAGTACTTTAGGTTCGCTTATAGGACTACTTGAGTAATTGTCGCGCTTAAGGGGCTATACCAGTGTGACACTTTCAAAAAAAAATTTTTTTTTTTGCTTTTTTCGATAGCTTATATATTCAAAAATATCCTGTGAAATCGGCGAGGTCGTATTTTAAATAGTTTTTGAATGGCAGCGTTCTAAATAGCGACCGCTCAGAGGTGCAAACATATATAAGTGAAACTTTAAACGCGTTTTTCTCGAAACAACATTTTTCAAATTTGCTGACATTATAACTCAACGAGAAATTAACCAATCGACTTCAAATTAAAACTGGATATAGTTGAATACATTTGCTATTCAATAGACTACGATCTTTTTGATTGGCTGAAAATTGTCAATTTGGCATTAAAAACGACAATTTTTTTCGTAAAAAACGATTTTTTTTCAAAATGGCGCCATTTTCTTAATTTTTGATATTTTTCAAAGATCGTAGTCCATTGTATAGAAAATATATTTAAGTTTAATAAACATTTTGAATTTTTTTGTTTTAGCTGCTCAAACGACCGGAGTCATGCCAGCAGTTGAGGCACTTTTTTTTCGGCACTTCCGCAGACAGCACATTACTCCGTTATTTTTCAATATTTTTGTAAAATTTTTTTTTTTTAATATAGCTAAAATATACTTTATTACGTCCATAGAACGTCGAAACATTCAATCTAGTACTTTCTTTTAAAAAAATTCACGAAAATCGCCTAATTTTTCATGCGTCACACTGGTATAGCCCCTTAAGAAGTTCGCAGCGAATAAAATATGCAGATTACCAAAGATTGAGACTAAAAATAGATGTTTGTCCAAGTACCAAAAGCAAGTTCGAAGCACGCTATAAATCTAATTTTTTGAAGGTCAGGTATGTGTAAGTGATGAAAGTTTAGATTAATATTGGAAATACTGTGATCAGACTTTAATTTATCAGCTTAAGCTGGCATATCCAGCAGTCTTTTAAAACCTTATTTCTTTTTTTGGGTGATATGATAGCCGCTCTCTTAGAAAAACTACTGAATATACCTCTAAGACATGCATCCATTATGGGTTCTATTTGCCACCTATATAGACTCTAATGCTACCTACTTTTTCTTGCAAGGATAGTATTTTAAAACATATAAATATATCTAGAGGTGAAATCTGAAAAATTCGGACCATCGTAAAATTGTTGAAACTTCCTTTAAGGTAGTTACATTATAAATCCTTCATTTAGCAATACTTGCCGACTGGTTAGAATACAGATCACGCATAGAAACGCACACAAATATTGAAATTCTAAATGAAATTCTAATTGTCAAAAAGACAATGTGAAACGACAAACCCACCTCTAGCACCAGCAGTAATGAAAACACTTCTTAACCAAGCCAGCCATCCTTTATTGTTTTCTATTATATTACGGACATAACAATTTTCCTTACAAGCGACGTTACCCTCCTTACCTAAGTGGGATTCCTTGTTGTGTTGCGCCCCCGCTGAGCTGTGATGTGCATATTATTTGGTTTCCAAAATGCCAGTCATTCAGTCAGCCACAATTGTGAATTCCAAGAATTGGCAGTCACACATTCAACTCATTTAGCTTGCCTTGTTGCATTTGCCGAGTGTTACTAGCCTAGATTTAGCGCTTGTAGACTGCTAGACATGAGCGCGCCAAGTTGTCTGGCTTGTATAATGCGCCGTACTTACGGCATAACTGGGCCAGATGCTGTGTGTACTTGGCAAATAGATGTGCTTGTATGCATAATATATATGTATGTATGTAGTATGTATGTAGTTGTATGTGTATGTAGATTTATGAACTATATTCTGGTTGTTTGAAGCTGTGTAAAGCGGCGTGATGCACGAATTAGTATTCACAGCGGCTTAATGGGTTTCGGCGAGTCCTTAAAACACACAAATTAAAGACAACAAACAGAGCATTGAATTTGAAGAGAGTTTGCTGAAAGTAACAACAAATTCACAAATGTTTGGCGAGTGGTTCTCATAGTATCTGCAAAAACGAACTAGAGCACTACGCCTACAACTTCGACTAAGATATAATCCGGTAGCTGAAAATACGTATGTTTTCCAGAACTACCATACAACCCAAAACTTTTTATTTAGTGTCCTATGCTTGAGTAAGAATTAATTTACAGCTGAGCTTCGTTTTGACCCAAATACTAACTCATCAATCACCAAGTAGCTTAGCTTGAGCCATGAAGGAGGTCAAATGAGACTTATATTTATGGCACGAGCAATAAAATTACTTGAATTTGGACATGTATGTATATATGTACATATATTAATGTTGACTAACGGTTCGTACATTTAAGGGATTAATATTAAAGAAGGGGAATCTCGTAATGTCTCTGAAATTTGTTGAATTCTCAAAATCTTAAATCATTCTTTTGCGCAATACGAAAAGTCTTTCGCCATAAATCATCGATCATATTTGGTGAACACATCATTTAGCACCTGGATCCACAAAGGTATTGTGACACATCACCAAACAATGAACGTTATATCGAACAGCACACATACATATACACATATTTAGAAATGATATATGCATTTATATGATGTTCGATTGAATTTATGAAGCATAAAGTGAATCAATTTTATTTATTAAATCATGACATGTGAAGTTATTTGCAGACTATATGACTAAATGTATATATATATATACAATATTCATTTACATATGAGTACATATACATCCATTTGTGTGCACTTAAGTTTGTGTTGTCGTGGCTTGAAGTCAGACTTTGAAAGCACCCACACCATTAACTGTCAGGCGATAAGAGTTGCGCTGTAATTGTTCACCCTAAACACCACTACGCAGGCATTCACTCAGTGACACCGCGTCGACACAACAAACACCCAACGTTAATGTAAACAATATCAAGGACAGGTGCTTAGACTGAAAAAGGTGAATACTGAAAGCCCCCTCAAGTGCTTGACAATGACTTACTGCTGTGTGTAGAAGTTCTGAGGGCAGTGATCAGCATAACTCTCCTGTTGGTATTTAAATGACGAACATGTCAGTTGCTGTGATGAAATATACAATTTAACCCATTGAGGGTTAGAATGGGCTTGTTTGTAATGCGTACTGTTGGAAGCTATATTTGAAGTTCATGACAAAAGGCATATTTTTTAATGACAGTTTTCAGTATTCTACTTAGAAATATTTTCGGAATGACTATCGCAGGAATAATGTTTATTCATAGAAACAAATATCTAAAATGAATAGTTAAAACATCTCATCGATTGTTTTCAATTTCATGTAGAGACAAAATGAAGTGCTTGCATTTCTTCTACTATTTTTTCAATACAAAATTCCACAATTTTGAATGAAATCTAGCTAAGTTAGATTAGGATCTAAGGCCGATCACTAAAATAGTAGTACAATTTGAGCAAAAACATAGCTTTGTGAAGCTAAAAAGCGCTTATATTGGGTAGTCGAAAAAGTCTTTTCGCATTTCTAATCAAACTTAAACTTATTTTTTATTGTTATAATGAACTTTAAAGAAAATAAAAGCAATAAATATATACCATTTTGGTCTACCACATTTTGCCATTTTTCCGCTAGAGACATTATTCCATCAGTGTAAAACTTTTCTGGATTCTCGGCGAAAAACTGTGACAAGTAATTTTCATATCCTTCTCTTGAAACCAACTTTACTCCATTAAGGGAGTTCTGCATTAACCGAAACAAATGCTAGTCCGATGGTGCAAAGTCACGGCTATAAGGTGGATGCATAAAAACTTTTCAGCCAAGCTCTTCAAGTTTTTGCCGAGTCATCAATGATGAGTGTGATCGAACGTTGTCCTTATGGAAGACGAAGCCCTTTCTGTTGATCAGTTCTGGCCGTTTCTTTTCGATTGCTTGCTTCAATCTCATCAGTTGTTGACAATAAAATGTAGAATCAATTGTTCGGCCAGGCTGGACCAGCTCATAGTGGATGATTCCTTTCCAATGCCACCAAACAACATTCAGCATAACCTTTTGAGGTGTTAATCCTGGTTTTGCAACCATTTTTTGAGCTTTACCACGATTGGACCATGATCATTTTTGACTATCCAATAGTTGAATTTCATGTCTTGATTAGGCACCTTGAACACTTAGTTCTACATATATTTGGCGTTTTATATTCACTCCCGTTTTTTGCGCAGAGTATCTGAAGGTGTTCATAGGGATTTCTAATGCCAACTCGTCTCCAGCACAGGCCACTTATAAAACTGACATCCAGAAAAACTTTTTTCAACTAGGGAAAGATAGGTCCTCCTGAGAGTAAATATCTTACTAGAGTTTTTACAATTGATCTCGGGCCAAAAGAAACTTGGGACTGCGTAAATAGTACTAGTAGTTAACCAATAGTTGTCCAGGCTCACAAGAGGCTCATTTATACAGTATAAAAGCGTAAGAACCAGCGAAGATTTGACCTATCACCAAGCCATATAATAGGTTCTAGTAATTTTTTTGATACATAAGGTCTACATATGGTTTTTCAAGAGTGTTTCTGTAACTGTCAACATCTGGAAGTGGCGATTTGCTCAATTTAGGACACGTCTTTGGGGCTAAAATAACAAGAGCGCTGCTAAATTAAATGAACTAATCTGTGATACTGATTTTGAACGGATTGTTAAATTGAGCACCGTTGTCAGAATTTTAAATAGTATGTTCATAAAGACACTGAATGTGATTATTGAGGAATTTTGTTGCATTTCTAACTCCTGACTCCAGCAACAACTCGAAATATCAAAATATAATATTATAGAGTTTTTCTGGGATTCTAAACTAGATCGGATCCATTTCGGCTTTTTCAAAACTCCATAGAATTGTATTCTACAAGCATCTAAAATCAATCTTAAATTGTAATTATACACTCGACATTACGCCATTGGCGGGTTAAGCGGCTGAATACCTGCGCACATGCGCAATACCTGTAATTACAACAATAGAGCACACATGCTCAACAAATACATAACGAACATCTGCAGTTTGAAATTCAGGCGTCTAGTCGATCAATAAAAAGTACAACAACAACAAAACGGATAATGCATATAAAAAGCGCTTTGAAGTAATAAATAAAATTTAAATAAACGACAAAGCACTTCTTCGATTGTGCCCGGCGCATATTTCCGCTGAAAACACCTTTTATAAGAACACAGATAATTTTCTTTAATAATCATATTTTCTTGCAAACACACATACAAACATATTCTCCAGTTTATTGGTACAGTATGGCACAAGCCAACAATGGTCTACTTCAACTTGTTATCTATCAGCGACAGATCCGATCCGTTGGCACGCGTTCCCTTCGACTGATTTCCGCACATTAACATACACACATACATACGCCTAACCCACTCATTAATGTAAATATATACGTGTATATAGTAGGCATTTAGCTGTGTGTGTCGAAAAGTGTAACGAGGAGCTCTTGGAGTCGCACTTTTGTTGCTGCAAAGGAAAAGGTGTTTCCACACAATTTTATTAGCACAGCTGCCACTTTTTGTTGTAGTTGTTGCTTTCTGTGTGCGCGCAGCCGCGGCTTTGGGGAAGAAACCGTGAAGAAATATGCAAAAGGCAGCTCATCAATGAGCAACAACGTACAACAACCACTAAAACTACAACACCAAAGTAGTAGGGCATGTAAACATTTCAACACCGCACGAAATGTAAAAAGCAATAACAACAGCAACAAAAAATTAATAATAATAAGTCACAAGTTGAGCCTATCTTTGGGTGAATTCGAACAAGTAAAGTCGGCAGGAAAGCGAAGTGCAGGAAGCACCTAACGCGGAGTAAGCAGGTTTGAAGCCTACGTCACACACACACATGTAAATATATGCAATCGTGTTCAATTATGTATCTAGGGTAGTTTTGCTAGCAAAGTATTCCTTATACATATGGCATCAAATTAAGTACTTATATTATATATACTTATACATTTATACACATACATATATATGTACAATAAACTCATAATTCTCCTTTTTTGAAGACAACTCTTTGTCTGTGAACAAACAGTTCATATTCTAATACACTCCACAAACGCATAATTCCGTATATACAAGTACATATGTACTCCTGCATGCTATAAGCCAGAAATTTCAGCACTTTTCTTTGCTTGGGATTTTGTTCTCAAATTCCAAATAGTTTTACACTATCGCTTCCCTCCGCTATCTAATAACGTTACTCCTTGCTGATACTTGCTGGCCGATGACTCGGTGAAGGCATTGGTGGTTGGCGTAACCAAGACATCTGCCACTTGTGCCCGGTATTGCACTTTGGTGTTGAAGTGCCGCTGACGAATATTGGGCACGAGTTTTTGGCAGCTGACTGCAAAGGCGTTTAATATTGAAATTTTTTTATAGATACACCTTGTGCTTTATGTTGAAATAGGCATTTGAGTTTGTAAAGCACCCTTAATTACTTTAGTAGTTTAGGAAGCACAACTAGTCTGCATTAAAAAAAAATGTTTTCTAACATATTTTTTTAATTACACCTTTACAATTACTAGAATATTAATTAATATGATATCGATATCCTAAAAAGTTTTTAAGCTACGGCTTTCCAAAATGTGGACACTTAGTTTTAGCAGCTCCATCACTTCATTCTTAAATGTCTTTTCCTCGAAACATATTTTTCAAATTTAGTTGAGTGATTACTTCAAGGCCAATCACCATAGAATCGTTTGAATATATTATAGTTCTATACACAATGACCCAACAGGTTTTTATCTGCTCAAAATTTGAATTTTGCCGATCAAAAAAGACCAAAATTTTATTTAAAATTTAACTTTTTCAAAAGCAACATTTTTTAAAATTTGTGTTTTTTTCCACCACTGATCATAATAAGGACAAGTACAATATGTTATAGTATAAATTTTTTTCAAGTTTCATCCACGGAGAAGGTCGGAAGCATTGTAAAATAATAGGTTGTCAAAAAAGTCTTGCGATATTTTCCCTAGTTGGCGCTGAAAGCGCGTAGTTCTAGTTTTATTCGTCGCATCGGGTCATGCTATACCTTTTTGAAAAGCTCATTTCTCGCGCTAACAAGTGTTTGATTGATTGTCGTTTCTTTTAAGTCGTTCGTGAGTTAAAGCGTCGCAAACATGGAGCAAAATAAAGAGAAAATACGACATATTTTACAGTACTACTACGATAAAGGCAAAAATGCATCTCAAGCCGCCAATAAAATTTGTGCAGTTTATGAACCCGATACAGTTTCCATTTCCACCGCACAACGATGGTTTCAATGTTTTCGTTCTGGTGTAGAGGCGATCGAAGATGCGCCACGCTCCGGAAGGCCTGTCGTCGAAAATTGCGATAAAATCGCTGAATTGGTCGAAAGAGACCGGAATAGTAGCAGCCGTAGCATCGGTCAAGAGCTGGTCATGAGTCATCAAAAATTCATTTCAATTTCAATAAAAAAAAATTCAATAAAAATACCGCAAGACTTTTTTGATAACCCTTTATGTACCAATATATTCTGAAAGTTTGAAAACAAATGATGCCGTCATTTTTTTACTCCCAAAAATCGCATTTTGTAGTCCAACATCACACCAGTTGCGCTATAACGCAGTGACACTCACTTCAAAGATCAGTAATGCTTTTTTTACGAAAGATAGCAACTTAGAGTTCATTTTGACAACGGCTCGTTTTTGACAGCTCTGACATCTGGACTTTTCCTGGTCAAGACAACTAAAAGTCTTTGATAAGGGATTCTGCTGGTAAGGTAGATTAACCTCAGACCCTTGAATTTTCAAACTTCAATGCTTTTATCTTAAATGTTCCTGTAGGTGTTTTTCCTTACGAGATCATATACATATTTGACCGACTAAATAGGAAATATGTACCGGAGGCATAAAATAATATACCAATTAAGGAGGAATATATTTCTATAATAAAACTTAGAGCATGAGTTCACACAAGATGTCATTAGCCTGAAAAATCTTGAAAACCTTAAATACATTTTACAAAAGAAGTCTTCTCCAACAAATGACTTATCAAAACTGTTGCTTTTAATGAAAGGTCCTTCCGTTAGGTACCAATTTAAATAGCAATTTTAGATCAATGGAAAGGGAACTCTCACCGAAGAGCGAGGGAGAGAATTGTCAATCCCATTATAATGCACGAATCGAAAATGTGAATAAAGTAGACCAAATATAAGATCGGTTGAGTTAGGTTCAGAAGGCGATCCTAACAGGGATCCCATTTACCTCTGTTACCTAAACCCTCATGTCAAAGATCATAAGATCTTTATAAATCAACAAGGTAATTTTGAGTCTATCACAGATTTGTTGAGACGATTAATAGCAGTTTCGTCTTCGGGTTGGCCGAAAGTAAGACTGCCAAAAGCGGTTCATCGCGAGTCTTGCAAAGGCTGGGCTAGGAAGGAGAAAGTATCTGGATGTTTCCACCTCAGACTTCTCCATATAACTGTGACAACCTGCCTCCATCATGGTTTTTATCCTTACAGACTGAATGTCTGTTGGACTATATACAGTAAGAACTCTACCAGGGGGATGAACTTTGCTAACGGCTAGTAGTTCGACAGGCCAAAAGTCGCACAGGAATGGGTCATCGAACAGTTCTTGCTAAGTGTATTCATTTCTTCTACATTAAAAAATTGTCATAAATTTGTTCCGAATCTATTTTACAAAATGGAGTGTTATATCTCTTTCCTTTTACAAAAATAAACATTATGGAACTAAGCGCACCATAACAGTTAAATTAATTTCGAGGTGGGAACGTGACCTCTCTAGGAATATACTTTATATGAAAGTTCGCCTACTTTTTGTTAAAATAAAATAACGCCCGAGCTCATGACTTCCATTTCTGAAAGCAGAAAGTTTTTTTCATGCTTTTGCAGATGTCACCTTTTACTAAAACTAGTTGTAGTGTTGTACATATCACACTTATCACTATTTTAAAGTTGTTGGCCTTCACATCAAAGGCTACCTATCCTCAAATATTTTTTCGAAAGACAAATTTTACATGATTCTTTAAGGCATAAACCAAGGTTAGCAGAAATACTTGTATAATATTCGGTTCTTACAAATAACTGTTGAAGTCGCTTTGCTTTGTTTCGTGAACTGTTTTTGGGCTGAACGACCATTAAATATGTTAGAATCGCATGTGCTCTTTAAAATCCGTTTACTTCAGAGAAGTCGAGGGAAGTTAGTATGCTCATTTCAACTAATTCAGCTGACAAGAATGGATAAAGATTATATAGGTTTTTCTCTTCTAGAGGTCAATAATAAAGATTATATGACATACATAGAATACCTTCCGTCCGAAGTTATTTAGTGAAACTAGAAGAGCTCTTCATTGTTTTAAAAATTTGTATATTATTTAAGGTACCGATCACAAAACGGTATCAACGCTAACATTATTTACGGTTGAGTGCAGCGCGGTGCGGGGCGAATTATACTGTCAGTTATTTTTATACGTTTTTGTGTCACATTGCATAAGTATTTTACAAATACAGAAGCGGGTTGATGACACAAGGCATGTGCGATGGCATTATCCTTGTCGCAGCACACATGTCTTTTATTGCAAGCGTGTTGCCTTCAACTACGCTGCCTGTTGCAAGCAGGCACAAGTATAGCACAAGTGCATAGCCATGCAGGTCCTTGTTGTTTTTCTTTTGTTAAATGAGGACTTGTAACGGACTGTTGCACATGCGCGTTTCGTGCGTTCGTGTTTTCGGCGAGGAAAGTGCATAAAAGTGCTTAGAAGTGGTGGCGCATGGCATTTAAATTTGTTTTTTTTTTTATGTTTTTTCGTAAATGTGGAGGGTAAAAAATTTCAATATTAATTATTTCAAAATTTTCAATTGCAACGGAAACGCTAGCATACTAAAAATTGATATTAATATTAGAAAAGCACGCGCCGCCTGTCAGTTTAGACATATTAGACTTATGTATACACACATAGTCACCTTTCTATAATTCTACTAATACTAGTTTTGTTATGCAATATGAGGCGCGCGACGTCTGCCATCGGCAGTCATTAATAGCGCACGCGGGACACATCAATTAAATGCCAATCAACGATGGCTGCATGCTACGTCGTCGCCGCCACTAGCACCGCGCCGCATAGCGCGCCAACTGTGCTTACTACAGTAACAAGCATTTAACCGTAATGAGCCGATAAAATCACGACTTTTCGGGCACTCAATTGATTTCCATTCTGCTTTCCGTTAATTTATGCTATTTATGTGGCACCGATAAAATCATATGCCGCTACCGCGCGGCGGCCGCCTTTGAAGTCGCCATCGAATATCGAGATTCGGCAGCGATAATGATCGCACTCGGAACTGAACAAATCACCGCGCTTACTCGCCATGGTGAGGCAAAAGTGCGGTTCTTCCTGTTGTCCTCAAAGCCAACAAATGCGTCATATGCTTCCTCCGCATGCGCGCCATTGCCGCCAGCCAGTCACTGAACTCGTCGCCGGCCGAAATCGGTGCGCATGCATACAAAACTCGGAGCAAGAAGCAAGCACTTCATTCATTTCAAATGCAGCACCGGAAATTCCTTTAAGTAATTCCTCAATGCGCGCGTGCACGCTTTTGAAATGCAAAGAAAAACACCTTTCCTTCCAATAAGTACACTGTACACTACCAAAATAATACAACATAAAAGCATGCGTCACGGCTTAAGCGTAGAAATCACAACAACATTGTGCACCGCTTCGCATTTAAATGCAATTCAAATTTTAAAGTAGAACTCATTCATGAATGGAGACGAAAATCCACTTCGTTTGAATTTATTGCAATGGGAGCATTGCACAGTGGTGTATTAGTGAAGAAATTGTGAGCGAGTCCTTTATGGTAAAAAATAGTGAGTTATTTTCAATATTAAAGTCGTGTCTTTAATTCATACCGAATATTCTGAACCTTAATTTATCACGATAAGCTGAGCTTATAAAATTAGTTTGATCTCCAGTTTGAAATATTGAAACCTAATCCTGATATAACTACTATAAATTTTTAGTAATCAAGTCTGACAAACAATTTTAAACCAAAGGTTCTTTAGAGATCTTTCTTTTAAGCACTATATCTGATAAACAAATCAGCGGTAAGCACAATTTACAGAGTTGAAAGTCAACTATCGGTTAAGTTACCGGTTAATTGCCCTATAGCGCTAACAGATATTACCGTTAAAGTTTCTATGCGTCCTAATTCTAGTAAATAAAATGACACTGATATGTTAGTATACCATTTCTTTAGTGTGAAAACTCTCTTAATAATGTTGTGAACACGAAGAAAAAGACATATAGAGTCCAAAAGTGGAACTCATTTTCTATTAAGGGCAGTTCTCATAATGCGGGAGGCATTTACGCTGTTTCTGCCCTGTGTGAGTCAGAATCATAATAAAAAAAATTGTAATGTTCGCTCATCTGAATTTTTTACCAAATATTCAAATATGCTTTTATCTGAAAGAAATATGTTTTTCTTAAAATTATTAAAAAAAAAATCTCACTGTGCCTTGGAGGCCAAGAAATTGTTACGACAACTGCTGCTTACAAAATCATTTACAGAATGAACTAAAATCGAGCATACGTAGAGTCCTCTAACTAAACCCATAAATTCAATAACTCCGACGCTTTGCTATTGAAATGCCAAAAACGTTGACCTCAATTCCTACAGATGTGCACCGATTATTTGTTAGCATTTAAAACAACCAACACTCAGTCTACTTGTGAGCGTCCTCACGTATTTGTGTGGGTGTGACACCATCAGCACTGCCTCTAAGCCGCCTTTGTGTCGAACAAGTGCTCGCTCCTACAAAGAAATAAGGAAGGAAAAAACGACGCAGACTCGTAAAAATTCGTTGCACTGCTTCACGTTCAAAGGACACACCTGTTTCCATTTCACTTTGCCGCAGTGCAGTGATTTCTTTAAATACTCCTGCGTTATTTTTTATATTCTTATTTCAGCGTTTACTCACACTTGTGCTCAACTTGTACAACTCGTACAATATCCTGTCAGGAAGTTCATTGAACTATTGCTGGGGGGCAAAATTGAATAGCGCTCAAGAAACGACGAGCATATGTCTGCTACACATTCTTTTTAGTAGGTCTTTGCGTGAAACGTAAGTAAAGTTTTAAGTTAATATTTTTAATGTAAGAGAATATCAGAGATTATTTTTTGGAGACCTTACTTGCCAGCTATCAATACTGACTGATTTTCTTATAACATAAAGGATTATGTTCAGTTCATCTGCTCAGGAGAATCATAAGCTTTAGCTCTTACAAAATATTTTGACCAGAGTTTCCTCGTACCTAAGTAACAGCGCAGTCTTTTAACATATATTACGAATTTCGAAATAATGAGAATACAAATGTAAGAAATCGAACACTACTGTAAAAGTTAACGCTTTTAGCGACCTTTAAAAGTATCGCTAAACATTTCGGCAGCCATCCCTTCAGCGAACCCGCAGACATATCCGAAATGTAAGAAATTTTTGATCAGCTCAAAACCGATATTCATTACCCACGCCAGATGCCTTTTATAGAATCGACCTTGTAACCCTAACCTAAACCTAGGTACCCTGGATGTGTCCTCGTTGCATGTCTTTAAAATTTATGGCGTTATCACAAGATGGTTGAGCTAAGAACCAGTCATAATAGAATTCTAGTATTATTTTTATCGTAAGTAATCACAATTCATTCCATTTGTGTTGTAATTATGACTAACCCTTAAAATTCGTTGTGTTTTTACGTGAGTACCTGCCGACGACGGTCCTAACCGTGCTTAAAAACTCATAGATCAAAACAATGATATGATTAGCGCCCCAAATAGTTCAAGCTTTTTGCAAAGATCCACTTGGTCATGTGGGAGAGACACCTTTTCCACCTTGGTCGGGTTCGATGCCGACCTAAAACCTCTGCCGTGATGTGGATCCCGCACCTGACCGCAGTGCGACACCACACTGAACTGAATTTTCAATTCCAGCTGCTTTTAAATTTAAACCTCAGCCACCACGAATCTCTTCTAAGGGCCAAACACAATGGTGCAAGCTGCAAAGGTGCAAGCTCCAAAGTCTAACTGCTTCCCGCAGTATCACTAGATTCAAGTTTTCGGTCAGATTTTGTAGTTTTTGATACTACCAGTTCAGCACCCATCAACCTCAATGACTGGTGACATTTTTCGCTTGAATTTCAAATTGCTTTTCAATAGAAGAAAACACATTCAAAATCGATAATATTGGTTCAAGCTCAGTATTATACACAATTTTTGACAAGACTATTCTGATATGTTGAGGCAAGCCAAATAACAGACACCGTGCATATTGGATTTTAGTCATCGCCTCTTATGAAAGACATACATACCTTACCGCGGGCAAATTCCATTAGACAAATGGTTCGTGAGATAGAGTATTTTGAGGAACTCAAACCTTAGAATTTGTTAATGAAATGCAATTTTCGATACTGATGCCAAGTCATGGTGTGATGAGAGCTGTGCCAAGTTTATGTGATTTGAAGAGTATTTGAAGCCGAATTTTTGCGTCGATGAATGTGAAAATAAGTTCATCCTTTAACTTTGAAGTCAAGCCGACTTTCATATGAGTGGACAACACGCAGTGAGCCAAACAGAAAAATATTTAGATAATGGAGGTTATATGCGCTTTGAAATATTCACAGAATAAATTTGATAGACTGTAAAAAAGAGGAAAAACCATTTGGAACGAAATAGCCGTAAACAGTAATATTGAAGGAGAATAAGAAGAAAGTAAAACATACACTAAGCAATGCCAGGAATCAATGCAAATGTTGGAAAAATTGCACGCTCTGGATTTCGAATTGCTTCTATATCTGCCGTATCTTTATCCTATTCTCCAGCCTCATGCGAACCCACAAAACAGTAAGGGAAAAGACATCAGCGATAATAGTTTGAGACAGTGGTAGTTTTATAGGGCGTTTTAACCGACATTTGTCTTAAGGGCCTTAATTGTAGACTAATTATTCTCAAAACAATGAGCTGCCCTAATAAAATGTAACGGCGTCTAGAGATAATTCTGCTTTATTTGTAGCCACTTGTTAGCGCGTACCATTTACCGAAAATCGTGTAGCAAAATTTGAGCTAAGATCGGCTCAAAATTTGTCTTTATCTCTCTCAGAGGCTACATTGGCTTTTCAGCATTACCATACAATCTCCAGTCGTTGTCATTTTGGTACTTGACTTAAGGGTTTTAGTACTTAATTTGAAAGAAATCGTGAAATACGTCATCAGAAGATACGATTTTTTGGGTGAATTAGTCTCCCTTTCATGCTATTCTCTAGTTCTAACTGAGGTTATGTGCCATAAATAGTAATGTATGTAAAGGTTTTCTTAGAAAGGTTGAAGCAGAAGAGAGTTCGATGAACTGAGGGCACTGAGAAATTATACCAAATACCCTCCTTTCCTGCTACTCCTCCTCCTTTGAGACAGAACAAAACTTATAATATTATTATATTGTTAATATATTTCTTGATAGAAAAAAATCCAATAAGGCAAACCTTACCACATTTAAACTTTACTTACGCTTTTTAAAAAACAATAAAGCTTCAGTTATAGTTTTTTATACTTCCAATAAATATAAAATAAAATAAAAAGAAATTTCAAAATGAAAATTCAGGATAATAGGACTTTCAAAAGATACATACTTATTTATTTGTAAATTTGTATCTAAATTAATTTTAAATAATTCAGCCCATATAAGACAGCTGTGCTCACAGGGCTTGACTATCTAACGTCCTGAAATTTAAATATTCCAACTACGAAACGAGCGATCTATGCATATGCCACAGATACCCATACTGGACACGGCAACCAGCCAACCGACCGGTCAGGCGAAGAGAAAATGAAAACGATACTGACCCAAACACTTGTTTCACTCCAGTGAACGCATAAAATATTATGAATAAATAGCTGAGCTGCAGCCCACCTGCTTGCAATAACTAGCGCGTGTACGTGCAACAACCGGTGGTAATGCACACAATGCAAGTCCTGCGGGCAGGATATATTATGCAATGTGTTCATTACTCGAATTGCGATGAACTCCGTTTGTGTTATTCTGGATGGTAGGAGGCAAACTAAGCATTTGACCGGCGACCAGCACGAGTACTTTGTGAGCGTAATTATTAAAATTACAAGCAACATAGCGGAGAGTGATGGCATGTGACATGGCAAAGGGCGAATGCGTGAACGACGGACAGCCGCGCGTAGCTTACCTTTTGAAGAGTGCCTTCTTGCTTGTTTTTTCGCTTCTTTTTTGTGACAAGGTAGGCGGCAATTGCAGGAAAAACTAAGTGTCGCCTTCAATTGTTGTTGTTGGTTTCAACTTTCATGTGTCGTTACGGCAGAGTATTTGAATTCATAGTTCTATGTGAGTTTGTGTGCGCGTTGGCGCGCGGCAGTCGCCTGCCAACACCATTGCCACTGTCCGGCGCATTTCCGTGCAGCGCTGTCGGGAGGACACTTCAAAGCGAGTCCAGCCGGAACGTGCCCTGCAAGCGTGCCTAGACAGGTAAGCGGCTGCTTGTTGAAGGAGGTGTTGGTTGCTGTTGGTGGTGGTGGTGGCGGCAAACACACTTGCCCCGCGCGGTGTGCAGTGGTGCATACTAAGCGTGGCAGTGCAACAGCCGTCGACTTTGCACCGAAATTCGTGTGGTCATACCACCGATCGCACTTGTTTTGCGCTTATAATATTGTGTGTTGCACCAATTGTTGTTGTACGCGGTGTCGTCTGTCACCTGAACGTGCACAAGTTGCTGTTTATTTCCACAATTTTTTTAAATTATTTCCTCGTTGAAACTAAATATTGGCTCCCCCTTCACTTGCCGCAAGAAAAGCGCATTAGATATTCCATGCGGGCGCGAGCGGTTTGCTCCCGAACAGGTACATTAAGCGTGCCACAGTTTTTAATGAGCCCGCATGCCGCCGCAACGTACTTGTGCCACACCAAATTTACTCGTTCCGTAAATGCAACAACAATGCATGGCTTTCGCGGCACAAGTAGTTGCACATTTGTTGCAAAGTATTAATTGTTCTTTTTTCAGAAAGAATTACAATTTACAATACTAATGTGTAGCCACCACTTTGTTGCACACGTAAATGTAAGTTTGCAGCAAGTGTGGCATGCATCACTATGCGCATGTGTTCGCCAAAGGTGCTTTGCACAAGCAAGTGTTGAAGTGATGTTATTTTTAATGACAGTTGCAAAGGTCAATTGGAGGGAAATTCTCACTATAAACATTTTGCAATTTGTTCGAGGTGGTCTTAATGGCCACTGATATGCGGGTTGGAAAATATATGAGGACGGTAATTTGGTTAAGCTGCGGTTAGATTAAGCGAAGCGCTACAAAGAAGAAGTTGCGCATAAAAATTAAGTTTCAATAAAGGTGCAACATTTTAGAGCGATTCGCTAATAATTGGATATTCTAATAAAAAATAAAATAATTTATAGCTTTCTTTACAGGGGTATTTCTTATAGCGTAAAGAGGAAGAAGAATATCTGTTTGTGAACAATCATAATATATTCTTTGATAGACAAAACTCGAATAAGGCAAACCTTACCACGGTTAAACCTAACTTGATTCATACTTTTTGAAAAGGAATAAAGTCTTTCTTTTTTATACTCCCAATAAATATAAAATTTAAAGAAGTAGAATTTCAAAATGAAAATTTGGGACGGGACAGTCAAGAAAGAAGTGAAGGAAGAGGATATGTTAACACCGACCTGCTCTCATTCCACCGTTAGCGATTGTAGGGTGCCTTTCCTTGCTACCTCATCAGCTTTACAGTTTCTTGTGATTCCGCTGCGGTCTGGCACCCATTCCAGTCTTATCATAAAGACACACGATGCTATTGATAGCGAAGTTAGGCACTCTCTGACCAGCATTGAACGCACTGTTAATGAGTTCAAGGCTAGTATCGCCGCTCTGTTATCTGAGTGGATGGTCACTTCTCTGAAGTAGCAGATTTACTGCTACTTTAATGGCAGTAACTTCGGCTTGGAAGACACTGCAATATTTAGGAAGTCTGAAGCTGGAGTTGATAGAGAGCTCCTGACAGTAAACCCCTCCACCAACCTTACCACCAAGATTGGACTCTTCCGTAAGGAAACTCACTGTTCCTCTTCTTCAACGGCTTCTTCCAACTCCCTTACCGGTATATGGGAAGAGAAGGAGCCACTAAATACAAGAGACTCTTAATACTTGTAATATAAAATATATCCAAATTTTAATAACTTTCCAAATCTACTTTATTCATTGCGTTATCCGGAAGGAACTCTATAGCAATAAACAAACATTTTAACAGTAAAGCCACCTTTAAAGTTAGGCAATATAGACCGAAGAAGTTCGGTTTACTTAAAACCATAACTAAACGGCTAATCGAACCTTCAAGCGTTAGAGTTTAGAGCAATCTCTCTAAATCGGCTTCAGTAATTAAGAATAATCAGATATAGCTCGCATAATTATTTGACGGTGTGAAATTCGCTCTTTAAGAAATATGGGTTCCATAGCGATTACCGTTTATTAATTGTCTTTCATCTAGAGAAGTAATGAAATGAGGTTGAAACCGTTTTAGGACTTTTCAAAGGAACTCCGTTTATTTTATGAAATATTCAAATAATTTTATAGTCATCTGAGGATATGAATCTATGAAGATTACAATAAGCTCATGCTTGAGAATTCCAACAGCACTGAATTTCACGTGTATTTTTGGAATGTTCGTCAAAGAGACTAAGCATTTATTAAATAAAAATACAACTACAAATTAAATACGTATATAATAAATGTATATAAAAGACAATGATTAGGAACTTTCTGAAACAAACTTATGCTTTCAACCATATTCCAGCTGATTCCAAAACAAACCAAGTACAAGCTTCAAAAATTGACAAATGCCTAACTAAAATATATATTTTTTTAGCTTCTCCTTTACTAAAACACTGTTTATACTGCCACCTTTAATTACACTCTACAAAAACTCGATTATGCCAAGGAAAGAATCTGGCGCATAATACGGACTACTTTTCAAATATTTTTCATGTGCTTTCACTTATTATAAACTTATACCAAATTGTTTATGCAAACTGGGCACAAGTTCATCCCAGCGCGCTTGAAACAAGTTGCCAGCCACCAGTTCCATATTATATTTCCCAGCAAAGCCCATGGAAGAGAACTTCTCATGACCGGTAACATCGGTGTTGGTAATCTTGGCTTCATCGAACACTTGTTTACCGGGTTGCTTGTAAATAAGAAACACGTAACGTAGTACGCCACTCATTTTAGGTGCCATCGGTCCAATATAGGGATCTATGATATCACCCTTGGCGATGTCGACACCCGGTACATTGACAACCAACCAGTGTAGCCATTCGCGCAACAGCGGATTCTGACGCGTTGGTATATCCGGATTAACCATGATAACTGTATAGTATGCATCTGGCTCGGATGTCCAATACAGCTTGGGTTCGGCTTTGGTTTGAGTGGGTGTGAACTCCTCGCCGTTGCCCACGTCTAAGCCGTCATTATATTCAATCTGGAAAAGATATACAAAAATTTTTTCTTTATGGATAGAGTGAATTCCTTCTTGCTTCTTCTTCTGCTTCGTCTGATCGTAATAGTGATTATATACACAGCCTTCTATGGGATTGTTTAACGGAAGAATCAGCAAATTTTATAAATATTAAACCAACCTTCAACATCTCCTTGGGCGGTTCATCCAGTATATCAGACACTACCTCCATATCCCGGAAAAGCTTCTCCACATCGTAGTCCACCGCGACTGCACAACGTGCCGCAAGAAAGAAACACAAAATGCGTTGCCACATTTTCCAAAACCTCAACACAGCACACTAACTGAGAAATCGTTCACAAACTCGGCATTTATACGGGTTTTCAATAAAGGCTTGTGAGTAATTGCGCTAATTTGAAAGTATTGCAAAAGCCTTTGATCTATATTAGCAATTCATTCGTGGCGATTAGCTGCATGCAACTTGCAATCAAAATATTTATTGTAAAAATTGGCTTGGAAATTAATGTCAATTCAAAGTTTTGCAGTTATTGTTATACTTCGCTAAAGTGATTCTTTAAATTGGGTAGTAATGCGTGTGCATTCACATCTCTATTGTTAGATTATTTGAATACCATAATCAAAATGTAATTGCATTTAGAACTCAACTCAGATTTTAGTTTTTTTTTAGGTGTTTCCTCAGCAGAGTTTTCAATCAAAGCAGTAAACGGAGGAAGCTTCTACTTTACTATAAAGTACATATATTAAGGTATTTTGATATCAGAATGGGAGCTGATTGTAAGTTAATTTGATGCCTTAAGACTACTAGTATTAGTATCAGTAGTATCAAGATAATGACCAGCCCCTACTGTATCCTTGGTAAGTCAAAAGTTCCTGTGCAACTTAAAACATTTTTATTTTCAATATTTTATTCATAGCATTTATCAGAATACTAATAACATTCTTCTGTCAACAATTATCTCTATTTTCTTTCTGCTTGATGAAAGAGGACAACAATAGATTAACCATAAGATAATCCAAGGCCATAAATATTCCTATAACGTTTTTTTGACATTCAAATCGGACAACAGATTACGACGTTCGTGTGGCCACGACATTTATGTTTTTGAGAAGTGTTAAGTTTCAACGATGCAGTATTCGAAAAGTTGTAAGTTGCTTAATAATGCATAATATTGAAGTATATTTCCAACATTAGATTCATACCAGATATTAAATTAATTAACTTGAAGCTCCTTTTACATAGATCCACTTTTTTAGGTTAGAAAATAAAAGGAAATTAATATTTTATTCAAACAACAAACAGCAAAGAATCAACTTAAGTGGGGATACCTCTAAAACCGTCAGAAAAGGTAATTCTTTCCACATTTATTTGTTATATATTAATAGGTATTCTTGAACTACAAAATAAAAACTATTTATGTCAAAAAAAAACAAAATGGCGGGAATAACAACGATCCCGTAGATTGACATTTTGTGCGGCCGTCAACTTCCTGACGAGGCTTCAGGAAGCTTTAATAAAGTGCATAGTAGAGAGGTTTTGAGAATTTAGAAAAATTGGAGATGTAGGCTTGGATTTTGTAAAAAGTGCAATTTTTACCTGTAATTTTCGACTTCAAAATGGTTAAACAGCTGTCAAAATGCCATTTTTTTGCTCTATCACGAATTTGAGTTTAAAATTGTGTATAAAATACGCTTTAGTTCAAGTAAAACGGGTTAATAACCCACAATTTTGACGGCCGGACCAAAAAAGTTAACTTCGAGAAAACGAGCCTCAAAGTTTTGGTACCTATACAGCTGCATAAAGTGCACTAGGTCTAGGGCCTATTTCTTCGAAATATCCGGAATAAACCAATGAAACTTCGGTACTATACTTTTGAATAGTTTTTCAATTGAGGTATATCGCGCCTTAAAGTGCGAGCCATACCTGACTGTCGTCAAATATAAAAAACTGTACAACATCCTTGGTTTATATTTAAGATCATAGTTTTATCGTAATGAAAAAATTAACGATGACAGCTGAAAATCATCCAGTTTAATAAATAGAAGTTCAAAATATGAATTGGAATTCGTTGATCATTTTGATCCGACTTTTCTGCCAAAGAAATTTTGAATAAAATTTAGCCGGCATTGCCTGGATTACGATTGCAATCCCATAATTTTTAACACTGGGAAAGTATTAGATCTTCCATATAGAAATGGTCTTCATATACTATTTTTTTTGTTTTTGCATTTCAATTCGAGTTAAATTTGTTTCAGCTGTTTGGCAGAGTTCCAAATAAATCTCATGGTTACTTGAAAAGGGAGACGCAGGATCACCTGATCACTTGTTTTTCATATTTTTATAGTTCGTATATTTAAAAATGACACACTGAAAACTTAAATCAATAACTCAAATAGTTTTTGAGGTAGAGTCTTCTAAAATAGAGCTGCTCTATTCAATCAGTTTATTTTGTACACGCGTTTTTCTCGAAATAGTATTTTTCGAATTTTCGAGCGATGACTCGAACACAAATGATCAGATCATCTTTAAATTTTTTAAGTGTTTTGCACATAAATCTACATGCAATGTCCAATGTTTTTTATCTGTTCAAAAACTGAAATTGGCAGGCTGAAAATGACCAATATTTGGAGTACAATTCAAATTATTTTGAGCGCCGCCATTTTGTAAATTTTTTATCGCAGGGCATTGCACTGAGAATATCTTCCAGTTTAATGAGAATTGTTAGTTTTTTTTTTGGTTTTATTCACAGAGAAGGCCAGGATTACCGCAGCAATTGGAAATATTTTCTTTACCAGCGCCGTCGAAGATCTCGTATAACTCAAAAAATATTTAATTTTCAATTAAAAAATTCGGTGTGTCATCTTGAAATATGTATGTATGTATGTATGTATGTATAAATATACCCTGAAAATTTAAAAATTATCAATGGAGTTGTGGTTTTTGTTTTTAATACCCAAAACTCAAGTTTTTTATGCCCTTCACCAGCTATTCCCAATAATATAGCTTATGTGTATATTATATAAAACTTCGATGTACATATGTACATGTATGTAAGTAAGTAGTTATTATTAGTTGAAAAATAAAAAAAATATTAAATAAAAAGTAAAAAATAAAAATAAAATTCCTTCTACAATACTATAAAACAAGTACATATATATTATGGTAATAAAATAAGGTAAGATAATTTTTAATATTGTATACAATAAAAACACAACTTGCATTAACCATGTAAGTAAGTATCTTCATAAACATTGGCAGCGCAAATATTTCAATGTGATAACACCCTTATAAAACACATGCTCTCTTACAAGCTCTGTTATTGTAAATATTTCATACTAACAAAATCATACGTTTCTTGCTTTGTTTACTTCTCCTGGAATTCCAAGAACAATGCTTTGTTCCATTTTCCAAAGCATGCCAGTAGAATTGTAGTTGCTTTTGCACTGTTTTATTTAGGATGAAAAACAAAACAAGTGTTTGATGCTGTCCTTCTATTTTTATGTGCGCCTGATGTGCGTCTGATGCTGATCGTGGCCATTCTAAATCGAATCCGTCGCATACAGGTGCACAATATCCATACATATACATATTCGATACTCGATCGCAAAAATTACCTTCCATTTGAATTTTATAATACGCGATCATTGTTGTAATTACTAAGGTGGGCGATCTTCGTGTTTTTTATTATTGCTGTGACGTAACTTATTTATTTTAAATATATTAAGGACATCATAGAATAACCAGGCCCACAAAGTCAGGCAGCAGGTGGCCTCGCAATAACTGAATGGCTTTACTTTGTAAATATTTCACATAACAACAATACTCTGTTTCAGTAACCAAGCGTTCCTAAGCTCTTTCCCATTTGGCATTTTACAGCTGAACACCAACAAAACTTCAAAGTTTAGAAGGATCTGAGTAAAAGCAAAAATAAGTTAACAAAAACAATACTTAAATATCAAATCTTTATATTTTGCCTTATTTTCTTTTATGTTCGCCTGGTGAATGTAAGCCAAAACAGTACTCTACAAATGAAATTTGCGTCCTTGGTTGATTGGATACCGGGTATTAGAAAAAATTTTATTTAATTAATTTCCTAAAAATCAATCAGTTTAAATATCGACTGACTAGGCGCCCATAAATGCAGCGAGAGCCACTAAACTTATTTATTTCTCTATTTTGTTATTTACTTTATTCTAAACCACGCAACAACACTTGTTCGTTCCAATTGCTTTTCTCAACATACGCATAATTTTCGGCTGGCGGTACATGCAAATGCAAAAGACAACAGTGCAATGTCACCACTCATGAGTAGCTGATACCGTAAGAGAGGAATTTCTATTCCTTGAATTGTTTTGTTGTTAAGTTTCGCAAGGTAAAAACAATATGTGTGTAGTAAAGAAAACATTATTTATTTTTTGTGTTTTTGCTATATTTTCGGCGCAAGCTTACTGTTTTTCATGCTCTCCTAGTATTTCGTGGACATTGTAAATATTGTTTTCTGCAGGGTGATTCAGATGAAAACAAAAAATTGTTTACTTAGAGGGTCTCCAAAAACATTTAAATAAAATACATTGTTTCAGAAATAGCAACGAATTTATTTTACTGACTTTATGACAGACATTATTATTATAATAGCGAATATTTAGAATAATTTAATTTTAACCAATATTTAAGGTGCCTAAAGGACCGTGCTGAAATTACAAATACAATACGAAAATTTTCTAGGCATTCTGTAGTGAAGGTAGGAATATGGTTCTAATATATTTATGAAAATATAGTGTACATTAGTATGTGAAAAGAATTTCTCAATTAACTTCTTACTTTGTAATACCAAATTGTTTATGCAATAGCGTAACATACTCGTCCCAACGTGATTGGAATATATTGCCAGCCACCAGCTCCATACCGTATTTTTTAGCAAAGCCCTTCGAAGAGAATCTCTCATGGCCAGCCACACTCGTATTATTGAGTATGGGTTCACCGAATTCTCGTTTGTCGAGTTGCTTGAAGACCAGAAAAACATTTCGCACCAAACCACTCTCCTTTGGATTCAATGGTCCGATGTAAGGGTCTAGCACGAAACCTTTAGCCAAATCTGTGCCCGGTATGTTAACCACCAACCAGTGTAGCCATTCGCGCGTCGCTGGGTTCTGTCGCGTCGGTATGTCCGGATTGGTCATTATAATTGTATAAAACGCATCTGGCTCGGCAGTCCAATCCAACTTCGGCTCATCTTTAGTTTGCGTGGGAGTGAACTCTTCACCTCTGCCAACATCCAAGCCGCCATCGTACTCAATCTGTAGAAAATAAATAAATGAGTGTTTATGTACATACAAGAATTAAATTAAAAGTAAGATCGCTGATGTTTCGAGAACAAGGTTCTTTAAATCTTTAAATCTATGCTGCAAAAGGGCCCTTAATGCTGTTAAATAATGTCAATAAATATATAATCCCCTTTACCCTTAAAAAAGTTCCAAGCAACTTGAGCTTTCCCAACAGATGAAGCCGGTGGCAACCAAATCTGATCTGATCCTCATCGACTAGCGATCATATGTAAATTATTAATATTATTTGTAAGTATCCGGTAGGAAGGAGGCCTTAGAGCCACATACTATATAATAATGAAAATACTTTGGAATGATAAAAAGATGCTTTTTTTAAATCCCCCACCTATTGAAAGTTATTCGGTATTTCAACAATATGAGTACAGATTGGGAAGGCTTCGTTCATAAATGTGTCAGGATGTTACGTTATCGACAAAATATTTTGTATGTTAAGTAAAGGGACAGTTAATCGTTCTTGCCATGAAATATTAGCTATTGGAGGACCTAGATATTGTCCGATTCAGTCAAAGCATTACATAAAATTTTAAAGGTTGGTCCCTGACTGACCGTTAAGCCTAATAAGCATCCATATGCTCAATCTTCTGGTATGGATTGTTGATTCCCTTCTGCTCCGCTTGATAAAACTTCTCCAAAATATTGAAACTTATTATACATTTCTTTAATTTTTTATTTCAATGGACTTTTTTACGAAAAGTTTACCTTCAGCAATTCCTTGGGTGGTTCATCCAATATATCGGGCACAACTTCCAGTTCCCGAAACAGCTTTTCAGCCTCAGTATTCTCGGCTGACACACAATTTACTGCAAGATAGAAGATTACAATCCGTTTCACTTTGTGCCACATTTGTATAATTTATATAAAATATACTGAATTTCAAAACTGAAGTACAAGGCTTTTTATATAAAAAAATTTTCAATAAAATTAAAATGGCACAACTGTGCTAATTTGAGTAAAATTCCATGCTATTGACATAACACTATTATTTTAAATGACAAAAAATTACAAAAACAAGAAAAAACGTTAACTTCGGTTGCACCGAGGCTAAATACCCTTCACAGGTGCATTTCAGTTAGTAACTATGTGTTCAGTTTGTATGGACGCTATATGCTATAGTAATCCGTTCTAAACCAGTTTTTTAGAGATTACATTGTTGCCTTAAAAAATAACATATATCAAATTTCGTGAATATATCTTGTCAAATGTGAAAGTTTTCCATACAAGAACTTGATTCCGATCGTTCAGTTTATATGGCAGCTATATGTTATAGTGGTCCGATATCGGCCGTTCCGACAAATGAGCAGCTTCTTGAAGGGAAAATGACGTTTGCAAAATTTCAAAAATATATCTTAAAAACTGAGAGACTAGGTCGTATATATACAGACAGACGGATAGACAGACAGACGGGCATGGCTAAATCGACTCAGCTCGACATACTGATCATTTATATATAAACTTTATTGGGTCTCCGACGATTCCTTCTGGGTGTTACAAACTTCGTGATAAACTTAATATACCCTGTTCATGGTATAAAAAAATGTTGGTTGCATGCAATGGACGAACAATAAAAAGATTTTAAATTATAAAATTAATGTGTGGCAATTTTAACGGCTTTATATGGGTTTGTAAATATTATAATATATAAGCACATGTGTACAGAAGTGAAATGACAAAAGCTACTTACATATCGTCACCTGAAATGCAAAATAACTTAACATCACTTTTCACAAGTTTGCAGACGAAGAAAAATCCGCATAATAGAAACCACTAATATTGAAAAAATTTTAGTTTTGGTTATAAAATGGTTATACATTGGTTATATATTGGTTATATGTTGGTTATATCTGTCAGCGGAAGCCGAAAACTTTATGCTACATATAATATATCTAATATGATTTAGTGAATCGTAAGCAATAAAAATCTGAATTTAAATTTTTGTGATGCGTTGTTTTGCATTTTAGGTGACGATATATGGTATGTAGCCAGCGTGAAATTTTATGTTTAAAGTTAGTAAAGAGGTGCCTATTATTTTAACCACAGCCGTACTTTTAGTAACGCATTAATTTAGACGTTTCGCGTTATTTACAAAATATATTTTACTATTTTTCACCTAATTGAGTGTTTCATAATTTCTACTTAAGCCTGTTTTCTTTCCTTATTTGTAGTTTTATACCAGTCTACTACAACAAGTTGCACAAAACTCTATTTTTCCTGCATCCTTCTGCACACTTCCTTCAATGTAGCGAAAAAATCACAGCAGCGCACCTGCATATCCTCTTTTTACCGTAATTTGTTACGCTCCGTAAACATTATGCCGTGGGCATTTCGAGTGAGGACGATTTTTATCCCATTATCTATTCTTTTATGATTCCTTTGTAGGTTATTTTTTACCCTTACACACACAAACATTATTTTCAACACAAGCAAAATTAAATTCTTGTTAAAAAAATAATCGCTTGTTATTGTCACAGCACATTCCAAGAAACTGAAATCAGCAAATTGTGTTGCACTTCCTCGATTTCACAACGCTCCTTTTGTCACCTCTGCGAGCACACCCGTTTCACAAAAAAATGAGAAAATAGATAGCAACTGCCTACATTTGTAGGTGGGAAAGGAAATCATAGATAATACTACTTGTGCGCATTAAATATTTGCTAATGTGTAATGTATCATTTTGCTTCCGGTGCACACTGAAGAATGGAGGTGAACACTTGAAGGAGTAACGATTGAAATTGGATTGATTGCCTCTGTTGTAATTGGCGCATAGACATGATTTTGTACCTGAAAAATTGCGTAGGTAATCAAGAAGCTGTCACATACTTTAGGGTGGGTCAAATGAAACTAATTTTTTTCCACTCGGTGCTTTGAAAAATAGTTTCTTAGACACCTCTACAAAAAGCTCTACAAGTATGAGTTCTTAATTGTAACGGGAAGGTCCTACGACTTGCAGTTTTCTCTTATTTTCTTATTAATAGAAAAAAATCATTTCTCGTTTCAAAGACATTGTTGGAAATGGAATTAGAGGTACATAAAAAGCTACTTTTCAGAGAAATAAGAAGAAAAGTCCATTTTGGCCCACCCTAATATTCCTAGTATATTATATACATATATAATATACATAGTATATATAGTATATACATATTAGAGTGCTTCAAAAAAAATTTTAAATTTTTTTTTCAACTCTTACCTCTCAAATGTTAGTGATTGACAGACAAAGTATCCTCGCTCAAGCCAGGCGCTGTAGCTTAACTCTGGTCGCTATTTTTGTTTTAGGTTCCCATACATTTTACATAGGAATTTTCGTTTTTTCATTCAAACTAAAATTTCACCAACTAATTTTCGTTTCTCAAAAATAACCATCATATATTCAGAAAGTTGACTTTATATTTATATTTTTATATTTCTTCGTTATGTCAGTAACGGAGGAACATTTCCCAAATTTTTTCGAAGGTTTCTTACATACCAAATTATTTTCTATAGAAATAAGAATATAGACATAAGCTTTTTTTGAAAGACATTATCTAAAGAAGAAAATATGGAACGACAAATAGAAACCGAGAACTAAATACCAGGTAAGGGTACAATTCTGAAATCAATGACCCACGTAACTTCATGATTTCCCATAGCAATGGCAAAATATGAGCAAAATTTCGAAAGGATTACGAAAATCATTATTGTTGCTGTGAAAATGTTGTCAAAAACTTGTTAAGAATCGTGCGGAAGGACTTTACGATCGTATTGTTCCTGTCAAGAAATCATATCCGAAATCTTTTAGAAATTTCATTCGAGGTAGACACTCAAACCTCTTCTATTTTCTTCTCCTGCCTTATGAGCTCATGCAGGTAGTTATTTCCGGAGTCATTCCGGGGCATTTTAAGGTGATCTTAACAACGTTCTGGCGTACGCCGATGGCATCGATATCACTCGCCATAAAAATCGCTCTGTTAGTTCTGCTTTCGCCAGGTTAGACAAAAAAGCGAAGCAAATGGGTATCGTAGGGCAAGACGAAATATCTTTTCTCATCTAACAAACAGTCGCCGCACTCGCAACTTGACTCCCACGTCACTGGAATTAACACCAACAACAACGTTAGCCTCGATATCTAACTAAGAATAACTCTTGCCAACAAATGTTACTTAGGACTGAATAGGCAATTGAGAAGTAAAGTCCTTTCTCGACGATCAAAGACCAAAATCTACAAGTCACTCATCATCCTCAACGATCATAGACGATGATAACAACTGATGAGTCAACGTTACGAGTTTTCGAGAGGAAGGTTCTGTGAAAGATTTATGTTCTTTTACGTGTCGGCCACGGCGAATATCGCATTCGATGGAACGAAGAGCTGTATGAGGTATACGACGACATTGCCATAGTTCAACGAATTAAGAGACAGTGGCTTTGGTGGCTAGGTCATGTCGTCCGTATGAAAATACTCCAGCTTTGAGTGTATTCGACGCAAAAGCCGCAGAGGGAAGCAGAGGAAGATCTCTTCTCCGTTAGAAAGACCAGGTAGAAGAAGGTGCTGGCTTCGCTTGGAGTCTCCAATTGACGTCAAATAGCGAAGCGAAAAGGAGGAACGACTGGTGTCCTGTATTAAAGAGGAGTAACAACGTTAATTGTTGGTTAGTATTTGTTGTTCTATAGCGCTCATTTGAACTCAACTCTGGAGTAAATTTAAAGGAAATATCTTTAAGGTTATATCATGCTGCATTCGTGGTGCATTCAGCCTTATCAAGACCGCTAGTATATTATGCTAATATTGCTAAAGTCTTCTAATGCCTTTAGAGTTATTGATTTGAGGGATAATAAGACGTCACTTTTGTAGTTGTTTGTACGCGGCTTTCTTTCAGATATTCTATAGTGTTCCTCTACATCAATTATTCTGGATTTTTTTTACCGGTTGATATTTTCGTGACATAAAGATTCATTCTATAACTGTTCAGCATTTCCTCAAATATCATGAATTTAGTAAAAGGTGGCGACTTTTGCGAAAAGATGCCATAATCCCTAACGGTGAAAACTGAATTTGAATTTTCCATATAAGTTTCGCTGAAAAGCGCACTTCCTCCCACGCATAGCAAACACAATAACACCACGTGAGCTTATGCACACACACTTCAGTCTATTCATACAAAATATTGCAAAGCGTTCGGACAGACGCTTGGAGTACGAGACGCCGTAGTTCGAGTAAGTCAGGTGGGCCGAGCCGAAACTAAAGAGCACCACATAATGTAATCAAAACAACAATTCTGGTGAAATGCGAAAAAAAGTAAATGCAGACATTTCACTGATATTATTCTACACACTTACATACATATGTATATGAGTGTGTGAGTGTGTGATCGATTTCGCTAAATGAAAATAACGACCACCCACGCATGCAAAATAGCTGGTGGCAGCATTGGCAAAGTGGCTGTGGCACACCGGTGGCTCAGTGTCAAAATCACATATTGATTCGCAGGAACTCGAAGCTAAAGCTCGATAAGCGTGTGTGCATGTATGTAAATACACGTTTGAATGTTTGCCAATAGCATGATATATGCACTTGTGAGTGTGTGTGTGCTTGTGGCCACGGATATGTGCAACAAAAATATTATCATATGGAAATTTCAGAGCAATTACGAATTCCGCTAAAACAATGATACGGCCAAACGGAGAGCCACCAGCAACGGCAGCATCGCCAAATAAAAGCTAGAAATAGTTGCAACAACAAAAACCACACAAGTGTCTATCTAATAGCTGCTGCGGCCGGTGCTAACGCGGTCTGCGCGCATATCGCTGTCTGCCACACACAGCCGCTGCATGCAAAGTGAGTGACCTTATGATTGAGCTGGTGATATACACCCACCGCCGTGGTGTCAGCCGCGAAAGATGCACCCATATGTGATGGCGAGGCATGCTGCTGTTGCAGCTAGTGCCATATTGTTTTTGTTGCAATGAAGCACTTGTGGCAGACAACATGTATGAATGAGGGGAATATATGGCAAATAAGATATATACATACAGTATACTATACATACATACATACTTACATGTATGCACATAGCTAGGGCACTTGGTGTTTGGTTAGTTGATCGGCTGACTGTCTGGGTGGTGGCTTAGCAGTTATTTCGCTAGTTTCTAGCCAGCAGTCAGCCGCAAAAAAAGTTCGTCTTTAACTTGTGTCTCTCTAAATAATCAATTTCGGCGCAATCTTACGCCTCCGCAGTTGCAGCGCTTCTTGGGCTTGCCGCAACCGTACATCACGTGCCACTTCAAATGTTTTGATTGATGTCAATGCACAAGGTGGAGTAGCTTTCCAAGAGAATATCTATTTTATATTTGGAGGCATCCTTGTATGAGCCTCTTTACCAAGTTGCATGCAAATACGGTAGAAGAATATCTACATGTGTATATGTAGTTGGTGCTTTAGGTTAATATGTCATTAAATACATACATATGTATATGTATACTGAACTGTATTTTTAATGCATTTCAGTGTTCTACACTCGCCGTATAACCATTTACAGCGAGTTATAAACTTTGGCGGAGATAATCCTTTCTTTTGGTGGCCTCAAACATACTATGATCTTTATCATGAACATAAAAAAATTGTGACAGAAGAAGTACCTGGAATATCATCTTGTCATCAATATTTATTTTGCCGCCTTCGAAGTAATTCCCACCACTTATGCCAACGATTTTTCCAGTCCTCGAAACAACTTTCTTAAGAAATTTTTGGGACGACCCTAAGTTCCTTCATCGAATTTTGTTTTATCTCTTTGATCGACTGTAAACGGGTTCTATACCTATGATTGTTGACTTCTTTGTATTGCAGACTCATAAACCCAGGTCTCATCGGCAGTTGTAATCCTCGCGATCAAGCATGTCGAAAGGGACCTGTTTACGGTACTTTTTTTTTAACATTCATCTTTATCGGTAGAAGTCGAACAAAAACGCTTTTCATACGTAAAATATCAATCAAAATAATTCGAACGACTCGCGAGAGATGTCGAGCTCTCTTACCATCTCTCTAACACTTGCCAGACGGATTTCAAGTAACATATCTTTCACTTTTTAAATATTTTCATCAGTTGAAGAGGTCGAGGGTCGTCCAGAACGAGGCATGTCTTCAACGATTATATTGCCTATGTCTCTTTGTGACCTTTATGCTACGTTTTGTTGGTTAAAAACGCCTTTATATTCAAACCAGATTTAGACCTTTTAGGTTGTAAAAACGAAGGATGGAAAACTACATAGTGTGACGTAATCTTTTATAATCTGCGTTCGCTGAATGAATGCATTTTATATAAATAAAAGTAAAGGCTACCGAGATAACTCAACCTCAGTCTTGCAATGGCAGGACAATGGAGCAGAAAGTTGAATACCGATTGGACAGTGTTAACAATAACCTCCATGGTTCGGACAAGATCAACTTTGCACGCTACAAAATAGCGGAGAAACTGAAATCCAACAGCTGGGCTACAATTTTAAACGTTCATATACACCCAGTAGTATATTCAAATCAAATTTTACATGACGGTCAGAGAATTTCATATAATGAGCATCCTCAAAGCCTCATAAATTGCTTGGATGAAGTGGCATAAAATATGCAATTGTTATCCATTATCTTCGAAGATTTTTAAGTGATCATTAAACCTAACATTGCATACGTTTATGTTCAGAAAGAAGTATCTAAGCCAAAAGTAGCTCAGCTTCATACCCGAGAAATGTCTCTACAATACTTGTATACTTCCTTTTGAGCAATAACTTCAATTTTATACCTATAACGGAGGTGATCTTGTTCACGCTTCATATAACTAATGCAGAATGCATTTCTGGAATCTTATCGAATTATACAGCCATAATAAGCAATAAATCGAAATTAATTTTAAAAGTTTTTAAAATGATGTGATTTGTTTGTCAAATAATAGGAATATACACCCTGTCAAGAAAATATCGGGAATTCTTCCTTTCCCCCTCTCATCTTCCGCTTATATGAAAGACAGGTACATTTTTTTCCAAGGTTGATACAACTGTATTTAATTACTTGTATGATGCCAAAAATTAGCGCGATCTGTCAACCAGTGTGTTTACAGCAGCTATTTATGTCAGTCGACCTCAGTAGTGTTTGTCGAATTTTAAAATTAAAATCAACGTATTTGTGTTAAGTGTTGGCCAAACACCTGATATGGGCCCCTGAACTTTCACCTTCCATCTTACTGAAATATCCATTTCGGGGAACACGCTTTGACTCAATTGAAGACATCGAAACAAATTCGACGTAAGAGCTGAAGAAAGTGCCTATACAAAATGTGTTGACGATAGGAAGAAGCGTTGTCACATGTGTATCGCTTCAAATCGATGTTACTTTGAAGGCGAGAAAATAAATTTGAATGATGATTGAAACATTTTCGATTTATTTATAAAATCCCGATACTTTCTTGACTAGCTGAGTTAGTCATTCGTTCAACTACGGATCGATTTCACACCACGTTTGCTCCAGTTCGCATACTCAGACACGCTATACCGTGCGCATCGAAGGCGCAACAATTGGAGTTCTGCCCATCCTCTTTATGGAAGTTTTTGCGAAACTATCTTGGTTTGCGGGTTTTGTGAAACCGAATGGCCATCAAGAGTGTAGCTCATTCGGTAAATGGGCCCTAACAGGATGGTCACCGACCCCGATTTCTATAAGAAAACATTGATCAGTGAAACAACTCACTTTTGAATGAATGTGTATGATAATAATCACTATTGTCGCATTTGGAAAGGTGATAATACACAAGCCATTGTTGAGACCCATTAAATCCTCAAAAATTCACTGCTTGATGCTCTCTACTCGTATGGGCAGAAGAAATAATTGATTCATATTTCTTCAAAAAAGAAGTCGGCCATAATATTGTAGTCAATGGGAAATGCTGCAGGGCCATTGATGTGGACGAATTTGGTTCAACAAGACGGCCTTCTGCCAACGAAATAATCAGTTTACTAAAAGAAACCTTCGTTGATATATAATATACTCGTATTAGTGGTCAAATATTAGAAGTAAACTCAAATAAAATATTGTACCATGATAAACTGACAATATACTTAGGTATAACCTTAGAGAATGCCGGATTATTAGTAATAAGTGATTGATTTAGTTGAGAGATGAGGGAGCTTGTTTACGCCTCAAATATTTTATACTGAAGTTCTGCTGCCGATTTTATGTGGAGAAATAATGAAAGGTTTCTTTTTGTTTTCTTAATAAGGAAGGGGATTCAACAGAAGCTGTAAGAATAATACTTTTTGCAATTTGTAGGTATATATACAAGATCGCATGGTTAAAAGTAATACTTCGACGACAACAGATAATCAATAACGAACAATGAAATCATCAGAAAATGTTTTGGTGAGTGCAAAGTATTATAGATTACTAGAACAATAAGCTACTGCCGTGAACACTCTCGGGTACAACAAAACAGTACAATTTTTACAATGAGAGAAAACTGAAGAAAACGTTAACTGCAAAGCTTGAAGGTAGAAAAAGTTAAATAGAAAACAGCTACTGTACTTTTCATCTTTTTTTTCTGACTTTTTCAGCTTTTTGTGAATCTGCAGCTCTCTTGCAGTTATTTTTACTGTTATGTGTATTGTTTTAAGCGCTGTTTCCTCATTTTATTGTTGTTTTTCTTTTTCTTGAGCTTAGAAACGTTTTTCGATATTAACATTTCGCCGTTCTTGCCGTTGCGCAGCCATTAGACTACTGTGGGTGTGGCCGCACACACAGGCAGGGCGCACTTGCTGCTCACTCACCAGTCGAAACACTGGCTAAGGCTACCTTGCCACCGCACGTTGCACACTGCACGTTGCACGATGATCAATCTTTGCGCTGTCGCTTAATGCAAACTGATGTTATATGTTAAATGATGATTTTCCGTGAAAAGTTTTTGCTGCTCGCTGCCCCTCCCGCTTCGCCTGCCCGCACAGTGAGCGTACCACTTACCCAGTTGGCGGTTAGAAATATGACTTAAAGCATTGTACTTTGTGGCTAGGTTTTGTGCACTGAGATTTTTTCATTGTTTTCCTCCTGACTTGTTGCTTGCCGTTTTTTGTTCCTTAAGCGCTGCTTAGTTAGTTTTTACTAACCTGGCACGTTCGACTGCTACTGGTATTGAATTTGGCGGCCCAGCACACACACACGCACACACGTACAGAGGCGGAGGCATTGAGAGAAATGTATGGCAAACACACCCAGGAGCAGGCAGGCATCAGCGGGCTTTGATAGGTGGGCGTGAAGGTAGTAAATTTAATTTGACGATGATAAAAAAGTCAAGCATTTTAATGGGATAATAAATCTTCATAGGAAATGCATAATAATTTGGATAAATTGCTGTGCTGCCTCGTAAAGTGAGTGAAAAGCATAAGGAATTATGAAATGTATGAATGAATACGATTTCGATTTGTTCACAAGTTAGTTAAAAATGATCTTTGCTGGCCGCTATCTATTAGCGATACGGTGGCCAAGTATTAGCGAAGTGGGCGGATTTCATTTGTTTTTCGTTGTTAAGTAGTTTTGATTGAAATTGTTAGCTAACTCTAAATTTTTGAATCTCATTTTAATTATGCATTTTGTAATGTGGCATATAAGTAAGTAGATATGTTGTAAATATGAGGAGGGGGTCTGATTTAAAAGACTTTACTACGAACCTGAGTGAAGTATGAATTTGTGGAAGGAAGTTGCAAATATTAAGAGAATAAAAATATACACATATAATTTCTATAAAAGAGGTATTAGATACACTCTTTTAAGCATCCTCACTCAATTAATATAAATTTTAATAGCAAAGTGCTTAAAGATAATGGCTAAATGAAATACTACGGGCAAAGCGAGAAAATCCTTAGTGAATTATACATGTATAAACTACTAGTCGATAGTGGATATTTTATATTATTACTCATATAAGAAACTATTCAATACAGTGGAAATTTTATTTACGAATAAAGGCGAAAACGTTTTTGTCGGTATAAGAATATAAAGGTTTGTAATTAAGGTTTAATTTTGAATATGTTCATACAAATAAATTTCATTGGAAAAGATAACAAATTTAAGGCAGCTTCTCTGGCCAGTTAATAGAGCTGTCCGCTTAATAGAGCGAACAGTTTGCACGCAGATTGCAGCCCTAAATAAAAATATGGGCCAATTTCGTAAAACTTTTTCTTGTCAAACAAAAAAGATTTTTCAAAAAAAAGACGTGATTGGGATCAGTATATGCTATAAGGGTATGCTATAAATATCAAGCGTATGCAAAATTTCAGATCGATATACTATGACTACTACTTCGGTATTCCAAGTACAGTTTCTAAATCTTTTCAGCTTAATGTTTACAACATCTTCAGGGACAGTTTCTCTTCTGTTAATTTTATACACCCTTTGATAAATTTTTAAATTTTAAAATAAATTGCTATTATATTCTAAAGAGTTAGACCTCAGTGTGCAAGACAAGATGTGTAGTCGAAAATCGTGGTTAAATCTATTCGCTAAAAACGCTAACTTATTCCAACTGCTTCCGTGTGCTCTTCAATAGTCACAACCATTTAGGTACTTCCCAAAAGTTAAAGGGAGTCTTCAACAAAAATTAATTGAAGAACATTGCCATATCAAAAAAATTTAACAAATTTGTGAAAAATTTAAAAAACTTGAAAGTAACGACAGTACTAGATAAACGAAACGACGAAATCTCGGTTCTTCTGAGAGAGAAGTCACAGATAATTGAGAAGATAGAGAAATGTGAGAAACTCTGTTAACCTCAAATGGTTGTGTTCGAATCGGGATAAGATGGCGCAAGCTGTGACTAAGCCAAGATTGATAGATAGTGTTTGGCGGGACTGCCAGGTAATCATATACATTGAGCTCTCTCCTACGATCAAACTCTTAATTCGGTCCTCTACTCAGTAGCAATGGCCTAGAAGGGGTCGACTTTGGGCAATAGGAGAGGAATTGCGTCCATTAGGACAAGGCCAAGTCACAGACGTCGATAGAAACTTAACAGAAGCTTCGAGACTTCGGTCTGTAGATTATTATGCATCACCCTGGAACTACCTGCTTCCGTTTACGGCGAGTTAGTCGCAGTTTTTTTGCAATACCGAAGAAGTTTTCTACGAGGTTGCCATTTTTAATAGCCAAAAGTTGTTAAACAAAACGGTGCTTATTTGACTTAAAACGGATCATTCCTACTATACCAAAAACAAAAACTACAATATAATGCAAAAATAATAATCTTTTTTAGACTTCTTAGTTATGTACATTTATTACCATTGAGGAATTTCAATCAGAATATTGACAAAAACACGCTGTACAACCATAAAACAGTTTTTCTCCGCTTAGGGACGTGTGAATTCAACATTTTCTCAAACCCGCAATTATGCAGACAGACACACACACATACACCACAATTAAGCAAAAATGTATTTATTACGGCGTACAAAAATTTGGAATGCACTTGTTCATGGGAATATCGGGAATGGCTGTGAAAAAAGTGAAAACAACAATGTTTGTGCCAACACATGTATTCAAGTGCTCTGTCTGTCTGTCCGTCTGACTGTATGCATAATAGTATGTAGTATTCCCAATAATTCGCACGCTTCCCAGGCAGTCTTCGGAAGAAAAAAGGTTCCAGCGGCCGCTGCTGTGCGCGCACTGTACTGAATGAAGCGACGAGCAAATTGTTGCATGTGAAACTGGGCATGCCCCGAAATCAGCACAAATATTGCTGAGAAAAAGTGCGTGAAATAAACTAAAAATTACAAGAGCGAACGAGTGTGTATGTATGTGTGCAGGCATGCATTGTGAATGCGTGTGTTTTGCTTTGGCAGACACAAGCAGGACGATTATCCTGTCATTCACTTGTTGCGTGCGGTAAAACCAACAACAACAATAACGTGGAGAAACCATAATCACATGAGAGCAAAGTGAAAAGGAGTGCAAAATGTGGCACAGCGTGATGGAGTTGCATACACACATAAATTCTTAACTTGTGCATTTGCAATATTTTATTTCAGCTATTGTTGTTGCCGTGCTCATCGATTGTTTTGGCATCACAGGATGTTTTTGGCTGCAGTTGGAAGAAAGTTGTTAATTTCTGGGAATCTGCTTGTGCATGGCCAAAGTAAAAAAAGAGACTGCAAGCCAACTGCATCGAATTGATTTGTGTTCTGCTGGCAACAGGTACTTCAGCACTTTGCAAGCGAATTGTAATAACGCAACAAAAAACTTAAATACATGCATATGTACATTATCTTTAAAGTAGTCGTCCGATTAGAAGTTAGTCATGCTAACAGCTGATTGGTTCTTGAAATGAATATGCAAACTATAATTTAATGAAAAATAAACCAATTCCGCTTGTCAGAGTGCCCACTTGGCGTAAATTTGTGCTATGGTAGAACTTCTCGTATACTCTGACCAATTTTTGATAAAACCAATATAGAAAAGAAGAAACAAGACTCAACTGGCGATATTAGGAACCAGAAAGAACCACCGAAAACTATTAAGAACCACCAAGAACCTGGAGAACCAGGAAGAGCCTTTGTGAATCAATGACAACTGGGGAGAACTAGTGAGAACCAGGTAGGATAACTGAAAACCAAAGAGAGCCAATGATAACTAAGGAGAACCGAGGACAGCCACTGAGGACCAGAGAGAATCACAGAGAACTGAGCAGATCCTGGCAAGCAGAGAACAACCACCCTGACGACAAGTAAGATCTGAGAAGAACTAACGAAAATCAATGAAAAAAGGGAAATCCTCTGAGAAACAGTGAAAATCACTGAGAACCAAGGAGACCACTGAGAACTACCTTTGCAAACCAATGAGGATTACGAAGACCTAGGAAGAGCCGGAGAGAACTACTGAGAACCAATGAAACCAGAGGCAGCTACTGAGAACAAGGAAGAACCCAGAAGAACTAGTCAGAACAGGAAAGGATTAGGTCATCCATGGAGGGTCGCTAAGACGAGGAAGAGAAGCAATGAGAACCACTACATACCAAAAAGAATCACAGAGAGCTGAGCAGAGCCTGGAAACTAGAAGAGAACCACTTAAAATGAAGAAGAACTACTGAAAACAAGTTAGAACTGGCGAAAATTACTGGGATTAAATGAGAACCATTGAAACCCAGAAAGATTCCATGTGTGAGAATTAAGAGAACCAATGAGAACCAGGGAGAGCCACTAAGATTTGGAGAAAGCTACTAAGACCACTATAAACTAATGAAAATGACGGAGTACCGAGGAGATTCACTGAGAACGTGCCAGAGCCACTGAGAACCATAAGAACAAGACAACCAGAGAACCGGAATCAACTCGTAGCAACCAGGAATAAGTTGGATGAGCCAGTGAGAATAGAAGAAATCACCTACAGGCCCTGAATGTCAAGAACTATAGAGAGAACACTGAGAATCAAGAAAAAAAAATGATCTGGATAAGACGACAAAAAAAGTCAGATATTTTATATGTATGTACATATTCACAGAAAAAAAATCTAATATATTCCTAGTCAAAAATTTCAATAATAAATAATATCTATCATACATGCCTTCAAATCAAATACTCAGGCTTTTGCCAAAAACTGCTTTCCGCCGACACTAGTCCGGCCTTTGCCACCTAAGTGCAGCCATTCATGAAATCGAACATTACATGCCCTTTTACTTACATACATACACACGTATATGTATTCTACTACCAACTTTGTTAACCGCCGTAATCCACACCAACAAAACGTTCGAGCACCCGTTCGTAGAGCAGCGTGTGAACCTGCACCGAAAAGGTAGCATCTTCACAACAAATCATTTATTTATTGTAGCGTTTCACTTTGGCATTTGCGGTGCTTTGTTTGTTATTGCAATTCCTCATTGTTTATTTTTCAAACATTTTTTTGTTCTTTTTTTCTTGTTTAGTGGAACACTGACCGTTTTCATTATCTGCTGTCTCATTTTTGGCAGTTCGTTTTTTTTCAGCTAACAACTTACGCCAATAGTTCGCTCACTGCTTTTGTTTTTGCAATTTGAAATCTTCTTGCACCACCACAGCTTCCAAGAAATTAAGATGCCACACTCATTGTCAGCGGCGTGCTGCTGTGGTCGGCTCACTTCTATGATTGCTTTGTTTGCCATTCCTTGTTGTTGTTGCTGTTGCTTGTTCCAGTTAGCGGCAACACTTTTTGCTCGTTTTCATTATAAACTAAGATCTTTGCTATTTTTAAATCCCACTGTGGCAATTTTTCCCGTTGTTAAAACCGTTTTTGATCAGGCGAAAAATAAAAAACGTTTTGCTTCGATTTTAATTTATTTGTTTGCGTTGTATGCCGTGTTGTTTGACAATTTATTACTATTGCCCAATAATCCGACGCTTAAGTTTGTAGTCCATTCGGCTTGTATCTTCGCCGCCGCATCGTGCTGATATTTACAGCGCGTTCCCCGGTTTCATTTTCATTTTCAGTTTCGGTTTTAATTTCTAATCCCTCCGTGCAGCCGCGGCTTTTTTCATTGCCTTCGAATGTGTATTAGTTCCACCGCCTGTCCGCCAATCGTCATAGCAAATAGTTGCTTACCTGCTTCGCAGCTTCACAAAAGCTTAAGCAGATCTGCTTAACTTTTGAAGCTTGCTTTTGTTACGCTCGTTTTATTGCTAATTTCAAATAAAATATCTCCATGCTTGCCAAAATATCAAATACTGGAATAGTCTACGAAAAAAATACTTGAATTTATTTATTTTATCCACTGCACGCAAGTTGTATAATTCCCACGCAGTAAATTTGAAAAAAAAGTGAATTTTATAAAAATCGTGATTTTCTCACTCCAATTCTTTAGCGCTATAAATTTAGCATAACGAAGGGCTCTACGCGAAATTTGCTTATATTGGAGGGCAATGGAATATGGCAATATTTCATAACGTATGCAAATAACCAAGCTTATATAACCAAGGGGTAGACAAAATCTAGCAAAAGTTCAAGTATATTTTGATCGAGAGCCGATTTTTATATGTGTATGAGGCATGACTACGAGTTTTATAGCACAATTGTAGGCGCTCAACCCAAAGGGCACTAAAATCTATGTAGAAATAGAAGGAAAAACCCTTGCCAAATCCGCGCTTGCCATTAGAAGTATTATAAATAGAAAGTATCACCGTTAAGTGACAAGAGATGTTCAATTTATTTCGTGTGTCAAATTTATTACAAATTTTCCTGACTAAGAATTAAAATATTCTAGAGAAAACTAGCGCTTTAAGAAAACTTTATGAAAATTTAAGTTGAAGTTTACTGAAATATAATTTAGAACAAAGAACCAAAGCTCGGCAGATACGAGCAGTATATATTGTACTGTACACTTGGACTCCAAGATATAAATACATCACTCAACGAAAGAAAGCCCTTACAATTGTTAAAATTGCGTTCATCTTACAAGTGACGGCCTTCTTGCTTTCACTTAAAAGAAGTAATTAAATTGAAATGAAAAATTAATAGGATTAAACTTCGCCTACACAGAATAGAAATGTGAAATATACAAAAGAAATTTCAAAAAGCTTAACTCAGATAAAAAGCAACCTGTTAAGTTGAATGAGAATGAATAAGCAAATAAATGTGAAAATAATTTGAGTAACTTGAAAAATAAGTGTGGTTTCCTAATCAAAATATAATTATATTAAATATATTTTTGGTCTAATAACGTTGTGAAAGATATTTCATCAAGCCATTTCTGCAAGCAAGTGAATTGAACAAGTTCTATCGTTTCAATGGATAACTGTAAGAATAAATTTACCTTCATATCAAAATTGGTTCAGGTGGTAACCGATTTTGGACATACTTGAATAAAATTCTTTTGTACTCATATCTATTTTCTCTACCTGTTTTCATAAAGACATTTAAGTATTCAAAATTAATGTGGAATGCTGCGGCAACAATAGTAATAATAACGTCCTCATCCTGATGCAAATATAGCTTGAAAGTAGCAGCAAGCTCTGCTATAAAAATAAAGGAACTTTCAGGTTGGAATAATAAAGATTAAAAACAAACATCATTGAACCAACGAACTTTATTAAATCCGACTATATTTTCCAAAAGTTGGATTATATAGCCACTTTCGGGCGAGCATACCCTGTAGACGTGAATGGAGAAGAGTTTTAGTAAGAGAGTATGATGCTGCCTTTAAAAGAGTCAAAAATAAATTGCGGAGTAGGGGTATATTCTGATGGTCTCGAAATCTCTCTCTATCCGACTACCAAACTCAGCCAACATCTTCCGAGCCAAAGTACTAGGTAAAAAGAGGTCCTATGGTGCTATATTGAATAAATACGATTGGATACAGAAAGCAAACATATAAACGGCTAGCCAGGCAGCAATGCTGGTCTTGTCGACGCCACTTAGCCAACAATTGCTGAAAAGCCTTAAGCTAACTGGCAGTTCAACGCCTTTTTCTTCTTTACTGAATTAGACACCGCTTACGCGATTACAGCAGAGTTATGCTTTTCATTGGGGGCGTTTTTAACGTGGCGGGTCCCAAACCCAGCGCACAACCCTAGGGAGGGTTGGGTTGCATTCTCACTTTAGCTCGCCTTCAAACGGATGTTCTTTTGGCTTACTTGGTTTAAAACCGAAAGTCGTGAGCTGCTTGAGCCATTTGTAAAAGAATCGCTTCTGACCACTTCCAAGCAATCAGAGAACTTTCCTCACTTGCGTGAGCTTTTGCCCATGACTCCATCCTCCAGGTCAACTCCACTTGTCCTTGATTTGAGTTTCCTACCACATGAATATTTTCAGTAACGAAAAAGTAGACGAGTTGGCCAAACTAAGAGCCTCTTTAGATGAATCCCAGGCAGAGTTAATATGATGTCCGCTGGGAACAATCAAAAGAGAGCTTTATACTCACTTTAAACAAATAGCTCAGTGCAAACGGCAATCAATAACCAGCTGCAAAATAACGAAGCACTAGAATCAAAGACTTATTATATAGGTCTAGAAATATCATGTCCGGACTAACAGTTATTATAACGTGGCACTGGCGTTTTGCAGAACATTTACCAAAAATGGGTCAGCCACTTCATCTGTGAATATCCAGCTCTAGCACAAACTAGACACAGAACACTTGGAACATATCAAGCACCAAACCTTGAATGGCCCTAACCAAATGCAGAGCGGACATAAGTAGTTACATGGAGAGCACCAAATGAGCGCAAAGATGAAATGAAATAGCAAAAATATAGGTGTCCGACGATAGTGGATCAAAATAGAGCATTTAGCGCTAAATGAGTCCGAATTTGCTGTTCTCCTACCTATCTATCTCGTTCAAAATTATCAAAAAATTGGGTTTAGAGTATAATCGTATACCATGACTAGCTCCTCTACATATATTTCGAGTTGGGTATTAGTTTTCATAGACGAGCGATTTCGGGAACCGAAGATGAGTAATTACAGTAAGGCGGAAACAAGTAATCTTCACCAGGAAACAAAATTTTGGAAGAAGTTCGTCGACAACTAAAGCGATTAATTGGATTGATTGAACCTGTTCGAGGAAGAGAGAGGTGGGAGGCTAGTGCAGCGCAGTATTGACAAAAGAGTCTCAAACGACCTCAGCATTTCTGCATTTTGAATCTATGTTCATATAAAATGAAATTAACACTAAGAAAATTAGCAACGGAATGTTTACGTTCGTAGAAAATGGTCAAAACTTTTTTGAAGTCCAATGGCGATGTGAAAAAGACCTTAGATTGGTTAACCTGATTTAATCCCCTTAGATCTCTATTGCTTTAATGCCAAAAATCGTCGCTAGACCGCTTGTTATGCTCGAAAATGTTATAGAAATACAGAATTATTTTATATTTTTCTTTTATTTTGCTGTGGCTTGATGATATTATATACTAATAGATTCGAAAATATTTCAAATAAATTGGAAATATGTTTTTTTTTATTTATGCAATACCAACATACTGACACCCTGCCTGTGCTCATATGTATGTATATTAAATTACGAGAGTTTCAATTACTTTTAAAGAGATGTAATCAAAACTAATTCCTCAGAAGAACCAAAATTATGCAGATTGAAATACAAAATGTCGTGTTTACAATGGAATAAATAAATTTTAAATAATGTTTTTGAAATATAAAACCATTTTTAATTGAGAACCAAGAACTTGCGCCGTTTTTCCACCTGTATCTCACAGCCAACATATCGAAATTAATATCGTCTAAAATTATCTATACTACCCAACGAGCAACAGAAACAAAAAGTAAGAACAAACACACACTTGTACCTTCAACATCAAATACAAAAACAATTCCACCGAATCGTAGGCTGGCCAGGTCAATTGTGTTGTGATGCTTCTGTTTCACAATCAACTCAACACACCGCAGCGACCCAGCAACAGCAGCAATCATTCACAAGATTATCTCCGAGCGATTTCTGCCTTCTAAACGAATTGTCCTTTGCATTCATGGATTCATAGAAATAGTTCGCTTATTGTCTTTTTGCTTTGTGCTCTGTTGTTGGCATTTCCGTTTAACAGGTTTATCAATTACAATGAAAGAAATACAATATCACACATCCATGCACACATTTCTTATTGCACATAACAGTGCAAAATGTCTAATAGCCGTGGAGGAGTGGGAAAAAGGAGTGCGCAGTATGTGCATAGCGAATAATTGCATGCAACAATGTGTGGCAGCGGCAGTAGCAAGTGCAGTGCAACTTTTTGAGCATTTTTTCTCACATGTTGCACAAACACTTTTACATTTTGCACCTAGCGCACTAATTTATTCCAGTAGAATAGGTTTTTTATCTTTTAGGATTCTGTTGCATCCTCATTGTGTTTCGATTTTTTGAGAATTGTTGCGATTTTGGTGCCGCACTCTGTGTGTGGCATGAAGAATAATACGTTCTGCCTGGATTTGTTGCTAGTTATAGGTATGATGAGAGTTTGACTTAAGTTTTACTTGCAATTATGTACTTGCAGTTGTGGTAGATCACAGATTTCAAGAGTTGCTTACCTTTACCTAGACCGTTCATTTTAACATAAAATTCTGGGAATATTATTTGGTATCAGAGGATGAATTGATCAAAGCTTAGGTTCCTTGAAGTTCATCTTTCATGGAGAGAAGATTTTCTTCGAAAAAAAGCTACTATAATCGCGCATTCGTCAAAGCTAACGTTAGTGCAAGCCCTCACTAACCGCAAGATTTACCAGTTTGTTCGATTCACTACTGTCTAACGCTTGAAGAAAGACCCTAAATTGTTGCAAGGAGTTATCATTGCACTTCAACTGTTATACAAGGTCTATCCAGCTTATTATTTGAATGGTTAAAGTCTCAGGGCACAAAATTATTATCATCACTACGACTAGACAATTTTTTATCAGATAGTAATCCATTAAATGTCAAAAAAATTTTACAAAAAATTACTGATATCATCACTAGAACTATGCTAATGATTTCGAAGCCTGTATGCGATAGCAACGGGGGACTTCACACAAAATTGATAGCTGGAGTTCAGGGCTATAATTACTTCGAAGCTATCATAGTTTGGTGAATGAAATCGCTGAGTGTCTTATGTCTGATACATACCGAATGGAAAAATTCAGACACTTCAGCTAGAGTAGTATGAAGAGTATGAAGAAATACTTGTGTTCGATTGAGAGCTAGTAAAAGATATCAGTGAAGGACACGACACATACTCTTCCGACTTTTTGGCAGAGTTTGTTAACTAAATTTGTTTGGATAAGTGGCATATTTCCGCTTATTAGAATCACCTTTCAACTTCTACCATTTCATGAATGATGAAGCCATCTTGCTGGTGAGTAAAACTGAAAGGAGTCGTCTACCAAATTTGTTGTGAAGAAGTCGACTTAATCTTTCTTGCAGTGGAGCCTTCAAGGATGCAATAAAGGCAGAATTTTTTTGAATAAAAAAATGTTTTTTTTTATTTCCAAGTTTATGAATTATTATAATTAATTTGTCTGTGCACTTCAATATTCTCCCATTTTGCAAAAACCTTATTCTCAATAACAAGATGTCACTTTTAAATCATTAAATATTTATTTCACACACGAGACATTTCCTTAATGAAATTTTAATGTTGCAAATATTGAAAATCAAAGAATTATCCATTAACAACCAAAACAAGTTCGTCGCTTAAGTCTTTTGTTACATTTGCATAAAGGGCATATTATAACAAATAACTCCGCTTTCACCGCCACTCTGCAGATCATGCCTTAATTAACATACTGCGTAAAAGCACGAAATTAATTAAGAAGAGAAGCGCATAATTTGCACTGATGCCCCGAAAATGTAATTCTCGAGAATGGCTCAACACAAAAGCCTTGACGGCAAAATGACTTAAGCCGTTTAGGAAAGCCGCCGCCGCAAAAAAGAAATGTTGGCAGCGCGATGACATGTAACAATTAACCCAGTGCAGAGTGGCGATACACAGCAGCCACAGCAACAACAGCCGTCAAGCAACGGTAGTGGCTGAGAAGGAGGAGCAGCGTTTGCCGCGTTGTTACCCCTGATTAAATCAAAGACATTGAAAGCCAGTGGACACCGCACAAATGAACGCCAAAAATGGCATAAAAAGCTGCGCTCAGCGAGCGAGATGAAGACAATTTAAAAATGACAGCCGCAGCAACAAGAATAGCAAAACAATGCGAAGAAAAAAGATTGAAAATCACATGTTAGCCACGCATGACAAACGGCATATGCGCGGAGATTAAACATTTTTATTACACATCATTTAGGCGCTGTCCAAGTCCAAGTGTCCAGCTGTCCGGCTGACCTGCTACCCGGCGTTTGTAAAGTTGGTCAGCGCCTGAAATGGACGTCAGTGGCGTTGTTGGGTTGGAGGTATGCCAGTGAGCAAATTTGAAAGCTTTTGAATCACCGTGAAACAAAAGAAAGCGTCCATATAGAGAAATATATCACAGTGTGTTAGTTTAAGAATGACGACGCTGCAGCAAGATCTGTTTATAAAACATTTTTTGGTATCTGTTTGGTGGTTCTTTGGATTGGATGTATCGGAAGCGTCTCTCTGAATCAGTGGAAATGAAAAATATTCATCCTTGATAAGTTGTGGTTCGATTCAAAATGTATAGGGAATTGAATTGATCCTTTACTAGGTACGAAAGGAATTTGTGTTTCAATAGTTTCAAGTCATCCAGTTTCCCTGTGTAGTCAGGTCTGATTGCCACTCGAAAGAAATGCGAAGTGATATAAACCTAAATAAGTCACCTCATAAAGCTTTAGCTTTTAGGAAACATTTTTGCAAATAATTTCATTATTAAGGGTTTTTCAATAGGGACGCTACGAAAGTAGATCGAACAGCAAACGACGCCACGCCATATTTTTGCACGCTCTTTTGACATTTTTCTTTAGTAAGGTTTGCCATTTCATCATGGAAAGATATACGATCCAAAAACGAGTAGAAATTACTAAAATTTACTACCGAAATTCGGAGTCAGTGGCCTCACCTACATGATAATCGTCTTGTCAGATCAAGCTTGTTCACCAGAGTCGTGGTATGTTCGTGAATTGAGCTGAGGAACAATCCATGATCCGAATTTTCATCGAAAAATCATTTTCAGCGATGAGGCATATTTCTAGCTGAATGTCTTCGTCAATAAGCAAAATATGCATAATTGGTTATGCACCAATCCACACGTATTCCATGAGTCACCGTTGCTTTCCTAAAGAATTACGGTTTGGTGCGGTTTATGGGCCAGTGGCGTCATTGAGCCATACTACTTCCGTAATGATCAAGAAAGCCACGTTGCTGTGAATGGAAATCGCTACCGCTCAATACTAACCGAATATTGCTGGCCCAAATTGGATGAGAGGCTTAAACAATATGTGGTTTCAAGAGGACGTTAGACTCTTTCCTGTAGGGCTACGTCAATTCTATAGACTATGTCAACAAGCCAACGACGATTGATCAACTTCTTACGACTATCGAAAGTGAAGTTGCAGCATTATTGGCCGATTTATGCTTGAAAACCGTCGAAAATTGGGTTCAGCGTCTGAACTCTTGCAAGCGTGCCAAGTTCCTTACATAATAACATGCTCTTTCGTAGAAATAAAGAATTTCATTGATCCCTTACATTACTTCGTCTATTCCTTTATTTCAATTTCTTAGACTGCTTCTGGGTTACAGGATGCCACTTTTAATCAATCAGGGACTTAAAATCAACGAGTGAAGTAATGAGGGATAGCCAAGAAAAGTGGACCTAATTTGGTGAGCTACACCATATAGAAAGCTTTATATTATTTCATATTAGTTGCTACCATTTGCCATCAAATTCGCAGATGATGCCATTGACAGCGCTGTCCGAGGATGGATAGTGTTGTAGATACGGGCGCTCGTTGCTGTAGTTGTTGTCAACGATATCAAAGTAGCGACAAGAATGGCGGCGACTTTTGTTGTAAATTAAACCATAAAAGGCAACAAATCGTCAAACTTAGCTGTGGGACAACAATAAAAACATTAACAACGCAAAAAAACAATGACAGCACATTAACAACAATAATAGCAACAAATAGCAAGCACAACAATGCTCATCAAATTTAGTTAACCCCGACTTGAGTGAAGCGCAAAACAGCGCTTTCGCGGCGCATGAAAATCAAAGCAGCGACCAGACACACACACACATACATATAAGAGGCTGTATGTGTGTGCGTGCATGTAAAAGTAGTCGATTGCATACTAAACGACTTCGCTGTAAATAATAAAAATGTGAAGAATGGTGGTCATCTTACGAAGAGAGAAAAAGAAAAATGAGAAAAGAAACGAAATGACACGCAGCGACGCTGGCGACGCAGCAAGCGTTGCGGCCGGCACTCGGGCTAAAATGACAAGCGTAATAAAAAGCGATATTCACAATATTTTTGAGTTGTCATGGCTGTCATGATGATCTTGTGATGTAAAACTCAAGTGCCCACAGTGATCAGCTCAATTGGCGAGTGCGCCAAGTGGCTCGTACGTGTCCGCTGGCAAATGGTCGACAGTGGTTTTTTGGTTTTTTTGTCGCTGCTTGTCATTTTTTCTCTGCTTGTGTTTGTTGTTTGCTTTTGTATTGTTGCCATTTGTGCTTGTCAGCGCTTTTAACAAGTGTATTGTAGTTGCTCACCCGCTCACAGTATATATGGTGTTTCTCATTGCTGTTGTTGCTGCACCAAAAACTGTTGCTGTTGCTGTCAGTGTCATTGTCAGCGTTTGTGGCAACAGCATCAGCTAACAGCTAAGAGCCATCATTGTGGCAGCATCGTCATTGCTTGAGACAGCGCGTCGTCTTATTTAGACAAAACAAGCCGTTGGCATTCAGCGCACAACGCTCGGTGTCATATGCTTCACGAAGCGCTGAGTGGCATCTCATAGACATTTTCAAATGGTCTGCTTGGCTTGCTGTTGCCTGTTTGTCTGCGCATGTGCGCTAAGGTTGGTACTTGTCATTATTACTTGCAATTACCGCGCTCGCGAACAGGTGAGTTTTTAGTTCGGCTGGTTCGTGTGGTTAATGATGACGACGTGTGTAAGACAAGTGGCTACAATGAGCAATGAGTGTTGAGTGGGTTAATGAAAGTGGCAACCTTTGTATGGACTATACAAGTCGGTTATCATAACTATAGAATTTCCAAGGTAAGCTGGGGCGCGTTACTTTGGTTTAGATGAAGGTATCTTCTACATAGAAATGCTTTTACGTCTATCTTCTTTTGCGCAACAAAAGCAGTAGTATAAATGGTTTGAAAATAAATTTGATTTTGTATTTTATAACTTCAAAAGGGTATTTAAGTTTGCGCGAATTGTACTACACAGAAGGAAACGTCAGAGACCTTAAGAAGTATACATTGTCATTTAAAATGCCAAAAAAACGTAACTTCGCTTTTGATAAGTTTGCAGGTCTAAGAAAAACGATGTAATAGAAATCACTCACATTGAAACAAAATTTGTGTTTTGGTTATAAAGTGGTTATATATTGGTTATATAGTGGTTATATATTGTTTATATATTGGTTATAAAGTGGTTATATAGTGGTTATATATTGGTTATATAGCGGTTATATAGTGGTTATATATTGGTTATATCTGAGAGCGGAAGCTGAAAACTTTATGCTACATATGTATATGTAACATAACGCAGTGAATGATACGTTGCTTTGAATTTCAGGCGACGATATGTATGTAAATATCACCGTGACGAGCTGACTCGGTTTAGCCATAAACGTCCGTCTGATACGATACAATTTCAGAAAAAGCTGTACAAATCAGTCCACTATAGCATATAGCTGATCTACAGAGTAACATAATTCTCTGCACCGCATTTCGATCCCAGTAAAATATTTAAAAAGTACCCCATCTTTTGAATGAACTAAATTTTAGTTGCGTGTAAATATTCCTCAGTTCAAATACATAAAAGAAATATAATTTCTTTACCTTACAACTACAATTTCTGCTAATACCACGGTATTCGTGCGCACGAGTCCTCTATCATATTCAAATATATATTCAAGTTCAGTTTTGCTCATAAGAAATACACGCGAATATGTTAAGCAATTAGCACACAACCTTGTTCAATGTCAAATTTCCTTCAAAAAAGTACCGCTCTCCTACCATTAGCCATCAATTGCTTTCCATTTAGTTGACTATCAAATTTATGTCAATAATTTTGCATAAGTTAATTTCACCAATTGTACCTTTCTATTTCGTACGTTCTCTTTCACCACGCCAAACGGCGCAATCGTAATTTTCACTCACTTTGGTATGTGACCTAATCGAAATGTTAGACGCGCCCAAGTCGATCATGTTGCTGCCGCAGAGTTGAAATTATCGCAGAATGGCATGCAACAGTGATGGTTAACAAATGGCCAGACATGGCAGATTGTGCAAATATATAGCATAACTATAAGCATGTATTCATTAGTGTTTAAGGATTGGAAGGTACTTTGTTTTGTGGCTAATTGTTGTATATAGAAATGTATACGTGTATCTATGTGCTGATTTAGCGTGTAAAACAATTTTAAATATTTAAAAATATCTAAATAAATTTTAGTGGAAGTACATTTTTAAACTGTTTGAAGATTGCTATAGCTGAAGTAACTATTGGTTGGATTATAGATAGATAGAAAATAATTGAGACTTTGCTCTGCAACTTATGGTCATTGCGCTCCTATATCATACATGGTCGCAAAGATCCCGCACTCTGAACAATTCCAGGAGCTTGTTGGATGCGACTGAAGTTATGTAAGCCCTGTCCACGAAGATGGAACCCAGGGCCTTGAGCCTGCATTTACAAATTGCTGGGCAATCAGGGGTCTTGGAGTTTCCTGTTTCATGTCTCAAAATCGGCAGTTTGCGCAAGAGACTATGCCCATGCTAGACAAGTGCTTCTTGAGCACTTGGGTCATATAATAAATAGATTATTTTGAAGGCAAAAAAAAAAAGAAAAATAAAAGTTTACAAATTAATACTTAACGCTATAATATAATTTATTATATCCTAAGTAAATCTTAATGAAAGTGCATAGAAGAGCTTTCGAAGCAGGCATCTAGATGAAATAATTACTAGGAGGATTATGATAATTCCAGAAACAAACTCAAATTCCTCAAAACAACAAAATAAAATTTTAAAAGTTACGATCTACAAAAATTAAAGGAGAAAGAAAAATCCACCAACGAATTCCTTTAGCGAGTTCCATCGTCTCTTGATTAAGAGAAAAATAGTTCAAATAAAAGTAAAAATTTTTCGTGCGTATTTGGTCGTAAATACTGTTTGGAATCTTTAGAATCCAACTAATTCGGCTGAGGTCCCCGAGCTCAACTCGTTAACAAAATGCTCAAACGTGTATTACAGGAACAATTCATCTTTGGCCCACCATAAAGGAGTAACACAAAAATACGTAGGCTACGTGCTCAGAACATTGTGACATGCGAGCGCTATTTGTGCTTTTTACAGTCACTTAAAATATTCATCTCAACGAAAATATAGAACTTAATGGAGATCATTTTTGCGCCATTTTATTTTACATCTTTGGACGTGTATAAACTCGGCAATAGTGCATTGATGAACTCAGCTCAGTTAGCGATAAAGCTTTATCAAAGTGCTAATCGATGTTATGGTGAATTTAGTCGAGGTCGTACATCATTCTGAGATTAATTGCGTGAAGGTTGTCCAAAATCAGTTGTTGATCCGAAAACTATTAATGCGGAAACTGATATTACAAGATCCTGATGTGACCTATAGTGAGATTAAGACAATTTTAAGTAATATTGCGACGAGCGTACAATGAATACTGCATAAATTTGACTGTACAATTTTTTGACGTTGAATCCCACATAATTTTCCGATCGCTCAAAAAAGTCCTCGTAACAACTGGTCGAGAGAAATGTTAAAAAATACAATGGTGGTGCCTCGAAATAGGTCTGTGATATCGGAAGAGGTGATGCATAGTGGACTTATGCGTATGAGCCTGAAAGTAGACAGCAATCGATATAGGGGTTTCTACTTCTAAATGAGCCAAATCCCACAAAATTAGTTCGCACACGGAGGACTTTCAAGCAGATGGTTGCCTATCTATTTTTAAAAACTGGATATGTCGCAACCATAACACTTGAATAACGAAGAACAGTAAATTCTGAGTGGTATACGATCATTAGTTTGCAAGTTGTCTTTCAAGACATCAGATGAAACCAAACGCCGAAGACGGATCACTCTTTAACACGAAAATTCTAGCTCTCACACATCGAATGAAACAACTGCATTTTTGAACCTTCAAAACATCGTTATGATGACTCATCCACTGTATTGTCCTGATAAAGCAACGATTGACTTCAATTTATTATCAAAAAATTAACTGAAAGGTCCACGTTTCACCTAAACGCATGTTAATTTTGTTCAGTATTGGTTGGCATTTCATCACGGAAAAACTTACACGTCTGAATAATCTTCACAAATCGTTCAACTTTATTACGAAAAGTCAGTTTGTTGTGGTTTGTGGCAAGATAGAATCATCGGCAATGCCGGTGAGAACGTATACGTCAATGGCGACAGTTATCACCCCGTGAAAACCAACTATTTGGTGCCTTAAATTGAAGCTCGTGATATCGGCGAAATTTAGTTTCAACAACACGACGCCACTTCCCACACATCGCATCAATCAATGGATTTATTGACAAAACCCTTCGGTGAGTAGATAAATTCACGTTTTGGGCCGGTCAGATTTTTTCCTGTGGGGATATGTAAAGTCTAAAGTCTATGCGGATAATCAGACTTCGATTTAGGCCTTGGAGCAAAACATCATAATTCGCCATTTACTAGTCAAAATGATCGACAAGTCATCGAAAACTTAACTCAAAGAATTAACCATCTGAGTCGTAGCCAACAGATAACCTTCAAAAAATAAATGCCAAAGAATACTCTTTCGAATGATAATAAAAATTCCATACCACATTTGAGGTTTCTGTGTTTTTTCTTTAAAAAAGTAGGGAACCTCGAAATGGATCACCCTCCAGATTTTAATGAAAAATGTTTTGAAATATTTTTTTGTTATCTAATCCCAAAATATAAAAAGCAACCCTTGACCAACATATTATGAAAGTGGCCAGCATTTATCCCTGAGATCTCATCTATTATGAATATAATGAATTAGCTTAGAAAAAGGCAGCATAATTTCCAGTGGGCATTAAGTCTGATAAAGCATTAGAGCATTATCTCTTCGAATTCATAAATTTCTAACGGTTAGGAGGATATACTCTATACATATAGCTCCTAAAGCTCTGAGTTGAGTAAACGCAGCCCTACAGAACCCATGAGACCGGAAATTATATACCAATCGCTTTATAAATATTACTTATTCCCGGCTCAGTTATTACTATAAAAATTTTAATTACAATTTTGTAATTTTCCAAAAAAAAAACTTAATTGTAGGACATTCCACCGGCAATTGCTTTCATCGTTTTCCCTCACATCGAACAAATATATTTCTGGTTATCAGCTTGAGCCACTTTCTAAAAACCATAAAGCCATATTTGACTGACTATAAATTGGCCAATTTCTTTGTGGCCAACAAAATTGCCGCCAACACTCATTAATTAATTTGTACAGCATTTTATGCCTTCACCAATACAAATAAGCATAAAAATTGCATGCCAAATAGAAGTCACATGACCAGCTATACATATGTATGTATATATTTCTACACACAAACACAAACGCACATTAGATAAAGATAAGTGCATTTGTGCAGCAACAATTATGCATACAATTACCGCAATGGTCGTTTTTGTTTTTGCGCTTATGCAATATGCTGCATGCCGTATGCCGCATGCTTCATGGTGCCGCAAACACCAAAACCATAGCAAAAGCTAATAAATTTGCTGACCGACGGAGTAAAAGTTGCAGCTGCAGGTGCAGCAAACACAATAGCATGACTGCTCACATGCGGCAAATGAAAAGCAACAACATGCAACAACCACACACCGTGGTATTTATGGCTTCGCCGCAACTGTGCGACAATTGTGTGCATTGGCGCTTGCAACATGTTGCTACAATGCTACAGACAAGCTTGGCTATTCATATTTACAAATGTCAAGCCATAAAATATGTTACCATATATTGTCATTAAGTTGAGAGTGTGTGTGTGGGTGCGCGGGGGAGGCGTGTTCGCCGATGCAATAGAGTTGTTTGTGTATTTAATGTGTGGCGCTTGGCGACACGAATGCAGCGCGGCGGTTATACATATATCAACGCAAATATGGACATTATTTCAAACGCTGGTAGTTGTTATAGTTGTTGTTGTAGTGTTGGTACGTTACACAGACGGCAACACGGAACGTGAGAATAAACACAATCGGCATAACGCTCGCATTTACAAATGTTTGCTGACGCATTCGTTGCTGCGCTGGTGTTCATATTGTTGTTGTTGCATTTTCTACATGCTGTTGGTTTACGCTTACTTGCATATATGTATACGCTTATGAATATATACACATATGTATGCATGTTGTTGCCTTATGCCGGAAGTGCTTGGCCATAAATGTTGATGCTGCCATGCGGCATAGCTGCATTGTTGCAAGCATCCAAACCGTCAGCAATGTTTATGCACATACATACAAGCATACATATGTATGTCGTGTGATGCAACCATGCTCTCGTTCAGTGCAATGAATTTGTAGTTATATGAGGAAAATATGACACAGAAATGGACACACAAGCTCAAAATCTCTAGACAGTAATAATTTTAAAATTGGCTTGCATTATTCGCGCTCTGGAAGTGCCGTCTTGTTATATTATGTTTCTTCGAAAAAACTTTCAACATTTCGGAGCATTTTTCAGTTTGGTAAGCAATGCGTAATTGCCATCTGTATGGTGAGATCAGCATGAAATTATCTACTATAATTGCTGCTGCCCTTCTGTGGGCACGCCCTTAATTCTGCACTATATTCTCAAAAATTAGACTATTTCAGGGAAGCGATTGCGTATATTTGGCCAAAGCTTTGACCAATATAAGAGGAACTGCATTCACTCAAAACAACGCAAGGCCCCAGAGATATATCAATAGTGTCTTTGCTTGGAATGTTCCAATGCATCCACCATACTACAGGGTTACCCACTCGAAGTGTTACCTATTCAAACGACTATAATTTTTTAGTTTGATAATATTTTTATTGATTTCAATGACAAAAATGTATGAAAATAATCAAAAATTTAGAATCCATTCACTTTAGCTCGATATGGCCACCTTTTGCCTTGACTATGGCCCTCAAACGGTCAAAAAACGAGTTGCATGCTGCACGAATGTGAGCTTGTGGTATTTTGGCCCATTCACGTACAATCGCTTTCTTGAGCGCATCCATACTGGTGCATTTTTTAGTCCGCACCTTGCTCTCTAAAATGGACCAGATGGAAAAGTCCATCGGATTTGCGTCTGGTGAATTCGAAAGCCATTGTGTCGACGAAATGAAGCGTGGAACATGATTTTTAACCACTCTTGGTTAATTCTCGCTTTATGTGACGGCGCCGAGTCTTGTTGGAACGTCCATTCTTTCCGGCCGAAGTGTTTACGTGCCCACGGCTCTAAAGCACCTTCCAAAATATTTTCACGATAATAAGTCGCATTTACTTTGACACCAGGCTCGATGAAAACGACTGGAGAGCGCCCATCAGCGGTCACGGCAGCCCATACCATCACTTGCGATGGGAAATTACTTCGGGTGGCCATTCGTAGGCTTAAATTCTCGTACGTGCGTTCGGTCAAGTAAACACGGTCATTTTGAGAGTTTATGAATTGCTCAATAGGGAAATTCTTCTCATCAGAAAACACAATGTTCGGAAATTCGCCACGTTCGTGCAAGTGTAACAACTCCTTCGCTCTTTCGAGTCTAACTTTTTTTTGCTGCGGTGTAAGATTGTGTCCTTTTTGGAACTTGTAAGGCTTGACCTTTAGCTCATTTTTCAACAGTCGTTGCATTGAACTTTGCGAAATTTTCAGCTCTTTAGCCATTTGATTGCCACTTCGACGTGGATTTCGTTCAAGTCGAGCCTTCACTTTTCGAATCATCTCAGGTGATGTTGCTGTTTTCTTATGACCACCTCCATGGCGTTTTGCGATGCTGCCAGTATCATTGTAACGATTTATAGTGCGATACACAAACATTTTGTTCACTTCGAGATGTTTTAGCTGACGAACAATTGCTGCTTGTGATTTTCCAGCCAAATATAAAGCAATCACACTATTACGTTTAAATTCCATCACGTATAACTTTTTTTTCACACGACACAGACTAAAATGTTTTTGTACGATTGTAAACAATGGAATAATTTGTTATTGGTGTAAATTTAAGCGCGCTGTCATTAATAGTGTGGTAGTTATAGCAGTTTGAATTTGGTAACACTTCGAGTGGGTAACCCTGTATATATGTATGTAAGTAGTTCGGATTTCGGGCAAAGTGATTACTACCGTTTCCTTTCTATGGCGGATGATTTTGCTGATGAAAAATTCATCTCAAAAGAAAATTTGAGAAAACCGACTGTCACAGTTTTTTTGCAAATAGAGACATGAGTTTAGCTGGAATGCATTTGAGCTAAATCGGATGACTCTAACTATGCTAAATAAAGCCTTCAATATAATATAAAATATTTTTTTTTCCTAAGTAAATATACAAAAATTTCAAAATATAGCGAATCTCTTCATTATTTTTACTCATTTTTGAATAGCTTTAACTTTTTTTCAAGTTCCCCGAATTTAATTTTTTGGTTAAATGAAGCCTAAAATTTCACCTTTTCAACCCTATATGGTATGACACAATGTGATTGGTAGCACTGGAGATATACGGTTGCAACGACATCTATTGACAAAAGACCATTTCCAATATTTATTATTACTTTCAAATTCTGTTCGACTTTATATCGGATAAAACCAAATATTTCTTTTTTTATAGCTTTGTGTCTAAATGAGTGAAATCGGATGACTGAATTCAGTGTATAAATTCTGAAAAAAGGTGTGAAAATATTTTCCTTACATATATCAGTTAAATTTATTCCAAGTCTTCTGCCAAGACCATAAAGTGGTTTCGAACTTGCGCTTGAATTCAGCCTTTTACGAATATATTCGTTAATATGTAAGATATTTCAATAAAATTGAGTGCAATAGTTTTATTGATCGCTATTTGGTTTGGCACAAAGTATGAAACGAAATTCAGATCTTGGTTTAACGAATATACTACTACGAACAAAAAACAGTAAAACTTTGTTCTCAATTTTAAAATTCTTTACTTTATTCTTCAAAATCTATGTCCTGTTCCTTAAAGTTATCTTCCTTGACCTTATACACTTGTGTCAATGTTTTGAAAGACAATTTCAGAAATTGCCTTCAATGCGCTTAGCAATGCACGTTTCTTGTCTTCAATTGACTCAAAACGGTTTCCCCGCAGCGGTCGTTTGAGTTTACTGGGTAGCCAGAAGTCACAGGGAGCTAAATCAGGTAAATACGATGGTTGCGGCACGATCTTGGTTGAAAATTTGGCGAAAAACGCCCGAAGAATCAATGTGGTATGCAATGCTACATTATCATGATGCAAAAACTAAGAGCTCTCGGTCCATAATCCCAGCCTCTTTTTATGAATTCATTCGCACAAAGGACGCGTAAATAATATTATTTGCTGAATACTTATGATCAAAAAGAATCCCGAGTGCACCACATCTCGATAATCGTAGAAAACTGTAGGCATAACCTTGATTTTTTACCTTCCTGGATGGGGGTCTTTCGGCTGCAGCCCGCCTTTTCTACAATATTCGGCCGATTGATCGTCTGTTTCCGTGGCGTAAGCATAGATTGAAAACTCATCGCCAGTAATAATACGTTTCATGACATCCTGGTTCTAGGAAAGCATTTTTTCACAGACGTTAACCTGAAGCAGTCGTTCAGTGATTTTGGAACCAATGCTTTCACTTTGCTAAGGCCTAATTGATCTATCGAAATGGTGTTCACTAAACCTTCTGATATTCCAGCGGTGATCAGTAAGATCTCATGTTGATCATCAGTTGACGTTGATGGCCATCCCAGATGTGGTTCGTTGTCAGCGCGTTCTCGACCATCTTTGAATAATTTGTAAAAATCAATAATTATTACCGAAGGCCTTTTCCAACATTCTGAACGTTTCGGTACCAGGAATTTGATTTTGCACACAAAATTTAATGGAACTTCTTTGTTAATTGCCTTACTATTTTTTTCCCATGGTAGTATGTCTTACACATTGAATAGGTGTGTAATATTCGATCGTTCCTTAGCTCTTAATTTAACTTACTTTATAAATTTTATCATTGATAATCGTTCATATTTAACATATCACTATATTTTCATATATAATTAACTAATATATATTCTAAACAATGCTTCCGTAGTCATAGCATTTCAAGCTAAACTTTAATTAAAACACTTTGAGAAACAGAAGACAAAGAAATTTAGAGTTCTTCGCGCTGCATTTCTCCACTCGCGGTTTCTGCGTAATTTGTTAAGAAAGACATTATTTCGATTACAACATCGGGCAATTGATTAAAGCGAAAAGCTCCGAGCGACACAGCGAACGTGCTGTCATTCAGCTACACAAAATCTACAACAACAGCAAAGCAGCAAAACAGCGGAACGTCCACTTGTTACTCCAGTTACAAATTCACACGAATTATGATTAGAATCTCTCCAAGCGGAGCACAATAAAAATTCATTAAAACCAAAAAAAAAGTCATATACAAATACATACAGATATACACACACACATGCATGCATAACAGAGCAAGCAATTTGGAAAAGGTAGTCGAAAAAAAACGCGAAAACACTGAAAATTAAATCAAATTAAAAATGAGCTGGAGCAGTTTGAGAAACAAACGGTGCAAGCCATAAAAAGTTGATTTATCAGCGGCAACAAATTTAGCCGTAAAACGCCGGCGACAAACGCAAGTGCAAAGCGTCTACGTATCTGGGCATCTTGCTCTTCGCCGGTTTATATGTTTCTACGCGGAATTGAGCGCGCGTAGATTGAATTGTTAAAACGGCCAAGACCGCCAACAACAATAACATCATCATCATCAGCAACAGCGCATCAGTGGTGGAAGCGCGCAGCAGACACTTGTGTTCGCGCTGCGTTGGATAAGTGGTGTTTATGATGTCCACAACAACAGCAAAGCGCGCACTCAAATCAAGACGCACTAACCACACGATTGGCCGCGTTATCGGCGGCTACACATTGCGCGCTGACCTGGCGTGACAGTGACAAGTGCTTTAGAGATAAACAGAAGTGTGCGTGTGTGTGTGTGGAATCATGTTGGTGACCACAAGCGACGAATTTAAATGAATGAAAAACAGCGTTGTGTTATAAATGTGTAGCAAATGTTGGAAAAATGTAGATTGGTTGAGGCGAAGGGGGTAAGCCCATTGGCGGTTGTAGAAAGAAGCGGAGCGGTGACTGCCAACTGGGCGACATGCAAGTGAAATGTGGTGGCAAGTGGTATCTTAGCATTGTTGGCGGTCATAAATCTGTAGTGTTGGTTGGAGTGTCGTAATTGAGGCAGACCGCGCATTGGCTAACAGGTAATCGCGTACAATTTCTATTTTTTTTCTCTAAAAATTTTTAGTTTTTTTCGTTTTTACACATTTTCTCCACTTGTTATGGCAGTAATCAACACTGCTACTGCTGCCGCTAATGTTACTTGCTACCTTTAGTTTCAGCTATGGTGCTTGTGTTTGCGTTGATGATGCTGAAGACGATTATACACTAGCCACTAACTGAGCACACAAACAGACATACATATATTTTTATGGTTTTTGTTACTTTTACAATCCGCTAATTTAACATACTGACTTAGTAGAAATAATAAAAACATATTTTTTTGTGAAAACAGCAACTGACATAGCAAGTGATTTCAAAATTTTTATGCTACATACTTGCAAGGTGGCAAGAAGTGACATTATTTCGTTGAATAAGAAGTGTATTGGAAATATAGTTCAACAGTAACTGGATTCACAAAATGAGATCACAAGAAAAGAATTTTAAGAGATCATGTGACGAACATCATGTGATATAGGATCATGTGATGTAAGATCATGTGATTGGAAACGGCATACAATATGGATTTTCAATTTCTATACGATCTGTGAAATCACTTAAAACATGCAAATTGTCTTTCACTAAGAACCACCTGTTCGAACCACGTATTGTCCAAGTCCGTATCATCCAATTCGGACCGAAAATATTCGGTTATCATTAAGCGGTAGCAATTCGCATTCATAGTAACGAGCCGGTCTTGATCATTACGGAAGAAGTACGGCTCAATGACGCTGCCGGCTCATAAACCGTAATTTTTTTGGGATGCAATGGTGACTCATGAAGTATGTGTGGATCGCTGCCTGACCAATAACACATATTTTGCTTATTGACGAAGCCATTCAGCCAGAAATGAGCCTTTTTTCAAGTTGTGGGTCAACCGGCTTCAGTTCTTGTGTCCAATTGATCTTGTAAAGATATAGGCCAAGACCTTTTGGCAAAATTCGCTAAGATGCCCAACGCTTGAGAATGACGTGGGATAGACTGATTTGGGTCTTCCTCAATAGATGCGCTAGCGGCAGCAATATTCTTGACACTACGGGCACTTATTTGTCTCACTGCACGGGAACATTTTGTACTGTACCTGTGGATTCAAACCTTTCTACTAGAGGCTCAATTGTTGATCAGATAGGACGATTATGATGACCATAAATTGAACGTAGCGCCCATAAAGTTGAGGCCACTGACTCCGAATTTTGGTAGTAAATTTTAACAATTTCGACTCGTCGTTGGCTCGTATATCTTTCCGTGATGAAATGGCAAACCTTACTGAAGAGAAATATCTAAAATGTGGGAAAAAATATAGCGTTGTTTGCTGTCCCTATTGCTCTACTTTTGTAGCGTTCCTATTGAAAAACCCGTTAGCAGTAGCCTTACAACTGTTAAGTCAGAATAGGTTAAGCCAAAAATGCTAGATTAAATAGTTTCGAAGGGCAGATTGCAATAGCTCCTTTTTTAAAATTATCTAAGGGGTCTCCAGAGTCAATCAGTCTGGCGGCCTTACCTTTAACCTGCCAGAAGACATAACTGAAGCTGACATTGGAAGTCTCAACAAATTTATGATAGGCTCAACGCACTTTGTCAATGCTCTGTTGGAGCCTCAGGTGAGTCTAATCTTTCCAAGTGCCATCCTTGTTAGGTTCGTCCTCTTAAGTTAAAAAAGCTTCTAGGAAGGCCCGCGTATGTAAGATATGTAGTAGAAAAAGCAATGTCTTAAGTCGAAGAAATAAACAGAAGTTTCAATACATGCTTTGAGCAACAGTTGTAATAATAAGCCTTCAATTCACATCATCAAATATAATCTAACACCTGTCGGCATCGAAACTTGAAGAATAATTAACTAATTAAAAAATTTTAGTACGCAGATTTGATGGCAAACTATGAACTTAAATTAACCAAGAAGTTTCTAAATAATTTGCAAAACTTAACCAGTAGATTGGCAAATAATAAATCGCAACCGAAAAGTAGTGCAACCTACATTTCTCCCTAAGCAACATTTGGACTTCGTTTCTACTTTCAACGTGCTACGATTTTATTTATTATTGCTCATGCTTTATTGTGTGCGTGTTGCCAGCGGGTTAAACGTGCGGCGCGTTTCCTTTTGTGATTAAGAAAGACAACTGTTTCTTATATCTCTGTGCGTTTGTGTGTGAGCCGCGGCACTTGATTGCGGGTCTTCTGCTGAATTCGTTAGGTGCTTTATGGCTTTTACTTGGTTTGTACCGCAAGTTTTTACTGTGTTCAGGTCTTTTTCCAGTGACATTTAACTTGAGATTTTTTTTTTAACTGCATTTTTTCCAGATTGTCGCTTGACTTTGGCCCTACAAGTTGTCGTCGCTTTCCGGTTGGTCTAACCGTATTAATTAAACCGAGTCAACATTTCCTAGAACTCACGTTAGGTGTTCGGCGCGTTGTTTGCGTTTTGACTTCGAAACACTTGGTGTAGCTGTTGTTATTGCGTTTGGTGTTGTTGCGCTTGGTGCTGTTGCTGCAGCAATTTGCCGTTTCCTCTCAACACGCGTTGACCTTACAACACGCGCTTCAGCGGGTTTTACAATGCGCCATGCAGCAAAATGCTGCTTCAAGTTGTATGTAGTAAAAGCAAGTGATGATTGTCTGGCGCTTTTCTATTTATGAACATGTGAATAGAACACACATGCGTACACGTTTGACAATTAAGTTGGTGGTGTCATAAACGAATTTATGGAGCACAATTAAATTATGTAGCTTACTATTTAAATTGCTGTAAATTGTTGTCAGAAGACGGAGGAACAAGGAAAAGTGGAAGCACTTGTAGTTAGATACACAATTTTGAAGTCTTTTGCTAATCTACTTTTTCTCTATGGAGTGTTCCTTGGCACTTCGATATATGTAACTGCAAAACTAACCTCCTTGCAACACTGAATTAAGTACTTTGACATATTTGGATTAATTTTGCTAGCTGACTCTAGTGTCTTTCATGCTTTGGTTTTCAATCAAGACCTATAATAGCTCTAAGCACTGCTAACTCGAACAGAACCCTTTCTGGGCAGAGCTTTCGGATATTCAAATATTCATGAACGATCAGTCTAACACGCTCTTTTGATATCTTTTTATATATTTTTTTAAGTTTTCAGCCGTTCTACCCTCAACTGGCTGCCTACTGCGTTCATCGCTACCGAATAGAACACCATATAGCTTTTTCGTAATTTAACAAGACACATTGGGATGATTAGCCAAATGTTGGCCAAGTCAATATGTTACAAGTATATCTCACTTGAAATTTATATACGTGATGGTTTTAATTCTAGTGACGTCCTCCTCCATAAGCGATACAAACTTGTTGGTATAGAACATGGATCAACATGTCTTCTTTGGATTGAAAATTGATTACGTTATCGTTGATGGCAGATGGCAGATGGTAACAAACTTGAAGTGTTTTCCTCATTTCTATATACATAACAAGTGAATTGAAAAGTCCCCGGCCTATCATACACTGATTATAGAGACCCTCCTACTTTTCCATTTTATTTTTGTAGTACGTTTTTCCTTAGCTTCAAACTAGGCCTCAGTTTTGGAAATCGCCTGTTCATTCGAAGAAAATTTCTTCCCAGCGCGCTTTCTTTTTAGATCTAAGAATATGCAATATTCGCTGAGGATCAGATCTGGAGAATACCTTGAATTCGGAAGCAATTCGAAGCCCAATTCATGGATTTTTTGCAGTCGTTTTCACACACTTGTGATATGGTACATTGTCTTGGTGAAACAGAACTTTCTCTTTCGTCCTTCAAACTATCTAATAACGTCGTCGCTGTTGATGGTCCTTCTTTTTTAAAATTAGTCGATAAAAATTATACATGCGGATCCCACAATGCAAACGCCATACTCGGATGACTGCCGCTTGCACTTGAAATGATGGAGCCATGTTTCTTCCACTGTCACATATCGGTGCAAAAACTCAGGTTTATTAAAGTGAGCTCGCGCGGTACCTATTTCTACAGAGCTTTCTCGTACCCAAAAATTCTTGAACGATATGATGTACACGTTCAGCTCACAGCTTTAGAGTGGCTGCCATTTTAAACCACTTAACTTTAGGGTCATACAAAATTATTTTGTGAACTTTATTGATGCAATCTCTTTCGGGCGTGCACTGCTTATTTCACCACCTCAAAACTTAGCATACGAATCCTTAATCTTTGAGTTTCCTGGAACAGTGTCCGAAAACTCGTCATCAAGCGAAGGTTTTACTTGAACTGTATTTTTCGCTTCAAAAAGCAATATTTTGTTAACTCGCGAAGTTCCTTTTTATACATTTTTTTTACAATAACAAAAGCTTTTAAACGCAAAATTTTTTCACAAACTAGTGATCCGCGCTTTTTGAAGGTTAAGGCTAATCAAAAATGATATGAATTTAGCGGCTTCTATGTGTCAGGCAGGGCACTTTTCAATTGACCTGTTATGTCCCACTTAAGGATCATCTCAAATCTGGGTTTAGCAATAAATTGAGTTATGTAAACCTTAAACCGAAAATTGTTTTGTACAGTTTGATGTCATTATTTTAATTTTTTTTTTTCGGAAAGGAAAATTGACCTACAGTTTTAAAAGGATTGAACAGGCGTGGAATATGATGATAACTATTTAAGAAATTATGACTTTAAGAAAGAAAATTGTAATTGCGCAAGTATATATAAGAATTATCGGCTCCGGAGAGTTTTAACGAGAATTCTATTCTTAATATGTATACTCTCTAAAGATTCAGATTACCTGCAGAAGATTCTCCAATATTGAAAAAATATGTTATGAAATAAAAAAGGATAATAACATACCACCCACGATTCTCTAACCTTTCTTTAGGAGTAGGGCACAGATATTTTTATCCACACGCTTCTAAGTTGCCACAAACCTTCATGCAATAAAGACCTATCACATACATCGACATATACCCTCAATTTTAAATGTTAAGTAGCACATTTTTAGAACTTTTTTTGGGTTTATTCAACACTCTATCAAAGCATATTAACATCATTCATTGTCTAATACACGCTGCCATAACAAATCGTTAAATGTTCGGCACGCACCAGCGGACGGTGAGCGTAAGTTGCCACACGACAAGCTGGAACTTAATAGGCGCAACTAAATCGATACCTCGACGGTGTAATCTTAATGAAGTGGTGACAATGCGATTTGGGCAATAATATAGAATGAGGAGAAGCACATAGACATATATACAAACATATACATACATGTATACTTATGTGTGCAGCCCGAAGTTGGCAACAAAGCGACACCTAATAATTCAGTTTAAAATAAATAATTCAAATATATCAAGCAGTCGACAAAATTGATTATAATTCAAAATCTTATTACAATCCACTTAGACAGTTGGACCCACGGCGCGCCGGACCATTGTTATGCTAAGCAATGAACGATTTAAGCCTAAAGTATGTTTCCGAATTGGTTATACTTATGCAGATAAAAAAGTTGATTTATACAAAGAGACCAGTGTGTGAGGCCGAAAGCGTGTCGTGTTGTACGTGTGTGGCAACTTGCGGCACAGCGCCACAAATGGATAGGCATAGGTACCTGCGGCTGATGCGTGGCCCAAAGCGCTTGTTACAATTGTTTGGCTGACAGATAGCGGTGATGACCAAATTTATGAGTAACTTTTGGTATTTATTTTTGCTTTATCAACAATTTTGAGAATTGTGGAGCGCTCAAGTTGGAGCAAGTGTAAGTAATCGGTATTCATTTAAAGGTAATCGGAACAGGCTTGTTGTTTATTGGAATTAAAATGTGTTAGTATGAAGATATGATAAGAAACGTTAGAAGCAATGTGCTTCTGTGGTATTATAATCCTGTCTGAAAAGCATCAGACGTCGGAGGATTGCATTCCGCGTTAGTGAAGTGCATCACATTTTTTCAGGAAATAAATTTTTTAAGAACAAACTGTTTGCAAGGTACTTTGATTAAAAATTCTCAAGACACTTTTAGTGTAGTTTGTAGGCTTCAGTCATTTATGAATCACTTTGCAAAAGAGACCTTATCAAAGTTTTCTAACAACATCTTTCGGGCAGAATTCTTTGCGGTCAAGAAAAATGCTGATATATACTCTGTTTCAGGCCGCAAGAGCGTTCCGGGAAACGAAGTATCCGATGAGATTGCCAAGAGTAACTTGACTACTGAACCATTTTAAAAAAAATGCACAAATCGTAAAAAAAAAATTAAAATTTGAAAGGAGCTAACAGACAAATCAAGGTGAGATGAAATGCCTTAGAGGCTTGCGGGATCAGCAAAAACATGTGTAAGGTAGCCGAAGTGAAACGCGCAAGTTCTCTGCTCACACGGTCTTGAAAAGACTATAGGACGGTAGCAAGCCCTATATAGAGTATAAGTAACGACGACCATGCAGAAATTGCAGATAAGAAGACACGAGAAAGACGCTGGAACACCTCACCTCCAGCCTTCACTAGAACTCGGTTTAGATATCTAGGAGGAAGCTTCATAGCTCAAGCGACTGGAGGAAGTATCAAATTAGATATCAAGAGCTTGTAGGTCTATGAAGAACGTAAAAACCAGCCTGCGGATCTCAACCTAACCTAACCTTCTAATAATCACATATTAACTCCTCCATCAAATAAGCTCATTCAGCAAAGCGCAACACCTCTTGGTTAAATAAATGTAGACCATATGAGCACCGAAGTGAAGAATGGACTTCCAAATAATGAAACATGATGGAGTAAGTTTCATCGACTATGATAAAGAGAGAAAAATGTTACTAACGTTCAACAGACGAAATCTCCAAAAAACACATCATTCAAAAACTGAAAAGCTATGACAAAATAGCTCGAATTGGACTCTAAATTGCTTCTGTTTTCACTATTCTCCAGGTTCTTCAGTGAGTTTTCTCGACCTTAAACCTCAAGCAAATATAAAACATATTTATCTAGACCAAATTGAGGTACGCACATTTGCGGCGGCGAAGAAGTTTGCAGCACCTTCCGATCGTGATTTGCTCGAGCGAAAGCTGCAATAAAAGCCATTTTGCCATTTTAAAGCTAAATAAAGCGGGTGAGAGCGCAGTGATTAGATCAACCTGCGTGCCAGCAATGAATATTCATAAATTATTCCACTTCACGAACAACGAAATATTCGTAGATATTATTTTACACTCGCATCATGCGAACAATATTGGAGTGCGCAACGAACTATAATCAATAACATTTAAGCGGCAACCTAGTTAATGCTGCGCACCGAGCACAAAAACAACTGCAATAAAACAACAACTGCGAACAAACAGCAATAAAAAACAACAGAAACGCGGCAGTCACCAAGAATATCAACAGAATGCGGCAGAAATAATGGCAATTGGAGCGAACAATAGCCGCACTAATGGCAACAAACTGCCGCCGCCAGTACGGATTCTGGGTCATCAAAGTCACGAGACTGCCACAACAGCAAGCAGCAGCCATAATACTTAGAGCAGCAATAATAACAACAAAAAAGCAGCAACAACAGCACAACAGCAGCAGTTGAATAGAGTCGCTGAGCCAGCGGCAAAGCAGTGCCACAACCGTTGTCGCGAATTATTTGATTTTATTGCTGGTAGTGGTGTGCTTTTCCAGCAATTTACTACAACAAAATATTTCTCGGTTTTGTTCTACCACTTAGCGATCATTACACATTGTTGTTGCGATGCAATGCGATAATGTAATTGTTGCCAATTGGCAGTATTCGCTGGCACTCAACCGCACATACATACATACATACAAACATACTAGGAATACCACGATTCTGGATGCGAATAGAAAGCGATGTGGCATTGTATTGCTGCCGCCACCGCCACCGCAACCGCGGTCGTAACTCCATCAGTTGCAGTCGCAGCTGGTGTAGTGGTTGGCAGTGGGTGAGTGAATGAGTGACGAAAATGGGTGAGCAAATATGCCAAGTGTAACTGAATACTGACTTATTATTGTAGCCAAATTAAGGGTTTGAAAATTTCTCATGTATGACCTCAATTCATCAGGGATTGCAACCAGAATATAAAAGTGCTCCCGAACTTTATCTTTTCGTTGGATTTTTTATTGACTTAAAGCTGGCAGATGTTTAAAAAACAAGCTCTTTAGCACTACTATTAATTTAAGCATGCTCCTAGGATGTCGATTTGAGGGTCAGCTGACTTCGGCGTCATGACGAGATTCAGTTGGTTTAGATAAGTAGGTATTCTTTTCTGCGAATCAGTGGACGGTTTCAACAACAGAAAAACGTCGAGAACATTTTTTCTTGAGTCGACTGAACGTTTTCTAGAACCTTTGCTAGTGATCTCGTGGGATCTTCGGAGCTTTCGAGATACTTTTTAAGGGCAGGTAAACCCAAAGTATATGAACCATACCTAGACACAGTAACTAACCCTATCCGCTTAGGTTTTAGTTGAGTCGACTGAATGTTTTCTGGAATCTGTACTCGGAACCATGTATCATCAGAGCTGTCCAAATATTTTTGGAGGGAAGGATAAATTTATTTAAATCCAAAGTATATGAAGCATACCTAGTAGTCAACACTATCCACTTATATTTTCAAAACGGGGATTTAAGGGAAGTAAAACACTAACCAGTTACGGCAAGAATTTGAGGGGCTGCTACTAAAAATATTCAATGACATGTTAAAACTCGTTCGGCATAAATAAGTTCTCCGTGCTGTAAACATTGAAAGTCGGGCTGGAAAGCCTTCTAGTGATCCGGTAGCCTAAAGCTAAAACTAACGGAGAGTTTCCTACAGAAGACTACCTTCCAACCTATCCTCTTAGCTTCCACCCATCCATGAAAGAGCTCACTCCGCCTCTTCTCCAGCGACTTCTCGCCATCCGCATCTTCCTAGTTGGTATTTGAGCAGAGAAAACACCGCTCCAAGTTTTCAGGACTGCCATTGCCATTGAAAGAATAGAGAATCTCAACGTGTACTTGTTCGGACTCCTTCGCATTCAAAACATCCTTCGAAGCAATACATCTGCGGGCCATGTTCATGGCTTCTGCAATTAAAACAGCATTAAGTGCTATTGTCGGTGTAGTCCGTAGTGCACCGGAGATGACGACAGAAGCCGCTCTTTCGACACGCACACCACAGAACATAATTGGTTTGAGCACGGTTTCGTAAAGCCAAAAGTGTGAAAGTCCCTATTTTATCTCCATAGCTTCTCTCCAGCAATATAAGGCAACTGATGCCTTCCTCAATCTCTCCGAAGAACTTGACTTCCATGAAAGCTTTCCATCAAGGGTAAGCCCTAGGTAATTCTGCTTCTCAACAGGTTGAAGACGTGATTGAATTAACAATTTTAATTGGGTTGTTGGCTAAGTCGCTTCTATACGCCCTGTTGGATACCACCTTAAGGTACCCTACGGTTAGCTTGTAGATGGTATTTAGAAATTTTCCTCTACCGACCTAACTATAGTCACTTTTTAGGGCTATTTTCATCCGTATTTAAGGCAGTAAACATGATATCATACAGAACTCACCACTTTGGAATTTGACAGCAGAAACTGTTGTAGCTTTTAAGGTTTATTTTTTTAATCAAAAAGTCTTCCTTAAACTCGTCACATTTTACCTTCTAAAGTTTTGTTCATATCTTCAGATTTATGAAACCAGAACTCACAACAATGGTCTGCATATCGGTAAACTGAAACTATTGTAATTTTCCCACAAAGTTTTGGATCAGCCACCATATGCCTGATTTAACTCCTTAAAGCTCTGCTCTTTCCCTCAAATTTAAAAGCAGTTTTGATGGTAGCTCTTTAATGCTATCCCAAACAACTACTTTCCATACAGTTACTGAACTTGTGAATTAGTCCGCTAGTCCGAAACCGCAATGTTTACAAGCTATTAATTTTTGGACAAATCCGCTTCATACATTATATTATCGGCGTAAATTAGTTTAAATTAGCAGTAAAATAAATGACAAGATACATTTGCTGATTTCAGCCAAAAACAAAACACAACCAAGTCTTAACTGCGGACACAAAAAGAGCGTTAACAATGAATTTAAGTACGAACTATTCGAATGCTGAGTTCAAGGAGCTTTCAGCCGCTATCCGATGCGGATCACAGTATTCAAATAACTTACATTTTCCAACAAACGAAATAACTACACGGCTACCCGGCACAAATGTGGTTAAAAAATATGCAAATTGCGATCGAGCAATTGTTGTCAAGTCTTGTTGTCAGCAACAAGTGCCAGCAATTCGACAAATTAACTAAGCAGCAGCCAAACAAGACGCAAAAGTCAAAAGTCACAGCACCAGATGCAGAGATGTGAAAAACAATCAAGCAAAAGCTTGCAGTTTATTGAGAAAATACGAAAATTCTGTGCGCAGAAAAACAATTTCCCATGCGACAACAGAAATCACCCGAGAGACACACCGACTGCGACGACGAGCTGCCGTTAGTGACAGCGCCACCGCCATACCAATAGCCATAGCAATTGCCATTGTGGCACTGTTGCAGCAACATGTCAAAATAAATCAATTGATTGATCTTGTTTTATTTATGTCCAATGCAATTTCGATCAAACGAGCTGCAAACCGGCAAACTAGCGAACCAACAAAGTGGAAAAGTGGCCGCGGTGCCTGAGTTGGCCGAGGCAGAGGAGGAGAAAGGGAGCGGTGGTTAGCAGTGCGGCGGATGCGCGTGCGCGCTGCGACGCGCAACAAACAAATTGCGTTTAATTGAAAACTCAACAACATGGCAAAATGGCAGCAAACTGCAGACTGCACACACTCACACGCACACACATGCGCGCCGCCAGCCGCAACAAGTGAGTTGCTACGCGGCGCGCAGGCAAAAAAGCATGCGGCGATGGCAGTGGAATTCCGTCATGTCGCTGACACGCAGTGGATGCACGCAGCGTGGCAAACGCTGCTGGTTTACAGTTGTGTGGCAAGGCAAAGGCAGCGACCGCGACGAGCGCAAGTGTACTGCAACACTTTTTCCTTGATTTTGTTGCATGCGCTTTGTAGTTTTTGTTTCACTGTTGCACTGTTGATTGGCTACTTTGCTGTTGGGGGTCCACTTATCCACACACACACACATACATGTAAACACTCGTGAATTGGTTTGTGTGTGGCTCTTTAGGCGCGCTGATTGCCAGCGCCACGTTGCGGCGGCTTGACGCAATGACCTTTTTTGGTAGCCATGTGAACTATTTGCCAATTTAAACATAATTGCCTGATTGCCGCGAACTGCGGCAAGAAATGTCACAAAAAGTGGGCAAAGTGCTGACGATGGTGACCGACAGACGAGCTGCGCGTTTGGCGGGTCGGTAGTCAGTAGTCCGGTCGCCCTAGTGCAGGAAATGGATAAACTTGAAAGCCTGCTGTGTAGGCTTGCGCTTAATGTGAATGTCAACGAAGAGCGCGATCTATATTGATTAAGTGCAATCATATTGCAATTGAATTAAGAGAAAGAGAACTCACACATCATGCGAAACTGTTTATCCAAATAATGTTTTCCATTTCGACTGAAAGATCTTGAGTAATATTATGTTTGTTCATTTAAGCTTAGAAAAAGGCAATATATCGCTAGATAATCAGTTAAAATTTTCAAATGATTATGCCGACCAGGAAGCATTGAGACCTGAGATCACACCTTCATATATGGGCAAAAAAATAAAATGCTCAAGTTCCCCGCACAACAATAATTGTAATACCAAACTGGCAAATAACTGTTAACGATCGGTTCTACATAACCAGAACGGATCTGAATTTTAATTCATTTGAGCAAGAAACAATCTTCAAACAATGTGACCTGTTGGTGACACTTTGGCTTGCTGATGAAAGGTACCAAACATTCGCTAAGTATTTTGGCGTATTCAGTTTGTGGTTCCATTGGAAATTTGCATAAGTAGATCTGCTACCCCGAAATAATAATTTGTACCATAAGAGGTTGGACATTGTAGGCGAGAAGACAACTTTCGGACTATAAGGGAGTTATAGGAATTTATAGAATGCTCGTGAACGTTATCTACAATAAAACAATAAAAAGTACGTGACACGTGGTTTGTCCGCGATGTACTCCTAAACTACTGAACCGATTTTAGTAAAATTTGGCACCATGTGTCCAGTTCGAACCAACTTAGAAGATAGGATAGTAAAAACAATTCATAATTAAAGAATGCAGTGAAAGCTCTGTTAAATGGACGCTCTATTAAGCGGACATCTCCATTAACCATGCACATTGTTGTTGTTTATTAAGTGCAAGCTATTACGCGAACGACTCTATTAACTGGACAGAAAGGCTGGTAACCAGACATAAATTCGTTATTTTTTCTAATGAAATTTATTTGTATAAACATATTCAAAATTAAACCTTAAGTACAATCCCTTGGATTCTTATACCGACAAAAACGTGTTCGCCTCTATTCGTAAAATGTCCACTGTATTGAATAGTTTATTATATGAATAATTGTATAAAATGTATACCACAGCAAAGTGTGGCCGGATTCCTTGTAAATATATAAGAGATAATTATGATTGGATTTGGAATTTCGTCATATGGGCAGAGTTTTTAAAAAGTCATTGGAGAAAGATATCACCGAGAAAAAAAGACTGAGATCTCGCTTCATTACTTGAATAAGTATTAAAAAGTCCTTGTTGCAATGAACCAACTATGGAAAAAAAAAATATGCGTAAGTCTGTTTGGACATGAGAAGGCAAGTCCTCATTAAATTTCCTGAAAAAAAAAATTATACTGGATAAAAATAAAAAAACCCAAAAAATGGATTTTTTTGAATTTTTCACCTAAATTTTGAGGTTATGTGAAAAATGTCCTTATTCAGGAGTTATAGATCTTTTTATTACCTACAATATTGTTATATAACTTTTTTCCATAGGTGTCGTAGCTCCGTTGGAAATCGGGATAAGCCATTCTTAACCCTTAAAAATTAAAACACACCCCTCCCCTTCTTTTTACTGACCTCAGAGCGCCCATAATTATTGTTTCTTTTCGATTTATTATTTGATCTTTCGTTTTCTATTTTTTTTAATTTCTTTCTTTTCAAAGGATTCTGCACTGGTCTATAGAGCATAGAACAACTCAGTATAGAAACATTTCGGCAAAAGTCCTCAGGAATCTTGTGTTAAATTTTAGGGAAAATAATTACGGCAGATGAAAACATCTCTAGCCAAAAAACGGTCGGAGTTGAATTGTAGTGAGCTATTTCAATGGGTAGCTAAAGGTTTTGCTATATGTTTGGTGGGTTCATCTACTATGCGATCCTCCCATATGGTCAAGCTCTTAATTCTGAGTTGTACCTTTATCAATTGGAATGTTTCTTGGAAGTATTCGCCCAAAAGTTGTCAGATTTGGCCAATAGGAAAGGAATAGGAAGAAGTTCTTGAAAACAACGCCAGCCCACACACACACATCAATAGAGACCTGCAAGTTTCCCCGGTAGCTTTGAAGTTCACCTTATAGTCCCAACCTGGAAACAAGGATTATTTCTTATCCTGTCAATGGCGAATGATTTGACTGCTGAAAAATTTGCCTCAAGAGAAGCTAGTGAAAATCGACTATCCCAACTTGCCAGTAGGAACGAGGGTTTCTAACAGATTGGCATTCTTAAACAAAATGGTGCATCTTTGAGCTAATCGGATAGTTCCAACTATGCTAAATAAAACCTTCAAAGTGGATTATAAAATATTATTATAAAATACAATTTACTTATACATATGTCCATTTACAATTAATTTACACAACTTATGTATACAATACTTTCAACTGCCGACAATTATTGTTGCATTTATGCGAACTTAATGATATGAAATTGTACAGAACAATTTATGATTTCGAAGCAGAAAATTGCGCCGATTAATGTGCATAATTTCAAAAGTGTGTGTAAAGAAAAAATGTCGACAAATAAATACAATATCGGTGAGCAAAGCAAGCGGTCTTACGCACGCACGCGCTGAATATCAGAGGCGCCGCCACAGGCAACAGCACTGTCACAGCCACCATCGCCGTCGGTGTCGCCAGCAGTGCCGTTAATTGATGTCAAACGTGATTTTCCGCCAAATTAAAAGCGAAAACCCATTTTTGGCAGCTCATTAATTTTTATCAAATCAATGCAATAACGGAACGGACCGCGTGCTTATGCTTGATAATTGTCCGCGCGCTAGTTGACAACACCCGCCGGCGCCGCGACAATCACTTGCGGCACACACACACACTGTCAAAGTGCGCGCACAGCCGTAAAGTTATTAATTTTCAATGCAGATACGTTTTTTCTCAATTTTGCGGAAAGTCAATGGCGAAAAACTGAAAGGTTTTCCGATTTTCCACGTGAACGCCTAACAAAGTCAATAATTTGGCAGCGATTTAGTGGCGCGGCTCTAACACCGCGGCCGGGCTGTACCGGTGGCGCTGAGCTATTGATATTTATTTGTAAAATCTAACGCCAGCTGTTGGCTGTCTAACTCGCCGTTTTTCTTGCTAGCATGTTGCCGTAGCAATTGCCACAGTCATGTGGCAGCTTCAAAATATATAGTATATGTGTACGAGTATATCGGCTGCGTTGATAGCGTAATTTATTGTCTGTACACTTTGATTGAAGTGATTTGCTCGCAAAATTGACAACTCACTGAGTTTTTACAATGCAAGCAGGCTAATATGTACGAGTTTGTAGGTAGAGCGCATGTGCTGGTTGTCTTTTGATTAGCTCTACCACCCGTTCGATCGGCGATCACAGGTTTGACTGACTAACTAGCGGGCCGTGTGACTAACGGACTGCGCGCAATTGTGGCATGAATCATGGTATGACAGTTAGCAATTGCTGCCGCGCCGCTTAGACTTTTGAACTCGACCAAAGTGCGATTTAAATCCTTGCCGAGGCTGGGTGAACATGTGTGCGTTCATTTTGCATGCATGTGACCTGTCGGAAAATATAGTGCTTTGCTAAGAAGCGTGGAAGTTATTGGATTTTTGAATGGTTTGATGGCCTTTAGGAATTTTTCTGAGTGCGAATTTACCATTTGCTTACTTCGAGCAGAGTATTTGGATATATCCAATAACCCACATTATGTTCAAGTGCTAAAAATTCTTTTGCTCAAGTTCGAATGGATTTGTACATCTCCAAGTTTTTGCGTTATACTTCTACTCTGGATATATTGGGTAGTCGCAAAAGTCGTTTCGTATTTCTAATCAAACTTCAATTTATTTTTTTTTATATTTACAAGTATAATGAACTTTATTGAAACAAGTATTTGACATTTGTCCGCTAGAGACATTATTCCAATAGTGTAAAACTATTCTGGTTTCTCGGCGAAAAGCTGCTACAAGTAATTTTCACAGGCTTCTCTTGAAGCCAGCTTTACTCCATTAAGGGAGTTCTGCATTGACCCAAACAAATGGTAGTCCGTTGGTGCAAGGTCAGGGATATGGTGGATGCATCAAAACTTCCCAGTGAAGCTCTTTCAGTTTTTACAGAGTCATCAAAGATGTGTGTGGTCTAGCGTTGTCCTGATGGAAGACGAAGCCCTTTCTGTTGATCAGTTCTGACCGCTTTTTCAATAGCTTGTTTCAATCTCATCACTTTTTGACAGTAAAATTTAGAATCAATCGTACCTCCAAACACTCAGCAAAAACTTTCGAAGCGTCAATCCTGGCTTTGCGACCATTTGTTGAGCTTCACCATGCTTGGACCGTGATCGTTTTCGCACATTATTGTCCTGTGTAATCCACTTTTCGTCTCCTGTTACCATTTGCTTAAGAAATGGTTCAATTTCATTTAGTTTCAGCAAAGAATCTCAGATGTTATTTCGGTCCATTAAATTTTTCACAGACAACACGAATTGATACAGCATCGTCTACGTAAACTTCACAAATATCATTGGTGGCTTGCGTGGCATTCTTCCTTTTTTTAAACAAAAATTTGAAAATATAGCGAATTTCATCAAAAGCTCACGACGCATCAGTTTCGCTAATTCCGGCAAGGTGCTCACTCACGTATAAAAAGTAGATACAATATACACTTACACTTGCATTGTCTACGTTGATTCCTACCGTCTTTTCTAGCCACTTACTTTTCAATATTTTATAATTAATAATTAAATTGCAATGCTGCAGCTACCCACGCACCCAAACAACGGAGATTTCTGCTCTGCCCTGAATTTGCTTTATAATTTTGCTGCCTCGCACAGCGTAGTCCTATCATAATATTAACTCAGTATGACATATATTTTTGGTCTTGTTGCTATTTCATTCACTGCACCACATTTACTTTTGACTTTTGCGTTTCTGACGCAAGCACGCAATTTAATTGAAGTCACGAACCCTAAGAGGCGAAGAAAGTCGTATTTATCTTAAACGCGGATATTCGATACAGAAAAAATGTCGAAGCGAACAACAATAAACTCTCGACAGTATAGATAAGTGATTGAAAGAAGGGATAGGGTCTCCAACAAAATTATGGCTAACTTTAAATAGAAAAGTATCCGTTTTGTATAAGAAGCGAAGTTGAAAAACAGTTATCGTGGATTTTTGAGGCTAAGATTATGAGACTGAGAAGTTTCGTTATGTCATTTTAGAGAAATAAACAAAACTGCGACTTTTTGGGATCGTAACTGGTTTCTGTGCTACATTATTCGAGGCTCACTAGATTACGCACAAGTTCGCAATAACAACAAATCGCAATTGGATTTAATGACCAATATGACGTATATTGTTGAGAAAGTAGAGTACTTATAGGAAGAAATCTACATATAAGGGGGTCTATGCATGGGAAGTAGCGCTACTATAATAGCCGCTATCTAACCGAGTACCACAATTTTCATTATGAATAACAACCAACTAGTCATCAAAGGTAACAAAAACGTTGTTCACTTAGCTATATGCAAAAAAAAAAAGGTTGTGGACTTAGCTAAATGTAAAAGTATTATTTTTTTGTGTTCATAAAAATCTCTCAAACAACTTTAGATCTATCATGAACGGTATAAAACCACTCGCCTGGCAATAACTGTCTGATAAATTCGAAAAATAAATTTTACAAACATGTATGACTGCCTGTGCAGATACCCCCACAGTAAACCCCTACGCAAGCGCCAAACTTAATAAAGTAATTTACGCACTAATAACCCAGTCAAGTGTTGAAAACTGCCTCGGCGACCACGGAATTATGGCAATTTGTGACTAAAAGCCTAACAAGCTGCCGCCGCCGACGATTGATAGTTGATGGTAATGGTGATGGTGTGGCCGCCCGATCGACTTCCGTACAAATTGTTGGTCTTTAGCCAATATAACGAATGCGTTTAATTTGTGGCAAACTCTATGTAATTTTTTGCATATAATGCAGCATTTATTAGTATGCAACGAGTAATATATATAAACATAAATTAGTGAAACAAAATACATAAACAAATTTTTGGTAGGCAAGCAAATTGACAATTTCTGTCAGCATCAACAACGCCTAGGCTCAGGTTGAAGCTGCATGACTAGTTGACTGGCAATTGAATGGTGTGGTGGGTACTTGAAGATTGAAGGGGTGGTGGCATGCAGCTTAGACAGACCGTTAGCGCAAACGCAGCGTTAGCGTTTAGCCAGCGCAGCAGGAGTTAAATTTTGGAAAATTTGCATTTTAATTGAAACGGCACGCACGCTGGTGTATCTGTGGAATAGGCTGTGCCGCAGACGTGCAACGGCGCAGGCGCCCCCTTTTGCTTAATTACGCATGTGCATAGGCTTACATTGTGGCCGCGCGCAACTTTTGCGGTGGCGATATTGTGGCAATTGCCTGCATTGTTAGTCATCAACTTTGCTTAATGGTTAGCATTTGTTAATTTTCTCTTAACAAATTTTATATTTATTTGTTTATGGTTTTTGAATAAAATCACTTTGTCCTTATTTGCAAGGGAGTAAATCTCTCATGACGCCACAAATGGTGGCATTAAAAGTTAGAAGGTTAACTATGAACTTTTACTTTTACAGTACATAGCTGCCATACAAACTGAAGGATCGGAATTAAGGGTTCGTATCGAAAACTTATTCATTTATGAAGATATTTTCACGAAATACCTGGCCCCATATCATGGAAATAAAACTGTCATTGACTCCATATTTAAACAAAGATCTTTGACTTGGCTAAATATATAGTAAAACAGAGAGTCTTTGGCCTCATAATGCAAACAAATGAGTCACTGACCCTATAAAATGTAAAAAAGGGTTATTGTCGAAATGTATATAACGGGGTTTGACTTAGATAAATGTAAACAAAGGTTTTTGACTTGGCTGGATTGGACTTGGATTAAGATTAGACAATGTCTCCTTGAAATATAGTTTTAAATAAAAGTGACCTACGGATGGAAAATTTAAGAAATTAAGGACTTTATGCTACATGAAATCATTTTTAATATAGGCTGTGAGTTAAGTGAACGGGATAAAAAAGAATCGTACGCAGACTACATGAACGAAACGAAAGTTTGGGCACCTTAAAAGCCCACGTTTCGGCCTTTTTTAGATTTACAACTACAATCTGGTATTCAGTGGTGCATAGAACTAATCTGTCTAGCCCAGATAATGATATTTCTTTCTTGAAATGAACTAGTCGTATTTCTGACAGGTATTTTTTTTTTCATTAAAAAGTGAATACGAAGATTGGATCAATGACCTCCATTTTACATCAGAATATCAATATACAAGTATATATATATTCTCTCTTTAAGTTATCGAAGAGAAGTTTCGCATTATAGTTTAGATTACCATAAAACAAAGGAAATTATATCGATTAAACTGTAAAATGTGGAATTAACCAGCCACTCGGTTTGCTTCATTTATAAATATGTATGTGAAATCATGTCATATTTTTTTAAATAAACAAACTTCAAATTAACTAATTAGAGAAACAAATTCATTTAGATTTGTGAGACATTTGCACTCCGAACCCGAACTAATCAGATATTTTCCCACGCAACAGTCAACCCAGAAATACTTACTTGCCTCTGGTACTCATTAGAAAATCAATAGGTTTATTGGGAATCCTAATTATTCCAATTGGATTACAAACACTCACTTCCACTTGGCCTGAATGTATTTTCTTTTTGAGTAAATAATAATTTCACCAATCCCTAAACTCTAGCAAACGAACGGAAAACAGAAAGTTGCCGGCATACCTTCACACAGTCAAACCAATTCGTAGGAAAGTAAGACAATATCGGCTTTCATATTTCAATATGAGTGGAAATAAATTGGTGGCAGGCAGTGGCAGCAGGCAGAAACATAATCGAATTTGAGTTGACAATCCTGAGAAAGAAACAAATTAGAAAATATTTGGTGCCCACGCTGCAGCGTGTCGCTTAAGGTGCGCGGGGACACCTAGAGAGTAGTCGGTATAATGACAAAAAGCAGATGCACCAACCAACCACCGACAAAAGTGAGTGGCACTAAGTCATATGTTGCATGTGCATGCTACTGGCGTTGTCACTCAATCATGCACCCATGCATCCAGCAAAATACATTCACAGTTAGTGGTGCGGCGGCTGTCGCATTTGTTTTCACTTGTGTGCATTTACTTTGTTCCCCTCGAAGGAGTTTCTTTCATTTTTCAGCGTAGCATCTTCGAGCTCAATCATAATTATAATGATTATTTATAGTACAAGTACTATAGGTATATACATACATACATACATACATACATATATACACACCATCTAGTAAAACATACTACCAATTAAGAAAAAATACAAAAAGGAAATTTAATTAATCAGAAAAACAATCTAATCTAATCTAACAAGAATTTCGAAGTAAAAATAAACTAGTTCGATTAACTAACTAAGAAATCTCGCTTTGTGCATCATATGATATTGAATTTGCGAGAAAAAAGAACTAATTTCTATACTTTTGCCACATGTTGCCACAATGTATAATATTACTGCTAATCTAATAGTTGTTTGTAACACCCAAAGCTTCGAGACGTGTATATATAAAGTTGCATGTACCAAACCGACCAGCATATCGAGAGAAATTGAATTCCGAATGTCCGTCCTACCGACCGTCTATCTATTAGTTGAATCCTTGTGTGTAACAAAGGTTTAAGGCATAACAAAAACTACGAACTACTACTAAATTTCACCCAAAATATTGTATGATAGTAATCCAAAGAAATTTTTTTCTTGATAATAATCTTGATACTCTTGTAACCAAAACGAATAAAACCGGATCAATACTTCCCCTGGCCTCCCTCTCTCTTTTTGCCGAAGTATTAAGTTTTCGGTTACTTTAAAAAAACTCTTCTTAGGAATTAGCGTGAAATGATATAATTGTTGAAGAGCCAATATCTGAATGGTGCCTCGAATGTTATTGCGACCTCAGGAAGAATGCGAAAAAGAAAATAGCTTTCAGGCTATCTTAGATGGTATGACAAGAACAAATTGCCAACCAATTTCATTAGGATAAAATATTGTCACATGTAGATCTTCAGAAAAAAATATGTTTATCTCTTAACACAGCCATAAAGTAATGGTTCTTAGTCTTGTTGTCAAACATGAATAGATACAGTTTACTGTATTGGGTCAATTTAATTGATAAAAGCGTAGTCATATCTGACAACCCCGTAAAGTGTTGTTGACCTCGCTGAAGGTAAGCAAAGGGGTCACTGATCTCAGGAAAGGTTGATGACATCGCTAAAGAAGGGCCAAAAGGGCATATATAAAGTTTAAAGTTAAACGGAAGGCATAAAATCTTTATAGTGGGTATATGATTATGCGAAGCCAAACTCTATTACTTGCTAGATAGGAAACCTATTTAATTTCATAAATGTGTCACAAGATGACCAACACTCACAGATATATGGAAATACTTCAATACTTACGCCTAATTCAAGTAAGTAAGAACCGATGATTACTATCACATCATGAGATATGATGTAAGGCAAAATAAGCTGATGATATTAAAAATGGGAAATTATTGAAATATTATGAACAAAATGTGGTTCAAATTGGTCAAGTTACCGCCTTTTCGAAATATTCCTTTTCTTTCCGTCATTTTGATAATATCTGCTTCGATAGGTTTCAGTTGTTACAAGCAAATTTTACTACTCATCGTCGTCTTTTTTGCTCTTTTACAAAAAATCATTACTCTAACCCCTTAACCAGAAAACATTTGATCTCTTGAAAGGTAATAAATAATAATAATTTTAATTTAATTTTTGGTGTTTATAGTTTTATTCGCAATCATAATTTCAGCGAAAAGGGAAGTAGCTTCTCATATCTTCGAGCTGCCAATGGATTCAGGAAGCCAACTAGTCGGCACCTGAAAATAAGAGTAAAATTTGAGTTCAGCAACTGTAACCATATTTTATTACTTTATAACAAGGAATTCTCTTAGTTCGTACATTCTGGTTAAAACTAAATGACCTGAGGCTTTCACGGCATACACAGGCCGTGAGTAGGTTTAGCTCTATGGGATTTGGTAGAACCCTGGGCTGGTTGTTGCGGCATTCTGATACCATGACGAGGTGACACTCATCAGAAATGGCTGACGGGCTAATGTCACAATCGCTTCCGAAAGGTAGAATGAGGCAAGAGAGGAGCAATATACAGTTAAAAACATCCAACTATCAAATAGCTAAATTATCATAAAACGGCCGTGGAAGTCTTTTAGCAAATTTTCGGCCAAGCAGTTATTGAACTCGTTGGCAATGGTGAATAAGTTGCAGTATTGGCAAGTTGCTCGAATATAGCTTACAAAATCAAAACGTAGGTTTCAATTTAAGCTATTCTTGGCTAACAAAATAAAATGAAAATTGATTTAGCTTAACTTAGTGTTTCGGATTATCGCCTACTCTGAAAAAAGAGACAACTTTTGAGGATTCGTTCAATTACGAAGGAAAAGTAAACATACTATACGAATCCAGTCATATCTACCATTCTGGTTTTGTTTTTTGCTTAAACTTAGAAAAATAACTGTGTTCTTACTATATTCTGTAAGAGAGAACTCTCTCCATTAGTGCGAACATGGAAATTCTAATGAAGTGTAATTTTATTGTTCAAATAAATATTTAGTAGTTATAATTCACCATTTACATGAAATTAGTGTGCGAAGATGCGCCTTTTTCTTTCGAATAGCGTTGGTTACATGTTGCAGCTAATTTGATGGCATTTCCGCATGTTGCAAATGGTTTGCAAACTACAAATTTGTATTTCTTATGACTGCCTTTGCTGCTATAGCGGTTCATTTCACTTAAATATATGTTTATATGTATAGCAACAACAAAAACTATATTACTTTTAAATGTTGCGGAAGGTTAGGTCGCTTAAATGTTACTTTTGTTTTCGTTGTTGTTGTTGTTGGCTGAGAATGTGGGCAACAGTTTAATATGTATGTATGTCATTGCAATAATGTGCATAACACACATTGCACATATTTGTGCAGAAAATTTACACATGATTGCCGGTTCGCCGTTGTCTCCGCGCCTTGCACTGAAGCTTCACCGGTACTCCTCCCAGTGCCTCGTGCAACGACGACAGCACTGGCTGCCACATCGATGTGATAAATAAATTCTGGCATTAACTTGCCATATATTTTCATTATGGACGACACCGAAAGTCGTGTTTTATTTCGTCACAAGTGGATTTTCATAATAAAATGTGTCTAATATCAGGCAACATGTTGCTGGCCGCGCGGCAATGTTGCCTATGTGCCAGAATGAGTGTGTGGTGGTAATAACCTGCACGCTTGCTGCAAATGAAATTGCTGCCAGCAGCTGTAGTGACAGCAACAATAATAGCAATAACAACAAGAGGAACAACAACAATATGAGCAACAACAATGTGCGGTTGTATGCGACAATCTCAGTATGCAAAGACTCTGATTGTCGCGTCCACGAGTTAACAACAACAATAAGGCCGCCACCACCAACAGCGTGTCAGCAACAACTCTTTTGGCATGCGTTGGTGAAATTATTGTCATCAGCTCTTTGGCATTTTCTTGTTTTTTTTTTTCGCTTGTGTCCACCTTTCTCGCCGCGCTCGTTGACTCTGACACCTTTGCATTTCTGTTTTTCCTGATCTTTTTTTATTTTTGAATGATTTCTACTTTTAGCTGCAAGCCGCGGATATAAGCAGCAGAGTCGCAGCTGCAACAACAACACCAGCAACAGCAACAGCCAATGTAGCAGCAACAATGTGCGCGTGGCAGTTGTTGGACAACAGGTCCACTTCGAGTCCAAGCACCGTTTGTCGCCACCACTGCTATTGGCTGGTTGTACCGTTGTTTTTGTTGCCCACAGTTGCTCCGCCTGATCCCGGTTGTTGGTTGGTTGGTTGATGAGTTGCCAGGTTGCTTTGTTACTTTTAGTTTTGTTCCCGTGCTGGGTGTCAATGCTTCATTTCTCTTGTCATCTTAAGTTGATTGCAAATTACGAGCGTGTGTCAACTCAACGCTGTGACACGCGCCTGTGTGTGCGTGCGTGCGTGTTTTGTGGTGTAGGCACCATGTTGCTGCTACTGCACCATTGTCATCGTTGTCAGCAATCATTTGCTCACCGCGGCTATTGTTATTGCTGTTGTTGTCGTGCTTTCTTGTCATTGTGGTAGGAATTTCATACAATGGCCACTCAGCTGCCGGTGCAACATGGGCGACTTCTGCGACTGAGCACACGTTTGCTCAGTTGCATTGCAGGCTTTGGAAGTTGTTGTTGTTTTTTCTGGTGAATTTATTCGTACAACTTAACATGCTAGTAGAAATTTGTACATTTCGACATGGGGTTAAGCGTTCATTAAGCGCACACGTAGAAGGTTACTGGGTTGGGTTGCGGCGCAAATTGGTGTGCTCTATGTATATAACTGCATATGTAATGACTCGTGTAGGCTTATCATATATATGTACATATATATGCACGTATGCTTCCCTATATACATACATATGTAAGTATATGTAAACAAGATGATACACTTCAACAGATTTTAGAAATCTTTTTGTCTTTGATTTTCAAGTTTTTTCAACGAGTAATGTCTTCTTAAAGAATAGAGTTGAATAAAAATAACAAATTCGATTTGACTCTTCATTTGCAGCTTAGAATGAAGTTTCAATGGTTGATATACATATAAGCCTATTTGCTTTCCGAAAGCTCATTATAAAAATCTTCAAAGCTTTCAAAGCTTGCAATTAATTTTTTTTTGATGAAGCAACATTTTCAGAACTAATTTGTTTACAGCTGTAATAGGGAACTAAGCCATTTTGAGAGCTTTCATCATAAGCTTCAAATTTTTCACAGTTTGCAATTAAAATTACTTTAAGAAAATCATATTTTTATATTACATGTTTTTTATACCCGAGATATAAATCCCTAGTACGACTCCAAAAGCTCTCCCTCAAAGCTTTCAAAGCAACACTTTCAGAACTTACTTTTTCAAAGCTGCGATACAAGACTAAGCTTTTCTAAGTGCTTTTATCAAAAGCTTCACAAATATAAACTTAAGCAAGATTCCAAAAGCTCTCCCTCAAAGCTTACTAATAGAACAAAATAATTTATTGTAGATTTTGGAAAGAGCATTTGTTCGCTTTTGAAAATTTGAGTAAATGTTGGTTGTCCCTTTTAATACTCCTTAATTTTTGAGGAACGTTTCTAGAACGTTTGATTTATGGCCATTATCTTTAGCAAAATTCCCTTTCTGAGCTTTGGAAATAATATTTTCTTCGCTATACATATATGTGTAAGTGGTTAGTTTTCGCAAAAACGAGATGTGTTTTCTATTTGAAGATTAAGAATTTATCAATTTAGATTCTGGATCCGTAAAAATATTGATTCAGCCTTTTTTTTCTTCAAAGTTGAAGGGTTTGAAAATAATTTCGCTTAAAATCACTTTGAAAGAATTCAAAAATATGAAACACTGAGTCCAAGAAAACGAAACTACTAGTCCATAAAACGAGCAGCGAGTTGAGGATATTGTTGTTATAAAGTTATCCAAAAAGTGAATAACCTTCAAACATCATCGCTGACACATTTTGTGTCGTTCATTTTTCCGAATGTTAATTTAATATTTTTTCCACAAATTGAATTCCAAGAACGAAATCTTTTCTATATTCAAATGTGAATATCGAAAAACACATATTTACCGTTAAAAGCTTGAATTCCAAGAACAACATTTTTTCTATATAAAAAAATATATATTTGCCGTCCAAGAAACTGCGGCGCCTTCGCCACCTACACACAAACAAAAAGAACAATTGTTGCATAAATCAATTCAGTTCAAATAAACAAACAGGAAATAAATTCTCTTGCAGATCAGCCCAAGCAAACCGACTGCTGAAGCCGTCTGCTGTCGAAAGTAACGAAAATCCCGCAATCACATGAGATCGATGCCAAGGTACGCATGCACCTGAGAGCGCAATGAACTCGCTCGTCGTACTGATACGCGGAGCACGAGTAGAACCGTGCAGACAAGCAGACGACAGACAGGCTGGTCAATAGCCCGCCTACACGCTGGAAACATGAAAACTGACTTTATTTATCATTTTGTTCCTTTTTTCCCAGCGGTGGCAATGAACGGACGGAGGCCACAAGTGTCTCAGAGACTTGGGTTAGCAACCTGGAAGGTAGCCAGCCAACGAAAAAAACAAAAAAAAAGAATTAAAATAAAAAAGTAAAGTAACTGCAGCGTTAGTAACGGGAAAATGCAATATATATATCAAAGAGGAGGACGATAACTAAACGGTACATGAAACGTAAAAGTGGAAGAGTATTTTAGGAAATGAGCACAATTAGGTTTGCCTATTAAGTGGCGAGTGTAGCTTGCAGCATCTTTGAAAGGAGTTTGGCTGCAATTGAATTGATATATTATAAAGCGGAATATTTAATTCAAGTTTAATGAATAATTTTTAGGGTTTGCTTAATGGATAGATAGAACTATAGGAAATGTAAGTCCCATAGGAGTTCCTCTTATGTGCCTTATAAAACTTGAAAATCTATCGAGAAACTTCAGTTTGATTACGAAATCCGTTGTCGAACTGAGCATGGCAAACTGTAGGCTCAGAGAATGAGAATCGTGCGAATCAAAATATAATAATTTCCAAAATGATTGAAAAAACAGTTTTCAGATTTTTTGCCAACCGTTTGAATGAAGATAAATTGGAGGAATATGAACCAGTGTTCCCTTGTAATCCCTCCGAAGGAGTTAGTTAACTGAATCATAGCAATCGTAAAGAGCAAAGAACAAGAATGCGAATGGTGGTCTCGCATTTCAACATATAATGAGTAAATATACTTATATACCATACTGCCGAGTGCCACTAATTTGATCACTCAAGCTACCTCTCGATACCGTTGTACACTTTGTACCTTCGTCAATAACCCAGCGGAATAGGAGACCTGTAGAATAAACCAAAGAAGTTTTACGAAAATAATGCAATAATTAGTTTTACTGAAGTCTCTCTTATCATAATATTAGAAAGCTCAGACAAACTTATCATCAGCTCTAACAAATCTCAAACTGTCAATGGATCGATTTCTCATCTTTGCTGATGTTTAGTAAGCCACTTCTGGTAAGAAAAACTTTACGATGTCTGAGCTAGGTTCCATCAAAATCTATCAATTCAATTCATTATTTCGATCATCGACCTATTGAGCTTCATGAATGCGACCAGAAGTGTAGTCATCTTTGAGCCCATCTCGAACATTTCACCAAATAAGGTAACAAGGATCCAGAAAATAGAGAAGAGGAAATGAAGAAAAGAAGGAAATAAATAAGAAGACAAAAACGAACGAAAAAGAAGCAAACAAAAAAAAATAAAAAAAGGAAGGGAGAAAATATTCGCAGAAAGATTTGATACGAATAGTATGTCTTATATCGCTAGAGTGACCTCTCTAGTCGAATAAGAGTATAAACTAACAAGTTCAAAGGGTCCATAGAGAGAGCTGCATTTTTTCTTTAAAAATGCTTTAGTTGCAGTCAAATACTATGGCAAAAAATATATATATTTTATAAGAACGAACTTCATTCAAGCTCCCAACGTACATTTGTACAACATTAAGAGTTCTTCAAGAATGCTTACTAATTCATTTTTTATTTCACTCCTACAGTTTTCTTGCCTTTTTGTCACTCATTGTCCATCATGTGTTCGCCAGCAATTAGCATGATAAGGAAATTAAGCGTTGCACTTCAACTGACTTTGCTCATTTGCAATTTCGAGGCTTGCACGATGATGCATTACGGGCCGTTGTGAACCCCGCTCAAAGGTCAATGCTTGCTGTGTGAAATCCTTGAGTTTATACCTTACGATCGGACATTGCCATCTCATACTTTCGCTTCGGATTCCCAAGAATTTGTTGCAATGCTGAAAGTGCAGTGCACCTTAGAAGTCTGAGACGATTTGGTGTTGTTGCCAAGGAGGTTGGCGCATCACACCCACCAGAGTTGCCGCGTTACCGTTTTAAGCTTACGCATATGGCACACGTTCTGACGGATCAGACATGAAGCAGAGGCCATTGCCATCGTTGCAACGCCAGTGGCAAGTCAATTTCTCGACATGTAAATCAATTGTGAAGAAGATACCCCCAAGTTTACGCCTTGGGCCATTCAACTTTGGTGGAAAGTGGATGTGAACGTACTGTGTTTGGTGTGATTACGTCGATCGAGCACACGCAACAGCTGATGATGTGTACGTGCAACGGGTCATGTATTGCAGATACAGGAGCTGAGCGTGATGCACTCGAACAATCAAACATATAAGCCTCCGAGAATGATAATTTAGGCGACTGCAAAGCCTTAAGGAATGATTAAATGCGATCGATGCACTCAGCTCACTTTCTTAGAGAAATTTCTACCATTATTTTCAACAACGCCAACAACAATATAACTGTGGCACATAACACCAACGCATCGCTGGTGACATGTTCGTACTTTGGTTTGTCTACTTGGCACTGAATGTGTTTCGGATGACGGTTTGCGGGTCGTCAAACATGAGGCATACAGCGCGTGCAGGCGTTTTGCTTAGACAATCATTTCATGGTTGTTGTTTTTATTTTTTTTTTGCTTTGTCGTTGTCACATTGAATTGCAAAGTGAGCTGCAAATCGCTGCTTAGCTGTGTGCACCTTGGAAAGCGCGAGGAGGCGGGCAAGCCAATCACAGCAATAGTCGCGATCACTCTCGAGCCACAGATGCCTCACACAATTATACATAGCATATTAAGCCGGCAGACAGACAGACAGGCAGAGTGAAAGATTTTTATTGCTTATGCTAATCATTTTCGGGATGCTGGGAAGGCACCAAACAGTTTGTTGTTGTTCGAGTTCAAAGTTTCTTATCGCTGCTTAGCATCAAACATATCCAACTCAGCTGGCGAAGTGGCTGAGCTGAGTGGCTTGTGGAAGGCGGGCTGGCATGCAGACAAATCACATTGCTTTTCAATTATGTTTTGACTCGACAATGATTGATTACTGTCACTTTCGATTTTCACTTCGATTTCTCAGTTTTCTAAATTTTGTTTTTATGGAAATCTACTTTCATGGTATGCAACAATGATACACTACCTTCCACTTTGATTGTGAAGAATATATCTTTGGCTTCACATAAGCAGATATTATCGGTTTGAAGGCAGTCAAAGATGGAACCATACTGTTTTTAGTGAGTTTCAAACACCTTTTCTTCATTTCCATCCTTTAAAAGTAGCAAAAATTAAGATTGTTGAAGTTATTGAAGACTATTATTAAATTTAACGACCTTTGGACCGCAGTAAAGCTGCTGCGAGCGTATTATCAAGACAGTTTGACTTTTTTGCCATAATAAGTGGAGATCCACACATATCTATAGCAAATCTGTTGTGACGATTTGTTCACTACTCTAACCTATTTGGCCGAATAACTGAAGATGTAAAGTTCAAGATGTTTTAATCTTATTATGACGAAAGAACTAAACAACTTTTTCGCCTCGCCACATGGATTTATTTTGAGCAATGTTGGGATACAAGGTCAAGTTGAATACTGCCGAGATCAAGTGGTTCACTGATTCTCCTCCCTTCAGCTCATAGGGTTCATGCGAAGCCCAGCCGACCAGACCTGTCATGAGAATAATGAGGTTCTAATCCATCTCGGGGATAACAACAAGAAACAAGGGAAAAGAGTGGGTGCTTCTTCTTGAAAACTCGACATATTTAAACTTCCCAACAATTCACGAAAGACGCTCCTCTAAGTCATATAATGACGTAGCTCCATGCACTTAATAATGAAGCTAAACACACCTGGGAAAAATTTGAACGCACTGTCGGCGATCTTAAGGCCAATGTTTGCCATTTTGCTATAGAACTCAAAGCTTCGCTGAAAAAGTCAACGTAACGTCAAAAGTCAAATCTTTACTAAGAGAGTGTATGCAGTACTAGAGAGTAGTATATCTATTGCTACTATGATGGCAGTCACCTCTAGTTGAGAGGGATCTGGAAGCATAAGCTCGCCCAGAGAAGGCTAGTTGTATAAGTTCGATTCCATTTAGCAAACAGATGAATTACATGCTGTTTTTTATAATAATAATACCCAACGAGCCCAGCGAGGTTTCAACAGCCGAAATTAAGAATTATTTTAAAGCAAGTTTATTATTTTTAAGTGTTATTTGTTAAATGTAGATAAGTAGATAGTAAAATTTTTTTTTTATGGAAAATAGTGAGTCAGTTAGATAAAATGTGCTGCAATAAGAATTGAAATCGTGACATATACGGCGGAATGCTGTGTTTAACACAAAATTTGTTACAGAAAATTATAAAGGTAGAGGTCTAAACTGCCCGGTTTTGCGAAAGAGAACGTTAAAATTAGTATCAGAAAACAGAGATGGGCTACAGCAATTTTGTAAACTATAATACCCTTCGCACGTGCATTTCTTATAGCATCTTTGGGTATAATTATATCTGAAAATATAACCGGCCGACGGCTGGCATTCACCGGAAAATATATTGCTAATTCCTACAAGGGACTATATTTGATTAAAACAACCTTCAAGGACTTCTTATGAAAATTTTTATCTTGATTTTGAAGGATCAGTTAGTATGACCGCTATAGCGTATAGTGGTCCGACATTGGTGGATAATTGAGCAGCTTTTTGGAGAAGAACAAGAAAATTTCGGAAGAATATCTCAAAAACTGAGGAATTAGCTGGCGTATATACATATAGAAAGACATACGGAGATGACTAAAACAACTCAGCTCGTTACGAAGATCAGTTATCTTTATACTTTATAGCGTTCCTGGCGTTTTTTTCTGGGTTTGACAAACTTTCTTTACCAAAAATATTAATTTTGAATATAAAAAATCCTAACTATTATTTAACTAAAACACTTTAGTGTGGAAGAGGAAAAAATGGAAATAAATAAAATACATGTAATGAACAACAATACTTCAAAATACACGAAAATAAGAAATGCATTCCTGTGATTGTATGAAAACATATCTGCTCGTTGTGTTTGCTTTCGAGCGTATTTTCAAAGTATTTGCCAAAAGCGATTGAACTTTTAGTGGCACAACAAACGAAAGTGCACTTTAGAATTAACATACGTAGTGGCAGTTGTCGTTGTTATTGTTATTCTGAGTGCCGCGCAGTGTTGTTTGTTGACGTTGCATTTCATTCAAATGCCTTCAATTTAACAAGCAGCAAGCGATGTCTGCGCGTTTGTGTGTACTTGCATGTGTGTGTGTGTGTGTGTGTGTGTGAATGTATGTGAACCGAGCGAAATAAATCGCACTAATTCATTCTGATGATATAAGGCGTTAGGTTAGGCGTGAAAGCGTTTTCACCACAATGCGTTTCGTCGAGATTTCCCAATTGCAGGCCATTGCCTTTTCGACGATCTTTTCGCTGGCAAGGCGCATGGCGAAGGTACTACATACGACGCCGCACGATATTGTTTTCATACGTAACGAGTACTTTGAGATACATTGCTTTGGGTGTGTCGTCAATTGTTATTTGCCGCTAACTGTTGTTGCTTCGCTGAAATACATACATATGTACATATGCATTGGTGTTATTGTTGTTGGACGTATGTAGGTGCTTGCATACGTTACAATAGATACAATAGACAAGAGTGAAACATGAGTGTATGTGTGTATATGTGTGTGTGGCGCTCACATGTTCGTCGGGATGTGCCGCGCATAGATGTATGTGTGTGAGTGTATGTGCTGGCATGTGTGTGAATTTATATGATTTCTGTTACTGTTGTTTGAACTATTGAGCCAATTTCGTTTTACAGCTTCGCCTGTTTACTGGCATGTGACTAGGCGCGAAGCGTGCATTTGCTGTTCTTTTTGCATGCTCGTGTATGTGGAAATTGCAACTGCGGCAGCAGCCGCCGCCGCCATGGCAAAAAATGGTAAATGCTAAAATTTCTTTAATGTAGTTTGCCAAAATAATTTGCATACATTTGAGCCGCGCTTAAACGAATCTCATTTTATGGCTCATGGATTGCGGGGGATGTTTCCACGTAACACTTGGTTTTGCAACAGGATTTAATTCCCAGTTGTTATGAGCGCTCGTTGGCCGCATTTGCGATAGAAAAGCGATCGACGCGCAATGGGTGAGGCACTTCATTTTGTTCACGGCTCAGGCTTTGAGGGAGTGCTTGCCAGTTGCAGCTTATCGGTATTTAATGAAATTAGTGCAAAAGTAATCAGCAATAATCCATAATATTTGATAAGCGAAAATATTTAATGTTCCCAGTTAATGTTTCCCATGATCTTGAATTTACTCAGCGGTTTATAAGAGGATAAGCATGCATTAGCGCCAGTTTAAAGCAGCCTGCTGGCTGCTAGAAGGCGTAATAGTCGATGGTTTGAGCTTTCACATAGAGACAATTTTAATTTGAGTTCTTATCACGCTCAAAATCTACAGCCATGATATAAGAAGTACTAGTCTAAATGTGACATAATATTAACTTACGAATACTGAGAGCCCAGATTTTAGCTTTTAAGAAGATATTTTAAGAAAATAGTTTTTAAAGAAGTTTCAGCTTTTAGAGTTTGATTCAATCCTGAGCTTCTCTAACTTCCATTAAGTATAAGACTTAGTTGTTCGATGTTTAAAGACGTGAACTATATTCCAAGTGAGCTGAAAAGCTTACTCAGGAAGGGAATTGAAAGCATCTGTTTGTAGTTAGACCTCTGTGGATGCTCGACACGATTGGTAAAGTGTAGGAAAGCATTGGAAGTTAGCAATCCAAAAAGCCGGCGGAATATCAGAGAGACAATAGGGCTTTATAAAAAAGAGGTTCACTATTGACACACTAAGAAAAGTAGTTGATACTACGGAGTGTGTAGTAAGTGGGAAAAGGTGGAGAGGTGAAACAAAAAAACACTGCGCTCTATAACCCTGGATATGAAGAATGCGTTCAACTCCGCAAAGTGGATTGCTATTTGACAAGAACGAGGGCATTCAAAGCTACACTATCTCCAGTGGGGTACCACAAGGCTCGGTATTAGACTGACTGCTACGGAACCCGATGCACGACGGGATGCTAAGAATACCGCAACCAAATAATTTGAAAAAAATCGCATATGCCGATGACCTGATAGTGGTAGTGACTGCATAAATAGTGTTCGACGATGGTTTGCTACCATGAGTCTAGAGCTGGCTGAGCAGAAAACAGAAGTATTGCTCATAAGTTCCAGAAAGAAAGATATCGTTCAGCATTGAAGAAAGTGAGATTACTTCACAGCCACAGTTGAAGTAGCTTTCTGCAATACGCGTGATAAATGCTTTCCGAACCGCTGCTGAGGTGTTAGTCAGTATAGCACCGATATACATCCAGGCAGACGAATCTGCGTGATGTATAATTTATCAGAGACGTCTACCGCAGCAAAAGAAGAGAGGAGCGAATCAAAAGCATCGCAATATGGTAGCAGCGCGGCAAAATTTATCCAAAAGACGGTGGACGGTGGACGGTGATTCCGGATACACATTCGTGGATAGACAGACAACATGGGGACCAGGATTTCTACCTGACCCAAATACTTAGTAGCCATGGGTGCTTTAAAAGCTAGCTATACAAATATCACCATGACTTTAGTCCATATTGTCTGACGAGTACAGAGTGTTTAGAAAACTCTGAACACGTACTCTATCATTGCCCTCGGTTTTCAAATATAAATATAAGAGCTGAAACCCAGACTTGGAGGTAGTCTCACGGTGGAAAATTTGACTAGACCTACATATGTGCGAATTCTCTGTAAAATGGAAAGCTGACACCGAAGCGGCAGCTCTAATTATGAAAAGATTGAGACATTTACAACAGATAAGGCGTCAGTCAGTCCGTACAATAGAGGAGACTTAAATTTCTTATTCTCTCCCATGAAGTAATACTTTGTCCAGTGGTCCCATGGGAGAGACATGAGATGGGAATAGGTTAGGCTTAGCGGATTAACGTCCCGCACTCCGACTTTCCTCTTATTATAAAAAAATACCCTTCTTTCATAGACATCTTTATAAATCTCATTGCTGTCGGATAATGGTGCAAAAGATATAGCACGCCTAGTGACAAAAGTTTTAACATTTTGGAAAAAGTTGTTAAAGAAAAATCCCTGTTCATACCATAAAGGAGCTGATGTGGATTTTAGGGCTCGGCGCTGGGCTCTAGCAACGCAAAAGGCGATATTTCCGACACTTTCAGGATATCAAATGAATATGTAAGATGCGTATATCCGTCTTGATCCGACAAGAAAGATCTATGCAAAGTAAGTATGGTCTTCTGAACAATTAACCGAAATAACTGTTAATGAATCTATAGCTAAGTATATTCAGAAACATTGGGTTCAAGGTTAAATTGTGCACCGCAGAAAAACACGATTGACACGAACCATCGCTGCTCTCCATGCCATTATATTTAGGTAACTGCTTCTAATATATTTAGATGAAAAGTTGAAGTACCTGATTATGTATGAGTAATGAATATTTACACTTTGCTGCCTTCGTAACAAACTTTTTGTGGCGATGTATACGGTAGATCACTTGATGGTCCAGTTCCCACATCTCAAAATCATACAACTATAAAATAACTGCAACTCCACAGCGAGCAGAGGATATAAATTAGAACACCAGTGCCGAACGCCTAGAGTTATTGCAAATTTGATGATCTTCTAAGAGAGCTTAGCGAGAATCGAAAGCGCATGCCGTTGCGCATTTTTACAAGTTGAAGAGAAATTTGTAAGCCATCAACGCGCGATATCGGCAATGAATTGTAGTGACTGAATGAATGTGTTGTTAATCAAAGCGATCAACATTAGAGTCGAACAAGTTCAACGGAATAAAATAGATCGTAAAATGTTTACAACAAACCAACAAACAGCGGCGGGTGGACGGGCCAAACGTTGTACTTGCAGTTAGCCAGACAGTTGGAAGAGAAACATAGTGCAAAAAAAAAAACAAACAAAAAATGTGGAAACTATAACAAAAAAGTCAGAGATTTGCAAAGAATTTGTTTATAATAAAATTTGCTGAGCTTTTGTGCGCCATTTACAGAGCAGCGGCGCAGCGGCATAGACGAACATAAAGTGGAAAGCAGCGGTTTGGTGAGCCAACATTTTATTTCACAGCAACATCATTATCAACATGATGATCTTAATGATGGACATTATGCCGGTCATGATCATGGATCGAGCGCTTGTAGACTAACGACAAGATCGTTAATTTGACTCTGTCTCATTGCAATTTCAGCGTCTTTGCCGTCCTCAACCTCAACCTTAGCTTATGCACACAAACATACAAGTGTATGTAAGCACAGCGTCATCGTCAAGTCATTGCTCATAAATGTTTATATGCCAAGTGTATGAGCCGAATGCTGCATACTTCCTATTGTTGGTGTTTTTTGCTTTCCACGTTGTTATTTTGCTGCATGTTGCTGTGGCTATGGCTGTGACTGTGTTTGTTGCGCGCAGTTCTTGTTACCGTTGTTGTGGGTTGAAGTTATTAGTTCGCTGTAATGCCAGCGTATTTGCAGTTCATGCAACATCAACGGCGTGATGGCAGAGTGGTTGTTGCTGCCCAACCCAGTGCCTCGAGAAATCGCGTTGCACTTGAAAATCTGTGCCCGCACCACACAAAGCCCAGTCAAGTCAACGGAGTCGGCGGTGCAGAGGTGGATCGCCGCAATGTTGGAGCACGAAAAAGATTTATGTATCGTTGGTGTCATTTGAAGTTAATGGGTTATTTGCCGATTTATTCCTACCCGCCAATAAGACGATGCCTCAAGCAGCGCTGCGCTTGCCATTCACGTACACAAAGCTTCGCAAAAAAACAAAAAAAAAAAACGCGAAGCACGGTGTCTTCACCACCTTATATAACTATAATGCAGTCAGTTTGCATATGCTTGCCACCAACCGCCAACCGCCGGCCACAAGCCAACAGCAACCACTTGCCATAAGTTTAGCAAACCTTAATTTATTATTGATCACTCTGACAGGCCAATGGCCAGGTACAAACAACGCGCGGCCAGCAATAAGAACACTTTGTCCAAGCACTTGGCATTTCGCCGCATTTGCATTTCCTACAGTTGCACAGGTGTATTTTATTGTGCTATGTAAGTTGCATGCTAGTGACTAGGTCTAGTTGCTCGTATGTTTGTGCTATAAATGCCGGCTTTGTCCTCGGGTATGGCCGCCTTCTCGCACTTTCTTATGCTTCGCGCGCCTTTCGTCCTCCCACTAGTCTCGCTCAGACCACCTTTGTATGGTGTGGCAGGATGTCGTGATGGCAGCGCTACAAAATTTATGATCTCGTACTGAAATTACCAACTTTGGTATGTATTGATGACTATTTGTGGCTACAAGTTTTTAGTTTATTACTTGCCAATAAACAAATGAGATTTTCTCCGACTGCCTCTTTGTCGAGTTAACTGTCTGTCCGCTGCCTTCCCACCTGTCGCTTGATTTGGCGGCGTTTAAATGCTTGGATCTATTTGAGTGCACAATTTTATATACTTGTAACTAGGTGTCTCTATATGTAGAAGTGGTTCCATAAAAGCCACTAGTGGCTTTGATACCAGCGGTATATTCTCAAGAGTTTAAAAGGCGCTAGTCACCGTGTAGGTTTTTCATTAGAACGATAGTTGAGGCTTATATTGTTATGAAGAAAAGTTAAATACTGTGATGTTCGATTTTATGCTTTCTGATACCTTTCAGAAATCTTTCGAAAATAAGCTCTATCGAACTCGAAAACATGGGTATAACGAATTCATAATAAATAAATCGGGTCTCTTTGTACCTTAGACTCAGTCATGCTAATTTCATCAAAGTTTATAAGAAGTCTGGATTTTCTTTAGTAAATAGAAATTTATATTTTTTGCGACTATGACTTAGGAAGGTCAAAACAGATTCAATAAATGTCAATTTTCAGAAAAAATTTGTATAGTATTGTATTAAATGTTTCACCGAATACTCGTTAGAATTAAGGTATGGTTTCTTTCTGAGCTTGAGAGCAACTTTGCTTCTTTTTTAGTCCTCTCTTTTTTCTCCTTTTACTAACTAAATATAAATTTTTAATACCTAAAAATATTTTTGTATTTAAAGTTAGAAAGTTATCGCTACGTATCTTCCGTAAAATCTGTCCGACAATGAGCTTACACTTATTTAATGTTGTCTTAAGTGATATTCTTTCTGCATAATTCTGTACCTGATGGATTTTTATACCAAGGATATACTAATTAAGAAATAGGTAGAATCTTATTTTTTTCTGCGGTTTAAAATTTGTCTCTATGGGAATTTGTTCTGGGAACCAGAGCACTCTGACCTATTACAATTTTTGAAAGGATATACATATGAAGGTTGCCTTTTACATGAATACAAACGGTATACGAAAACAAAATTTAATCATCGAAAATCGTTTTATTATTTTTCAAAATATTTTTCATTCATATCTATACAATTTCGCAAAAAATGCCTTTTGAACGCATCAACCGCCTCTTCTGCGAAAGAATAAAAAAAAGTTACGCCGTGCCATGTCAGGACTAAACGGAAGATGACTCATGAAAACGATGTTTTGAGTGTTCAAAAATGCTTTTATTTCAGTCGATGGGTGAGTGTTAACATTGTCGAGGTGAAGAGTGATCCGTCTTTGGTGTTTGGTTTTTCTAATTTCTTGAAAGACATCTGACAAACCAATAGTTGTACATACCACTGAGAATGTACTGTTCTGCGTTTTTCCAGTTATATGGTTGCGACATGTCCAGTTTTTCCAAAAAACAGTCAACCATTTGCTTGGAAATGCTTCCTCCGCGTCGATTGCCGTTTACTTTCGGGCTTATACGCGTAAATCAACGACACAACAGCTGTCACGATGTTATACACATGTTTGGAAGCAGCACTATCGTATTTTGTTAACATTTTTTACGACCAATCGACAGGAGCCTTTTTTGAGCGATCGAGAAATTATGTGAAATCCAACGTGAACAAGTTTTACAGTTAAATTCATGCAGTATTCATTGTACGCTCGTCACAATAATGCTCATACTTGTCTCAATGTCACAACAGGTCACATGACGAAATTACAATATCCGTTTCCAACAGCATAAATAGTTTTCGGAACAACAACTGATTCTAGACGACCTTTCCGAAGTACGTCGTGGAGTGCTACGATTCACCATACCCTCCCACGATAAACACTGGCTCTTGATGGAGCTTTTTAGACTAAAATGGAATTAAGTTCATCTATGCAGTCTTGATGAGTTATTCCACGTGTTTCCAAATTCAATTTCATTTTTTGCTAGAGAAGAACATTTTAAGTTACTGTAAACAACACAAAAAGCAATCATATGTCAAAACGTTCTGAGTATGCATACCATCGAAGATATCAAACTTTACGAACAAATTTATGAGTTGATTTGTGAGTGAGTAGACTGTATAAATTTTGTGATCTTTTGATCTCTAGGTTTAGGATTAAAGGGCATACTTAAGCTAGATTTAGATAATAGCTGCCTTCGATTCGACCCACGTTACTCTTTGTGGTGCAAGCCTCTGCTAACATGTCTTCTGACGCACGCTCAATAGTATTATGATTCTTTCCTAGTGGGAAAATTGTTTTTTTCGCGTTGAAAAACGTTCTTTTAACCCTTTATTTGGGTTTCTATAAATTACCGTAATTGATCTTGAGTTTTATGTTTTGAAAATACAATAAAAAAAAACAACAAAATAATAAAACTGTGCTAAAATAGGCAAAACTAAACTTGATAGCGGTTATACCACTCTGAGGTTTTATGATTTGAAAACACAAATACAGTATCGAATTCGTTCGATAAATTTGTGGTTGCTTTTATATGTATTTTTTACAAGGAAACTGGAGCGAGCAAAGAAAAGGCAAATCGAAGTCATCTATTCCCTCATTATATTGTGGATGTCTTTAATTTTATAGGAAATATTCACACAAATTCTCCGCAAAAATTTCCGTTTAAAATAACAACACCTAAACCTTCAGAAAGCAAACAGATTCAGTTCTAGAAAAATGCATTTAAGTAAACACGCACTTCGTAACGCAAAAAATACACACAAACTCGCAACAGAATTTAAACGCTACTAAATTGTTGCATTTCGAGAAGTCAATACACGAGCTTTAGGGTGAATGTCCGCGGCAGCCTATTGAGTCCACCTTAAAATTTCAAAATATTTGCAATTCTATTTAGCAAACAATGACAAATAGCTGCGAAGCTGCGAGTGCAACTTATGAGAGCGCTGACGGCGGTGCGTAAGCGCTGTAAAACACTAACGGTACGCAAATACAAAAGGATACTGAACTCTGGCAGCCCCAAAAAGACTAACGTAAAAACAACAACAACCGAATTGCAACTCAATTCCAAAGCAAACGAAAATATTTCTTACATATATATAAGTGTTTATGTGTTAGTATGTGTTTTAAGGGAGCTCCAGGCGGCCACGAAGGCAGCCAGCGCACGGCAACAGCAACAACACCCACAACAACAAGCGATGTCAATGCATAAAAACATCAGAATTTCTAGTTGATCGCATTGGCGCGATAAAACCGCTACATCCACATATGAGCATGCCTCAATGGTTATGGCAACAGTGTGCGCTCACACGCGCATACTTGCTCACTGCTATAGAGATGTAGATATGTAGATCGATATGGCAGCAGTTAGTCAGTCGGACGGACACACTCAGCTTGTCAATTGGAGTCAGCGTGGAGCTAGTCAATCAGCGTGCGATCGCTGATAGCTGCCTGCAACAACAAGTATATCAGCGCAGATGCAAATGCAGTCAGCTTGTGGAAGTGCATAAGCGAGTGACTTACTTAAGCTGCGGGGAAAGGTGGCTTTATGAGAGAGGTGACTGTCGAGTGGCTGCTTACTGTGTTTCGCGAGTGACCGCGGGAAAGGTGTTGCACAGGGGCGTACGCTGACCGCGCGCATGCGCACTATTGAACTGTGCTGACGCATGTAGAACAACAACAATACACATATATGTATTTGTAATATACAAGTATATAAATAATATTTAGAAGTATAGATTGTCTGGCGCTCGACGTTTCTCATGCCGGTTTATAGACGCAGCGCCGTCGTCGGTAGCAGCGCCGCAGCAGCTACCGCGCGCAGCCGGCTTGCATTTGCATTTTTGCCGTGTCAATGTTATCTAACATGTGAGCTAAATATTGTTTTGCTCGAGTTTTCTAATTTATCATTGCCTTGCATTGCATTTCAAATTTTCTACTTATTTCTGCGCCGCTTCGCTTTTTTCTAACATATTCCAGAAATACCGATTTTTTATTTACTGCAGAAACGATTTGACTCGCCACATAGTGGCTGTTGTTGTTATTGTCGCCTATCTAGCTTTTTCGAGTAATCAAATATCACTTAGTTTTTATTGTTGTCCGCGCTGTTGCACGAAGCCTTGTCGCGCATGCAAGGGTTTAAGGAAATTAGCGCCGCCACCCGCTCGCCCAGACGCCCAACGCATGTGTCTAGTTGCGATTATGTAAGTGCATTTGCATAAAAGTGATTGATCTCGAGAATAATTTTATTTTTATTGAATGAATGTGTGGAGAAACATGGAAAAACGCGGCGTTGAACTCTGTCAAGGTACGTCAAGAGGTGATTGGCATACATAGACTTATATATGTATGTATGCATCTGCATGTCTTTTGTTGAAATATTAGTGGGGGCAGAGGAGTCGGAAGAAAAACTAAAAATTCGACAGAAAATGAGAATTTGAAAAAATTTTTAATAAATATTTATTAGTTTACACGTGCAGTAGTGTGGAGGACTTCAAGCAGATGCAAGCCTAACACAAAATTTGTTGAGGAAGGGTCCAGAGCTGCATACGAAATTTGTTGAGGAAGGTCTGATTACTGAAAATTATGTTAGAGTTTTATATAGCACACAGACCAGACTGAAGGTTGCTTGTTGTTTTTGTGATTAGCTCGGAAAAATGCATTTATTTTCGATAGATTTTTGTTAATGGGGAAGAACTTATGGCAAAGAGAGACAAGATGACTTCGAGATCCGATGCCTTTATTATATGCTCAACTGATTAATATCAACCAAAGATATAAACGCAAATTTCGAAGCAATACCATAACTATTTACTATCCACCCTTAAGATTGTCTACTAACCTCAATCTAAAGCTTGGTGATTCCAAATAAGCTTAACACAAATCAACGTTTTCCTCTCGGTAATTTTACTAATGATCCGCTTATATTTTGAAGATCTCATAAACTCCGGCCACCATTATTTTTATATATTACAAAAGCGGCATTAGTCTATTTTAGATGTTGCCTGGACACAATGGTACAAAAAACATAAATAAGAAATATTCGTCTACCACAACCAATAGTATCCCTTTCCTAATGATAGAAACAAAAGCTTCTCGGAAATGCAAATAAAAGCATCAAGGGAATATCTCCAAAATTTTCATGAAATTGCAATGGTTACGCTTAGCTTTCATAAAAAACCACTGCTTGTAGCTTTTTCAAATCTTCAATGGAACGACAACCAAGATAAATAGATAGAGCTTTCGGAAAGCTTTTTAGGAGATTACGAAGCTTTCACAACGGTTGGGCTAAGCTTTCATAGAAAGACGACTATGTGTAGCTTCTTTAAAATCTTCAGTAGAGTGATAAACAATTAAAAATCGATTTTATTTCTACATATTCCACAAACTCATACTGAAATTATTACAAAAAGCTTTTGCAGGGCTTGCATATACGTTGTGCTTTTGTAAGTTTCACAAAAATCTTATATGCGCTTTAGCTTTAGTTTTACATCGAACTTTCATTAAGAGCCTAAAATCAGGTTTCCTCTAAGTAGTGATGTCTTTAATAAAAGAACGTTCCGTTTCAATATTAAAATATATAATCATATGCTTCCTGTTTAGTGTTTTTGGTATCCTCAGTGATTTATCATATCAAAAAAGTGAAACTACTCGCTGGCGTAAAGATTATTTTTGCTTCATCATTCAAAATCAGTCTTATTTGCATAAAGAGCTTCGCTTTAAGGTTCAACAACCTTGTAAAGATCAACCTTTGTCTTACGCAGGTAGACACTTCCATTCCCAAATTCAACATATTTTTTAAAATACTTGCCGCAGCTTACGGAAAAATATGTTGGTGTAGGTCGGACCTAATTGAAGAAAAGCTGAACACAAGCATTTCAAACCCACATATAGAGTTTCATATGTATGTCCATATTTTTGACATTTTTTGACTTTCTTCAATAAACTTTTCAAAAGTGCTATTGACTCTCTTACAAAAGTATACACGCGTGTTTGCATAATTGAGCTCTCAAAAATGCATCTTGCATCTTTCCACCTTTTCAACTGCCGTAGAGGGCGCATGAGTGCAGCGTGTTGCATTGGTATGCAAATTGGTCTACTCGTGCGTTTACGCATGGAATAAATATTTAAAGGTATGAGAATTGATCTCATCTGCGATATTCGTTTCATAGGGAAACGCCTTTTGACTTTTGAGTTATAGTATATGTAAATATTGTAAGTAAACACGAGCAAGCTTTGATTTATACTCTTAACAAAAAACGAGTGCATTGACCATTTAGTTCAAGAACGCATCACCGAAGTAATTTTCGTTGATTCTCGCCATTAATTTTTTTTAGATATTGTCCAAGGGGATTTAAAATAAGTTAAGTTTTGCCATTATTTCTACTGTTTACTGCTAAGGTTGCAAAAATCCTAACCGGATGACCGCTTTATGATAGTATTTATTATGCCAGATTTACCGTTTCTAAGTAAATCTGGCATAATAAATACTATCATAAAGTTAAAATGATCAGCATGACGAGCAGAGTCGATTCAACCACGTACATCTCTCTGCCTGATGTATATAAGCGGTTAGCTTATTTAGAGGTATCGATGTGAAATTTGCTGACGTGCTTTTCTTGCCAAAAAGATACTCCTTTATCATAATCAATATCGGGCCACTATAAAAAACAGCTCTCTTACAAACTGATTGATCAAAATCAAGTTCTTGTGTGGAACACTTTTTTTGTCAAGATATCTTTATGAAATTTGGTATCTATAATTAAAGGCTTACATGGGTTTCCTCGATTCCTCGGCTAAAAACAGCCTTCGTTCGATCATAATTAAGACTAATTTCTTTATAAAAGACTTTTGTATTGAGCTAATGAGAGCTTCAATCTTGACATATGTCATGATATACTATATTGGCATGACTCAATTGATTGATTGAACTGCTTGAATGAGACAGAAAATGTATAGCATTATATCGGAATTGGCTTATAAGGAGTCAGAAAATTGTATAAGACAAGTTCCGTTGTCGAAGATTGTTCAGAAAGAGAAAATTAATAGGTTAAAAAAGTGGTGGAAAGAACCAAAAAATCAATACTGTGATATTCGATATGTTGCAAAATAAAGGCAGTGCCCGATTGAAATCCAAATATGATATAGGTGAAGCCTGAAGATTCTTATAAACATTATTTCGATGTAAGAAAAGTATAAATTTATTTTTTCGCAAATAAATAGACGCTATGCGAATATTCAGTGCTTACCAAAGTTTTCGGTTACATACTTTGAATACACAGAAGATCTTAATACAATTAGAAGAGTTAGTATTCCGCGTGAAAACAACGCAAAGCACACTCTCTTTACATATTTCACTAGCAGTGCTCCAAATTCCACTTTATTCATTTTATTACTCACAATCAAACACTAAACAATATGCAGTCTATTAAAAAATTCTATTACAATCTCGCAAAAAATACCAATTATTCTCAACCATAAAAATTCTGCAGAAAATGATTTATTCAAGTACAAAGTGCATGTTCACAAATTAACGGGGCCATCAACTGACCAACCTGCAATGCAGCGAAGATCATCGCGAAATTCCATAAAACGATACCAAACAAAAAACAAAAACCCAGCAACAATAGGCAATGGGCAAAAAATTAGCTTAGAAATGAATACAAACTGGTGAGTACAGCATAAAATGCTTAAACAACGAATGAGTGGCAATAAATCATGCTCGCGTTGTGCTCGCTGCACGAACAGGATCAGCGGCTACCAAAATAAGAAAAAAAAACAGAAAATATTCTTTGTGAACAGTCAAAGGCTATGAGTTAAGTTGGAAGCCGGTGCATAAGAGTCAGCAGCAGCAGGACCACTGCAACTATCGCCCGCGCCATCAACTGGCAGATAGTGATAGAACCGCTTTTGTCGGCAGCCAAGCCGAACCAAGCTATGGCGATCGTCCACTTTGCACGGCGGCCAACTGTAAAGCTCACAGCCAAACAAAATGCTCTTAACATTGCGCCATTAATGTTCGTGCTTAAACAAGCGACAGCACTGCTCTGCACCTCGGCTGCCTCCGCACATTCATCATGCCAGCCTTTGATACTCAACTATTGCGGTAATAATTGCTTTCGCGTTGTCTGTGGCAACGTCATCTGCATGCCACACTGGCATATTTAGCGCAAATTTGCCGCATTTTGGCGCATTACTTGCTCTTTTGCGGCCACTACGGTCGGTGTTTAGGTGGTCAGTAGTACATTGCAGCTCTGAGTGTGACGCAGGGCACAGAAGTTGTTGTGAGAAATGATCGATGTTATTCATATGTTAACATCACGCTTTTTGCACACAATTGTTTTAGTCTAGCGGGTGAGTAATATGTGGGTCTACATACCATGTGTTATATGTACATATATGCTAAGTGCACTTGTCGCTGACCGACTAATGAGCGAGCTATAATCGTAATATGTTAGTCAAAATATGCGACGGAATATCAGAAGCGAGCCGGAATTGTAATCTACAATAAGAAAATATATCACATATAACAGACGTAATATATGTAGGTCTAAGCTTTTCGCTAAAACGAAGGCTCTACTACGACTGATGGAATTCAAGAAGAAAATTCCCCAATTTAAGTTGTCTGTCGAGGTCAATCGTTGTCAAGTTATTTGCTTATCCAGAGCTTTGAGCTAGTTTCGTATAGCTTGGTTAATGAGTACAATAAGAATTAGTCTAGACCAGTTGTTTCTATAGATATAGAATGATTACAAAGACTCCTCAAGTTTTAGACACCAGTTTCGCCACAAAATAGGTTTCGATCTTAGCAATTACTTCTGCACTGTTGCCAAATTTCTTCCCAGCGAATGCTGTGTTGAGTTGTGAGAGCAGGAAATAGTCGCTGGGAGGCAGATCTAGAGAATATGGTGAATGAGGATGTGATGATTACATTGACTCTTCAAGTTTTCGACACCAGTTTCGCCACAAAATAGGTTTCGATCTTAGCAATTACTTCTGCACTGTTGTCAAATTTCTTCCCAGCGAATTCTGTGTTGAGTTGTGAGAGCAGGAAATAGTCGCTGGGAGGCAGATCTAGAGAATATGATGAATAAGGATGTATTTAGAAACATTAACTTTGTGTAAATTTATCAAGGCTGGAGTCAGCACTTTGCTTTAACTCAAACTCGAGTAATTTTTCACGATTTCATTACTCACACATTTCAATATATGGAGATCATTACTATTTCAAATGAATATTGCATTATTCCAGGATTGCGAATTAGCAAATATTTCTCAGAATCATCAACATATTCAAATCGGTGGTCGATTATGAGCTCCAAGGACAGAAGTTGATTTTTACGGCAGAAAACTACCTTAACCTTTTATTTCTAAAGCTTTTATAAAAAGCTTTTGATGTTAATCAGAAGCGGAGATATATTCCCCAAACTTTAATATTACACCAAGGTAGGAAATCAATTCTCGTGAAGGCCAACTATGTAGAAAAATATTGTGAAATGAGATTATTTTATAGAAAATATTAAAGTATATCACTTAAAAACGTTACCGGTTAAGCGAGCACTTTTCGCAATAACAGCAAGGTCAAAGCAACTGTTTAATCCTCGATTAATATCATTTTTTTTTAAATAAAAAAAATAGTTTTGTTTTTCTTTTTGACCACATTGCATACCCACAACTTCCAAAGTGCCTTTTACCCACATGAAACTACGAATCAACCATCCTTGGAGTATACGATGTGTATTTTTGTATTTCCAGCAACAAACTTAACCTGAATGCCCAAAGCTGACATAAATGACCCAACAGTCATTATTCACCTGTGCAAGATGCAACTAAACAACTAAAGTACAAAGGCAAGTCGTCGCCAAAAATAAAACTCGCGCTCAGTGCAAGTAAACAGAGTGGCAATAACGAAAGTGGCCGCAGAGGAACAGCCACAAAACATTAGCAGCTAATGACCAACTTAGCCTATTCATCTAAGACACCGCTGAGTGCAACTCAGCACCCACAAACAAATGCCAGAAGCGCTAAAAATAACCTCCCCGTATACGAGCTGCAGACTGGGGAGGCGAATGCAAAAGCGCTGTGCAGAAGACGGCGTTCAAAGTGCAAACTGCGACTGCGCAGGCGCTTTGTTTGAAGTATCCGTTGAAATTGGAAAAGTTGCGTACCACAATGGCGCATTTTATGTTTAACACATTTAATGTGGCACAACCAGGTTGAATAAGTCGCAGCGGTGAGTCCACTCAGCTCGTTTAACTACTGAACTTGCAGTTTTATGTACTCTCCGGAAAGTTCTATCCATACCGCTTGCAGTGCTCGAAAATTGCGTATTTATGACGGTAAACAAACGTAGCATTTTTAAAGTTGGAAATCTAGAAGCAGACTTACGCAGACAAACAAATTAGTAGCAAGGAAAACAAATAGTGAAGTAAAACGCCAACCGAAGCGCTTTGTTACTCCAGCTTCTGTCATAGAAGGTGGCCACTTCTGCCCCATTCAGCGACCATAGCGGCCAAGCGGCAAAGCAAACGATCGATCTTTGGTGTAAGGCGGTGCTCACAAATTTTTACTGCTGTTACAGCAGCGCTATTAGTGTGGCAATAATAATTAGTTTTATGGCTGTGTAATGTGGTAAAGCGGGCAGTTTGCACAACAGGAGCAGCCACGAGCAGTTTCATTGGCGGTCTACCGTTGGACAAATAGTAAAATACAAACTTAATTAGTGAGCTGTAAGGCACCAAGGCACTATATTGGGCCTTTTATATTGTATATTGGTATATTGTATGAGGCGACTAGAGCAGGATCTGGACAGTTTTCAGTAAAAATTTATATCTTAATTTCGCTAGATACTTTAATCGCACAGACACCTATATGCCGCCAACGGCATAGAACATCTCGTAACCGATATCTGGGCCTCGAAAGGTATAGTCCGTTTTCTGTACCATTTTTGAAGTTAATTATTTGTTCTAAGTTCTATTCCGATACCTAAACAGGAACCTGGCGTGGTTTCCAAGCTGTTTAAGCAGCTTGACAAGCTGGCCGACAGGGGTAATGCTCGAGAATTCTACGAAAAGATGGAGAGGTTTCAAGACCGGAGCATACTTTTGTATAACCCCAGAGGTGATCTACATAGTGACTGATGCCCAGATCATACTAAAAAAGTGGAGGAAACCCTTCTCCTGCCTGCTGAATGGCAGTGAAATTACAGCGTCAGGAAAATGCGAACCTGATTTCCCAATCGTGGATGATGGAGCAGACGTTCCATTACCCGACCATGAAGAAGTTCGAACAGCAGAAGTTCGCCTGAAGAACACAAAGGGGAGGCGGCCGATGGATTGCCGGCCGAGTTATTCAAACACGGCGGCGAAGAACTGAAAAGGAGTATGCATCAGTTTCTTTGTAAAATATGGTCGAAGAACTGAAAGGGAGTATTTAACTGTGCTCCGCCCAATCAAAATGTGGAGGCCCACAATCTGCGCCAAATACTTATCCCACGGTATTTCCTCAAAGATTAAAGCCCACCGTCAACAAACTGATTGGACCTTATCAGTGTGGCTTTAGGCCTAGCAAATCAACAACTGACCAAATATTCACCATGCGCCAAATCTTGAAAAAGACCAGTGAAAAGAGAACCGACACACACCACCTCTTCGATTCGTCGATTTTAAAGCTGCTTTTGACAGCACGAAAATGAGCTGCCTTTATATCGAGATGTCTGAATTTAGTATCGCCGAAAACTAATATGGCTGTGTAAACTGACGTTGAGCAACACCAAAAGTTACGTCAGCATCAGGACGGACTTCTCCGACCCGTTCGATACCAAACGAGGTTTCAGACAAGGCGACTACCTTTCGTGTGGCTTCTTCAACCTACTTTTTGAATATCCCAAAATTTCACAAAGCGTTTTCAAAATCTCCGTAATCATTTTGACCATTCGTTAGGCGACTTTTTTAAGAATTCTATTATAAGCAGCAGATGTGGAATACAAAAAAAGTCAGTGACATAAGAAACTTTTATAAGAGAAAACTTAAAAGCGAACTGTGCAGCAGACAAGGACATAAGGCAGTCACATTATTGATTTCGATGTAACCTGAATTTTCCACCGCCTTTAATGTATGATCATTTAAAATATGGCACCATGTCATGGTAGCCGCCCCGTGACCATCAGTTATATTGCTTCCAGTCGAACATTTATTCAATTGCATTGTTGCGAACTTTTATTTTTCATTTTTATTACCCACTTATAGAATGTTTATGGGTGAATTCAATTTTTAAGCTTCGCTTGCCTACAGCAGCAGCAATAACAACACAATAACAGAGGATGGTACGAAAAGTATGAGGAATGAGGATGAAATAAATGCAAAGGACAGAAGCACAATTGGCTTAAGTCAAAGAATAATGAGAGTAGTGGCTTAAATGCTGGGCTGAACAGAGTTAATATGAAGGCTGGAAGGCCAAACTGGCGGCCAAGTTGCAGACACGTGAAAAAAAAAAAACACGGTTAAGCCAATGGTTGGGATAAACGCGTAGCTTAACTGTATGCGGCTTCTGCCATTCATTTTTTGGGCTTTCACTTGACCTGTGCTTGTCAACACATAAATTTGTTGCATTTGACATGTGTGGCACAGTGGAATTTCTTACAATTTTTGAGAAGGCAGCGTCTTCAATGTACCGCCATAATATGTGTTACAAAAGTTTTCGAGTGTATGTGTTTGAAAATGTGAGTGTAAGATATTTGGTATATGTAGGTAATGGGTGTAGACATACCAGAAATATACTGATTTTAACAATAATTCAATACAAATATATTAAAATTATTAAAAAGCTTGCCGGATTTATTTTTAATCAAAATATTCTTCAATATATGTTACTTCTAAAACTTATTATTATTATTTTTTACATTACTCGCTCATTACCCTACATACGTGTATGCTTTCGTGATTTTTTAATCCAAATAAGCACATATTGTTGTTATTTGTTGCCTTAAACCCACCTACTGTTGCAGCTGCACCTTCAAATCGGAATTATTTATGCAAAGCGTCTGGCTATTGTAACTGGTATCTTCGAACTACATTTCTGATTGACAGCACTCATAAATACCGCAGCAAATTTTTTGTGGCAAGGAAAGTCGCGTAACTGAAACTACGAACGCAAACAGCGGCCATTGAAGCCAATGTAATAACCGAAATAATGGCAGGGCTAACAGTGAATTCGGTCGAGTGCAACAGGGAAGTGTCGTAAAATGCAAAATCTCTTAAAAAGCCAAACGAAATTGCCACCTTAGCTGTGGTTGCTACATGCAGCATGGAAAGTGAGCTATGACGGTGCAATGCCAGACGCTAACAAGAGCAGCAGAGAAGTAAAAGTATAGATGTGTGATTCATAAAATAACTAGATAAAATGCGGTCAAATAAATTGGAGCAGCAGTAAAATGTGATTAAAATTTGCACATTAACTTTTTGAAACGTCTTCAAACTCCAATTTAAAAACCTAGTTTATAAATGATTTCCTGACTGTAACTACATATTTTTATATTTTAATATAAAAAAGTATTCATATGAAGCTGATACCTAGGTTAGGTCAGGTTATTCTGGTTGACTAGCCACCTATACTAATAATCAAATTAGCCTTATGAGGACATCTACTTGTAATAAATGTGGTAAAATATCCATATCGCAAATTGATCGGTATTGACAATGAATTCAAGAAACACAGTACTGTCCATAGCTTTCATATTATGGCATTATTGCTTTTGGTCGACAGAAATTCTCTTAGCTTTATCCTCCTCGCGGTTACTGACTAGGCAACGGAAGTCACTGCTGACACCAGCACGGCTTGGTATCTACAGGGTTTGTCCGGAAAGTAATAAGACTGATTTTCTTCCGCCGTGACTGCACTTCGGAGCGTGCACGCACTGACTGCATTCAATAGAGGGCGTTCCTAGCTAACGAACGAGCGGCTGGTCAATTGTCTCCGAGCACCTGGAGAGTGCGCAAGTCGTATTTCTGTGAGTGGTGCAAGCCGAAAATGTAGCGTTCGTTAGAGCAGAGATACCCGATTAAATTCTGTGTATAATAAAATTCGGTAAATCTGCGACAGAGACGCAGAAGAAGCCTATTTTGAAAGTTTTTAAACGATTGAAACGATTGGCTCAATAATTTTTTTAAACCGACTCAGTTCAATTACTTTCCAGACAAACCCTATAGACTAGTTTGTACAGTGACCAGAGGTTTGTATCGATTCTCCTTTTTTTGCATAAGAGAAGAAGGGGTTTATATCTACTTCTGCCATTTAGAGTAAGTACAATATACTAGGTGTAAAGGTTCCCTGAAAACAAAACTCAGTATGAATGGCAACAAGAAAGAAAAGCGGGTTGGGATATCAACGCAACCGTCGGTGGGGGCGACCTACAAAGCGGTGGTGAAAGTCCACGAATGGATTATCTGCAAGTTCAACAGGACGAAGAAGGGAGAGCAAAGGTTTGCATGGCCAACAGCGAAATTGGAATCAGGACGAGCATACTATGCATAGCGACCGCAATTCCACGATTCTAGTTTCGCAACCGGTTCTAGGAAGGGATTGCATCCAAAAGGCGGTGGTCCATTGAGAGCCAACCACTGGTGCCGGCTAAAAAAAAAAATCCTTAACATCTAAGGCGTCAACGACGGCCAGCGAGATAGCCACAAGATACTTAATCGCGGAACTCCTTGAATCAATCAACTTAGATAAATTACGGAGGATAAATGGAAAGCGTTAGTGCTGAAACTACTGGATACACTCTTCGCAACTTTCGATGTTCCGTGCTGACTTAATGGAGTTAAGATCCTAAAAATTGAGGACAACTCTTCACTGGTATGGGTAAAGGAAGTGATTCCGGAACTTTAAGGCTTGTGAAAGGACGTCGTTCTACAATTAGTGAACTGAAATGACATTCCGTTCATTCCGAAAGCGAAGGTTCTTATACCTAGTTAGCACGGTAAGGCCGGAGCATGCACTGTGGCTGCTCAAATCCTGCTGTGGCGACAAAAGATCGAAAGCTGCTGACGATCACCAACAAGGGCATTAACAGAGAAGTGAAAGGGTGACCTAATAGCAATAGGAAGAGCGACGATGAGAGATTGAGAGTTTTTTATAGCCTTAATGTATTATTTTTTCATGAAAACGTAGTGTTGTTTTCAGTAGATTTATATCCAAAAATATTTCCCATATGCGGATGTCCTAACCTGGTAAAAATTTTGATGAAATATGGAAGTTTTGAGCTATTTTACTTCTTAATTAATGTGAAATGTACTATATATTCGACCATCTTCTCTTGTTTAACGAGCAAGAGAACTTTCTACATATTTACAGAATCAGAGTTCTCACTAATTGCGGCACAATTACTTTTCGCTTTCAATTTCAATTGATCCTTTGTTTTATGTTGCATGCAACAATCTACTTAAAAGTGTATTTATATCTTCTTTTAGCTGTTGTTGCTTATCTTTGTCCACATAGTTTCTACTATTGTTTGTTTGTTTATGGGTTTGAGATGCTACGCTCCTTTTTTGTTAATTTTAGTTGCCATATGTTGTTGCTGTTGCTGTTTTCGCTTGTTTAATATAAAGTTGTTGTCACCATCGCCTTTACAACACATTTTACAAGCAATAAAGTTGTTCCACATTTGCGAATCTACATCGTAAACTTAAGTTGATATCTCACTCAGCGCACTTACAACACTTGCAGCACATGCAACACACTCGTACAGCAGCTATATGTATGAACACAGATGACGCTGGCAAAAGCAGACAGTCGCAGCCGGCACGATTGCGACCAGCAGCCAACACCAGCGATGACTCTTAGCCGGGAAAATAAGGTGCGCTGCAAAAAAAGCATGCAACAACAGCAACAATAACAACAATAGCGCAGAATCACATAGCAACATGTCACATAAACATTAGTTCACCTTTTTGGCTTTCAGCGGTGCAAATGCGGCAAAGTGCCACACACACAAACGCATGTGTGGACACACACATACGCGTCGTTTGTGACAGCAACATCGACTGTAGCGATTTTTTCAGTCGCTAAGCCAAATACGTACAACAACGGTGGCCCGCATGCCGGCCATCCTGGTGTTGGTTGAGCGGGTGTTGGTGGGGACACATGCGGTTTACCTGCGTTCGGCTGTCACGGGACGCTCGCCAATTCACCAGAGATACAACGCACTGTAAAAAGCGGCAGCAGCGTCGCATTGGACGCTTAAAAAATATGTCAGACAGTGTTGCATAAATTGTATGCCACCAACACCACCACACATGCACCAAAGCACACACATATTTGTATTGACAAAAGGCGCGCTGGCTGGCAAGCGCAAGAAGTTACCGCCACATGCACTTTGCCGGGTAGCGCGTCTACGCCCGCTGCTGCTCGGAAATAATTGCAAACGTCTTTTCTGCGAACGCACCAAATTTTCTTTAATCTTTGGCTTTTGCCATGCGTTCTGCACAATTTTTGTTGTTTCATTCTTATTTGCAAACAAAATAACATCAACTTGCGCAATAATGCCGCGGCGAAAAGCGCAAGAAATGTCAAGCGAATTGCGATAAGCGCTGATATCTGCGCGCCTGACACAATAAATTTGTTAATTCGGTTGCATTACAGTTGTACAGTCGTCCTAACGTCGGAGCAGCGGGCGTGTGGCATTTGAAATCGACTTAAATGTTGCAGGCGATCATGCGTAGGGGCTCGAGATTAATTGTGGACTATAGTAGCGCTCATGCCTAAAGCACTCGTAAATTTTGTCCAGAGCTCCTCCTCCATTGTTCATTCCTTTGACCACTTTATTAAAGATAGAGCAGAGCGGCCGGATGATTTGAATATTAAGCGTCTAGCTAGTGGTTTAAAATTAACTTATAACCTCTGACTGGCAGTTCGAAGAGGTTCATATTAAAAGTAGTGGCTCAATTCTAAACATATCCATTTCTATCCTGATGGAAACCGTGGACTTAATCATTCAATAAGTAAGCTGTAAGCAGATGATAAACATCCTAAACGTTGACTACGGAACTGTTGGAAGCTGTAATCGGAGCTTTGGATATCTTTAGTGTTTCATTAAACCTCAAAAGAACTGGTGGCAGAATCGGGAATAGCAGCACTCGCTAATTTGGAGATATTTCTTTTATCTCGTGGCAGCCAAATATCGTGGAAAGAACAAATAATTACAAACTCTGATATAAATGTCGCATGTCGGTTTCAAAAAATCGATTTTTTTTTGTCTCATTAAATCTTACAACATATCTAGAATATTCTTCTAAATTTTCAAGTTGATCCGAGAAATAGTTGCGGAGAAACAGCTTTGAAAACTTGTGCTCAACTTGAGGCTAGCTAAGAACTGTGTTTTTAAATTCGGTTGACAAGATTTCTCGAGAACTACTCAACCGATCTTCATGAAATTTTACACAGGTCTTTGAGTTATAATTTTTATAGACTTGAAAGACGCTTTTTTCGATTACGATTTGAAAAAAAAGACGTGAAGTTTTCACTGAAATTTTAATTTGTTTTTGTAAAAATGTCTGCCAAAAATCCAGTTTTTATCCTTCGTCCAAGTTCTAAGTTAAGGTTTTAATTAAAACACTTATTTTTTCGTCATATATATCATCCTGTAAGGAGTTGCCCTGCCAACGCGGGAGCATCTTTTTTCCGAGAGGTCACCCGAAATGGCGTCGCAATGACCGAGTTCAAAATATTTTTTTTCGCAAAATTTCAGAACTTCTTTATTAAGAGTGCAAGTTTGTAACAATAAAAAAGTCTAATAAAATATTTATTTTTTTTTATATGAGAAAAGATTTGATGAAAAAAGCTGTTTTTCCTTTGGAAATCTATGTAACCCCTTAAAGAATGTCTAGCTTCACTATAATTGAAATCATGTCACTTTATGATAAGACTGGTGTGGGTATCTGGTCACACCAGAATCTAAGGAATTTATATGGGTGATGAGCGTGTAAGCTGAGACAATTCACTCTCACCATCAGTAGAATGGAAACATCGATGACATTTTGAGATTTATTAAGAAGTTTGGTGAGCTCTACGTCCCTCAACACGGTTCGTGAAACCGTGACGCACTCCGAAAATGCAGAGTTTCACGATTGACTACTAATTTACTATATACAAAGCAATAAATTTTATATATGAGGGTTGTGTTTTATAATTTGGAAAAGAGAACAAAAGCAAATTTTAATCATTGGAAATCGATTTGTTGTTTTTCAGAATATTCTCCATTTAAATTTATACACTTTTGCAAGTTTGAACCAATTGTCGAAGCACATTTACCACTTCTGGACGCTTTATCCGCCTCTCAGTGTTTAAAAGTGTTGACACTAAGAGGTCAACCTCAAACAAAATGCAGTTTTTCTGCACAGAAATAAAAATAAGTCATTCGGTGCCATGTCAGTACTAAACGGTGGATCACTCATCAAATCAATGTTTTGAGTGGTGAAAAATTCAGTAGTCTCAGTCAATATGTGAAAGCACATTGTCATGGTGAAGAGAGATCCTTTTTCGGCGTTTGGTTTTCCCGATATCTTGAAAAACAACTGGCAAACAAATGGTTAAGTACCACTGAAAGTTTACTGTTCTGTATTGTTTAGTGGTATGGTAGCGAAATGCCCATTTTTTTCTGGGAAAGGATGCGCCCACAAAAAATTTGGTTTAATTCGTCTGATCTCAGCGCTGGCAAATAATTTAGGATACCTCTAATTCAAAAGATATAATGACAGCGACAACCGAATATTATTAATTTAACGAGGGCAAGACGAAATATCTCCTGTCAACAAACAAACAGTCGTCGCACTCGCGACTTGGCTCCCACGTCACTGTTGACAGTCATAATTTCGAAGTCGTATTTAATTTCGTCTATCTTGGAACCAGTATTAACAGCAAAAACAATGTCAACCTCGAAACTCAACGCAGAATAACTTTTGCCAGCAGGTGCTACTTCGGACTGAGTAGGCGAAGTCCTCTCTCGACGAACAGCACAACGACATGGACATAGTTCAGCGAATTAAAAGACAGCGGATACGCTGGCTAGGTCATGCCGTCCGTATGGATGAAAATACTCCAGATCTGAGAATATTTGACCCAGTAACCGCTTTTCTCTTTTTTTTTATGTGCATAGTAGAAAAGTTTCCAATATTTCGGCGCTGCAAAAATATAATCGCTCAGCAAGTAAAGTATTACGTACACTTATGTATGTATGTATTCAAATAGTGATTGGGTAATGAAGTGCCGCTGCATCTACACTCACACATAAATATAAATTAATCAAATTGTCAACTGCATTTGAATGTTACAACGCTCAGCGCCGCCGCCTGCCATTTAAATTAGTGCAGCGCGCAGTAATCGTGTGTGTTTAGCGCATGCGCATGCGCTTTTATGCAACACGCCGCTGACAATGTAAATTTATTAGCTAACTAATGCGCCTAATTTGACGAAAAACAAAAAAAAACGTGTTCAAAATACAAAAAACATTCGAAAAAAGAAAAAAATTATAAAAATTGCAGCCAAAATCGACTTTTCGAGGCACGCAAGCCAGAGACAAGTTGCCACAAATGTTGCGCATGTTGCATACACGCATGCGCCACAATGCTGTGTGTGCCACTAATTATCACAACAGTGGTTGACACTGTTGGCAACAACAACAGCAACAACTAATACATAGCGGCTGCGTGCAACATGCGCTGCGCTGATTTTACTGTGGGTTTCTGACACAGATTATGCGCCACGCTTATAATCAGCGGGTGTTTTTGAAAATTGTCACAGAAATTTCGAACTTTTTACAACTTTTTCATTGACATAAATATAATGAGTATTTACATATCGGTTGTGCTCGCGTCTGCAACTTTTCGACATTTTATTTCACGCCATTTGCTACTGTGTGCTGATTAGCTTGCGCTAGCGAATTAACCTCACTTTTGTGTATCAGTGATTTTCACACTATTTCCTGGTTACTTGTGGACAATCAGTGACTGCTTGGCGCACGCTTCAACAGTTTTGCATTCGTTGACATATTTTATTTCAATTTTGTAACCAGTGTGAGGAAAAAATAAAAAAAATCGCTAAAGAAATCAGAAGTTGTTGTGAATTTATTAATATTGCGTGCTCTTTTTGGGGGTTAGAGCAGTTTAGGATTATTAGAATTTTATTTTGTTTTGTTTATAATACATCTTTGGGCAAAAAATATTTGAAAAATCGCGATGAGCTAAGTCACCGCCTGTCACTATATAGGCGCACTAGTCCCTCAGTTAATGAGTTATCGCTTTGAAATTTTGCGCACGTCCCTTTCTCTTCAAGGGAATACTCATTTGTGAGAACCGCTGATATTGGACTACCATAGCATACAGCTACCATACAAAGTGAACGATCGGAATCAAGTGTTTGTAAGGAAAACTTTTTCATTTGACGATGTCTCTTCAAAAAATTTGACATGGATTATTGCCTAAGGTAATTGTGTAATCTCCAAAAAAAATTATTCAGATCGGATCACTATAGCATACAGCTACCATACAAACTGATCGCTGAAATGCAAGTTTCTGTGTGGAAAACTTTTTAATTTGACAAGATATATTCACGAAATTCGGCAAAGATAATTACTAAAGGCAGCGCTATAACCTCGGAACAAATTTTTCAGATCGGACTACTATAGCATATATGTAGCTGCCATACATACCTGTAGACTAATCTAATCCACTAAAATAAACCAAAAAAAATAATAAAAATTCCCCCCACTTGTTTTTAACAATTTCGCATATTAAATACAAGGTATTTAATTCTTATTTACCAGCCAACAAATTCATTAGTTTGTATTCATGGAGCTGTTGTCTTCGAGTCAACAATTTGGATAGGCAGCAAACAGCTTTTGTTATTAATCGTAGTGCAATCTTCAAAGGAAAAGTGGCACAATGCAATAAAGCCCTCACTCATTTTTCAAACACCTGCAAACGGCCAACAAAAATATTGCCTCCCAAAGAGGTCATAAGCACACGCAAACATACGGAGACTCACATATACGCCGTGGTATTTGTGGCACTCGTACAAAAGCGTTAAACAACAATTTGACGCCCAATTCATTAACGCATCATTTGATTATTTCTCTAAAATTGATGCGTTCAGTTTTCATGCCGCACCTCAGCAATTAATGAGTTGTGGTGAGTTGCGTTGCTGCGGCAACAAGACAACAGGGCACAAAGCAGCAAGTGCAACGCAATGCGCGACGCAAAGCACACCCGCTGACCGCACAAAATTGCCTACTTCGCGGGGAGGCAAAGTTGGTATGGCATGGTGGCATGATAGTGCACTCGAGGTTTAAAAGCGTAAGTAGGCGTAAGCAAAGAGTGGAATCGAAATTTTTATGAGCAATAGTTATAGAAGAGATTGAGGGTTTTCTGCTTAATAAGGCCTATGATATGTACAATTTTGAAGTAAAAACCTCAAATAAGTAGTAGAGATGGTATAGAGAGGAAGAGGTCAAATATGGTTAAAGAAGGATGTCGTATTCTCATCTTTGAGAAGATTATATCTGAGATTTTTTCATTTTACTTGCGATTTATATGGTTTATTATATTACAGAAATCACAGCAATATTAGCTTTTTTCTCATTACCTTTTCGAGTATTAAGGCATTATAACGAAGATTTTGGCACTAATGTTTGCCTGGAGCTCGTTAATATTCCAAGAATTACTGCCAATTACTTAGCTTTTTAGATAACCTCACAAAAACCAGTCAAATCTGGAAATCTGTATGGTCAGACATTATCAACTTATCTCGAGATCGACGCCAACATAATTTTGTAGTATAAACTGATGAAATATTCTTGTCGAAACATATGAGACAATAACCGATAACTGTTTCATTTTACTGCGTAAAATTAGCCCAATGACGATTTCGCTACCAACCCCGACCGAAATATTTTCGGAACCCGAAGGAGATTTTTTTATATATGTCGTGAGGAAATCAGACAATTTATTGATCATTTGGTCGTATTCCAAACCAAGTGAACAATTTTTTGATCTAATTGCACTTTATAAAGAATAAAAATAAATTTTTCTTCAAAATGTTACATTATTCCACTAAATTTTAGGCGAGAAAAGAGAAAGAGAGTTCTCTCTTGAAACTGAAATCTGTTTATTCTATTGTCTTGGTTGTTAATGAACTCATATGGGCGATATCTTACTGTCACACGTTCCATGAATTTCCTCATAAGACAAGTCTGAAATGGTCTCTTTGATAATGCTATTTTTAATATACTTACTTTTATATGTAGACTCTACAAATTTTGGAACATAAGACGCAGTATGATACTCGTGGAACTTCACCGATTATTTGGCCCAGAAAATGTGACTATATTCATTTTGATAAAAAATATTATGGTTAAAGCCAAACCAGGGAGAAATGCAACTCAGAGGCTAAATTTCAACATAGGATTGAGTATATCCGAAACAGAATTATTTCTCATAACCTTAATCTGTCTAAAATCATTGGAAGGAAAAAAAAACTCAATCGATTGTAGACCGCTAAGTGATAACAAAGGGCTTCAGATGTGACAATATATTACTAAAGAGCATTCGAATTACAAAAAAAAAGTTTCAAAAGAAAACTATTTTGACTTGATGAGGTTCCTCGACAACTCAGACAGCCAAGGTCATGAAAAAGCTTGTACTTGGCTCGTAATCATACTGAATTATTTCTGGAAAAAACAAAATTATCTGGTTTCAAAATATTTGCATATACAAATTGAGAAAACCTTCGATATGAACTCTGATATAGACCTGTTCTGTGAGTATCGTTATTTTCACCGATTATATTCCAGCTAAGTTCCTTTAAGCCAAGACACAAACCCCACTTGGAATTTTAATATTTTTAGTTTGCTTTTCGGAACTCAAATCAAGCCATATTGCATACAATTTTAAAAGCACAAATCATACTTGAGACTTTAGGTGTTGGGCATAAAACCGTGTCAACACGTATACACAAAACGGTCGTCAGCGTGGTAGAAAAAAGTATTATTTTACAAAACTTAAATGAAAATTATAAAACAAATCAAATACACATAAGTACATACAAACACATATATACAAATGTGAAGCGCGTTTTGTTTGTGTCCATCTGGCAGCAATGAGCATTTGATTGATTAATCGTTTTTGACTGTGATTGCATTCATTCTTTAATGCAACCATTCATGCTGTGGAGTTGTTGCACGCACCTACACACATACACAGATGCAACATAATGAGGCATTAACTAACTGTGTGTAGGCAAATGAAAGTCAGCCAATCAATGATGCACTCACGTCGCCTATCCGGCAATCAGTCACACCCATACATACAAGCCAATGAGCATTTGTTTACATGAAGGTGGTCACTTACTAAGCGAGTCAATCAGTCGACAAAGGCACGTCAATAATATGAGATGCGCTTTCTTTTACCATTTTTTTCGGTTGTTTTTTGCTCTAGCTTTTTTGTTCAAAAGCAGAAAAACACAATTTTCATTTTAAAGCTACGCTTGGCAGCCGCCAATGTAAGCCTGTGGCACGCCGCCACCTACTTAATGCTTGTGGCCAAAGAAATTCTTTCGTTTTGGTTCAGTTTTGTAAAAAACATATATGTGTGTGTGTGTGTGAAAACAGTTAGCTTTTTACTGCTTCGCACTTCCAACTGCGCGCTGCTCGCATTTATTGTGCGCCGAAATGCCCACTGACCGATTTGCGTTTATTTACTCGTCTCTGCGCTTCTACTACACTTTGTTGCTGCCACACACAGTGCGGCTGCTGGAAATCTATTCTACGACGCGCATGCGTGCCTTGTCCAATACACGCACCTCCTGCTCTCCCACCAACAGCGCTACTTGCCGCTCTCTCTCCCCAGCAATCACTTTACTCAATATTAATTAGTACAAGCTACAGAAAAGGTGTTAACACCGTTAGTGCCTTAAATGAGCCACAAATAAATTGTTTTATAAACGTTGCTTTTAGGCTGAATCGACTGCGGGAGCTTTTGTTTTCGTATGGCTTAGAATATATCGCACTTTAGTCGGATGTGTTTGTTTGTGAACATGATTTTTAGATACATCTAGAAAGCACTTGATGGATGTTATATGCATTTGAGTGACAGTGTGGGAACGGCAACTACGGAATGGAGGTGAGTGGGAGCTTTCAGGTGCTCATTAGAAGAGTAAATTTTTCGTTTTTAAAGCGAGTTGTATGTAATTAATCAATCGATTTCTGGGTCAACTTAGCGCAATCATTGAAAAGTGTTTTAGAGCAACAACCGTTAGTTGAAGACATAGCGAGACCACCCACTAACTGTTTTCATTCACTTGATGTTTTTTCATTTCGAACTGTTTTCGAACTCTTGTGCACTTTCTTCTTAGCATCTTGCGGCGCATTTGCATAGAGTGTTCTCATTGGTTTACTTTATCTTAATTTTAAGGTCTTTCTAGTTGTAAATATACAAGATTTTCTTGAAATATTATAATACAAAGATCTCTCTTGATTTTCTGATTTTGCTGAAGCTGAAAAATGAATATTACTCCTTTAGGCTGCATTTGGATATTCTACTGTCTATACAGACATCACCACCAACAAAAAATTTCTACCCTTATCTTAGAGTACTAATCTTGAATAAAATACCGTAAAAACATAACGACATTCCACGCAATCTTTCTCAAGTTATTATATAAGCACAACGGAATTCCCACCTCGAATCATTTTCTGTACAAAACACACAAAAATACCGTACTCCTACGAATTATGGAGCGAATTTAAAGATTTTAAGGCTATATAGGCTGTATATGTAGTACTGGTTATTTACTCTACTCACCCAATGAATGTAAAGAAGGTATTTCTGTAACTAAAGTGATTAAAGAGAGAATGAGAAAAGCATAAACTCATTGGATCTTTGCGAAGTTTTTAATTAAGGAAAACATCTATCTATAAGTTTCTTTAAAGGCCACCTTTTGGATCTAACCTGGAACATAAAAAGCTCTTACAGACAAGTGTGTAATGCTCTAACAAATTTCCATTTCCAGTGATTAGGTAAATGAGAAGTAAAGTCCTCTCTCTACGAACAAAGGCTTTACTCTACAAGTCACTCATCATCACCGTCCTGCTATATGGTGCTGAATTATGGACGATGGCAACATCTGTTGAGTCAGCGTTACGAGTTTTCGAGAGAAAGGTTCTGCGGTAAATGTATGGTCCTTAGCGCATTGGCAATGGCGGATACCGCAGTCGATGGAACGATGAGCTGTACGAGATATACGACGACATTGACACAGTTCAGCGAATTAAAAAACAGCGGCTGGACAAAAACACTCCATTTTTGAAAATATTCGCCGCAGTACCCGCTGGGCAGCGGAAGAGGAAGGCCTCCACTCTATTGGAAAAACAAGACGGAGGAGGGCCTGGCTACACCTGGAAACTCCAATTGGTGTCTAACAACGAAAAGGAAGAACGACTGGCCCGTAAGCGGTGTCTACGCTAATAAAGAAGAAGAAGAATATCTAGACACTCCAAATTTCGAAACGACGGACACAATATGAAACTCGGCTAATATTACAACTTTGTTACTTCACCGCCAAGGAAATGTAAATATCTTGTAAATATATTGTAATAAAGGCTACACAAGACAGAGGCCCAACTGAGAGAATGAAGTTCAATAAAGCATTGGCTATACTCGAAACAGCATTATTTCTTAAATATTTCTTTCAGAGGTCGTTGAAATAACAAAAAAAAATACTTATAAGCGATTGTGGACCACGGAACTTTAGCAAAGCAGATCAGATGTCTTAATAGGCTCCTATTTATTGTAGAGACACCAACTTGAGATACTAACTTCCAGAAAACAAAGCAGTGAGTGAAAAGCTCGTATTGTGCTTCATGCTCTGTGATTTAACCTATACTACAGTGGAGTTATCGGAGTTTTTCGATAGCCGAAGCAACACAATTTTTGCCTCTATTTATAATCATGGATGAAACACAACTCTGAGTGGACGATACACGATAAACCGAATCTAAAGCGTGAGATGCAACATGGATGGACTAATTTTCATCGTCATTGAAAATTTTTTTGTAGAAAATTGCCGAAAAGTGGTCCTATTCGACGAACAGAAAGTGCTATTTCATCAAAACAATCCAGCGAAGAACAATTCAATGCAAACGTAAGCTAATTTGCTTCAATTTGTTTCCGAGTGGCTTTCGCATCAATCATTTTCCCTGGTTTAACCTCTTTTGAATTTTTTAGTTCTCAGAATCTAAGAATACGTTCTATGGAGAGAGATTTAGCGACAATAAAGAGGTAGTCAGTAAGACAGAAGTTTATTTAAAAACAAAAGGAAATTCAATTGGAAATTCGGAAAGTTATACTATCGCTATTGGCACGCTCAAATCAAATTTTTGAAAGAATATGTGTATTTATTTTAAACGACATGAGGGGAAAGCCCAACTACTCAGTACCAACGTCAGAAGTATAAAGACCCACTCATCACTCATTCTTATAAATGTACAAAGAAACTATCCCTACACCCTATACAAGTCTCAATACACCAGAAAAATTCTGCATATATAATCATATTAATTTTCGAGTTTCTTTTATCGTCACAAATCTCATGAACGCTGTGGTTTTTTTATAATTAGTAGTCAAAAATAAAAAGATAAAATCATCCGCCATGACTAATAATTTATTTATTGTAAGTAAGTACTTTTCAGACAAAATGAGCCCATTAATGATTTCGATGGACAAATGCAGCCAACTTTAAGCGCGAAAGACAAGCAGGCGGCAGCAAACGAATCTGCGTTTGTGCAACGCCACCACAATTGGCATGCGGCAATTCATGTCAATGACAATTGTCGTAAAAAAACTTTTACCACTTTGATTTGGCATTTGACAACAATTTCGCTATTGTTGCTTGTCGATCAGAGCGCCACCACATTCGACAGCAGCAACCAGTGGTGACAAACAAGGCAATCAAAATCGCATGTGTGGCAAGGTGTACGACCGTACAAAGTACCTACAACAACGGTCTGAGCGAGCGATCGACCGACCGACAAGCGGACAATATGAACGACGACAACAATATGCCAAAGCCGTCAGCGGCCAACAAATTATAAAAACACAAATAATAAGAAAAGAGAAAAAAATCAAAGTACCTCACCACTGACACTGACATTGGCATTGGGGATATGCAACGCGGCACAGAGCGCAGGCGTTGCCAGTTTCAACTATTATACGACTGTCAATTGGACAACTGTCAGTAACGATATTATATGCATTTGAGGATTACTTGGCTTTCTTCAAAAGTTTAACGCGATTCACTTGTGGGCTTCAGCTGCAGCACTCTCGCTCTGCTTTCGTCTTCTCTATAAAACCCACAACCTCTTCGGTCACAGACAATTTATTCGCTTGGCTTTAACGGATTTAAAACAAATCCACTTGTAAATTATATTATTACCGTTGTATTCGCATTAACGGATAAGCAAAGTTTCAGATTTTTTGGGGCTAATGTTTTTTTGCCATTTTCGACGGCGACAGGAGACAGACGACGGTTGAGCGAAGGCGGTTCACTGTCGCCTGCCTTGAGACGAAATTGTCGTAAATTTCGATTGCTACTATGGATGTCAGCGGCATAGGCGCAGCTGTAGGCAGACGGTATGTTGAAGCAACCTCTGCACGCGCAGCGAAAGTTCATGTTGCAAGCATAAATGCAACAACGGCGTATATGAATGTTAAAGTAGTTATCTTTTGCTCATATTAGTACTTCGAAAGGCAATATTATTATGCGGCTAATATGGGGATTAGTGGTGCTATATGGACAAATATGGGTGAATTTCATATATCATAACTTGTGAAGTGAAATCGAAAGGATATGTGATTATAGCATATGTTATGGTATTTTTGTTCAGTATTGTTTGGCAATTCATCATGGCAAGACTTACGCCTGAAGAACGTCGTTTAACTTTATTACGAAAATTCACGTTCTGTAAAGAATGTGTTTCGCGCGCTTCGCTCAGCATATGGTTAACATAATCGGCCTACTGAGCGTACCATTCGCAACACCATCCATCACCTACCTTGAGACCCAAGCATTATTTTTAGCAGCCAAAGCTGAGAGTGTTCAAGAAAACCGTAGAGAGTCAATTTGGCGCCGTTCGGAGCAACGCGGACTGACGTATGGAACAACTTGGCGCATTTTACGTCAAGATTTTAAATTGAAAGCGTACAAAATACAACTTGTGGGTTTATGGGCTCTTCAGATGTTCCGAGAAGATCCGACGTTTTCGAGCTATGAGGCCCATTTCTGATTAAATGGGTATGTAAACAAGCAAAATTGTTGCATTTGGGACGAATTCAAGAGCTGTCATTTCATTTAGAAAAAAAAGCGGTTTGGTGTGATTTGTGGGCCGGTGGAATCGTCGGTCTATATTTCTTAGAAAATTAATACGATGAGAACGTTAGCGTCAATGACGACCGTTATAACGCCATAATAACCGACTATTTTATGCCTGAAATTGAATCAATGAATTTATTGAGAGAACACTTCGTGTGATATCCCACTGTTAGACTTTCTCCTGTGAGGATATGTAAAGTCTTAAGTCTATCCGGGTCAACATATGAAAGTAATAACCTTCAAAAAATAAATACCAGCGAATCTTTTTTCGAGTAATAAAAAACATTATACATTAAATTTGAAGTTTCTGCGACTTTTCTTTTAAAAAGTAGGGAACCACCATTTAGTAAATTCTCGTATTTTGAGCCTAAAATTTAGTCAAATCGGACTGGTAGTCTTATTTTGCGGTAGCGATGTTTCCTGTTGAATAGATAACGCTCAGTGAAATGAAAGAGCGCTCGGATACTGTGTGCCTCCTTCGATGGCGATGGTGACTCGTCTTATTGATGAGACACAATCAGTGGAGCCGGAATTTGCTACAACGGAGAATGCACGATAAGCTTTTCCATCGGCCCGCAGAGTCTCCTATCGGCCGAAAATGTGATGCCCACTATTTTTCGCTATTCACACGATGTACCCTACCTACATCGACTTCCAGAATAAAAGCAAAACGGTCACTGAGGCCTACAAAGGAAAACCGATCCACAAGCAAACAGTGTTTTTGCACCACTACAAGCTACTGGCTCCCAACTCCGTCGCCACTACGACAAAATCAGTTGAATCAGGCTAACTTTTCAGAGCTCCAGAAAATAGTTTTCAGACAACCTAAAGGAGCTGAAACACTGTTGGTTTGGAAAATAGTTGTAATTGGAATAAAGAAGATCTACAGCGCGGCTTTTCAGAAGAAACATCATGATGGTTGACTACAATGATTATAATTGTATGTATATAAACGAAATGGTGGTTAAATTTCACCTTATGAAACATCTAATGACAATGACACCACCAATTGCCTATTTGCGGTAATGACAACACCACACACCCACAGAATTTCTCGGTCGGAGTGAACTACCGACAATCGACGTACTTCCTTTGGAAACATGTGTCAACACCATGAACCTGAAATCGCAAATGGTGTAGCAGCAGGCAATAGACCAACAACAGTAACAATTAAGCGGCCACAACAAAAATGACATTATTTAAAGTAGTTAAGACAACAGTAACAGCAACAAAAACAACTTGTGCAGCACGTATTCTAATTAGATTGTCAACAACACGAAAACAACCTCATTTCCAACAAATGTGTCCGCACATTAGCGAAAAGGACGAGCGGCAGCATTAAGCGCAAACAGCAGCAAAAACCACAACAAAACCAACAAGCGTTGACGTTAAAACATTGTGACACTGCAGCAGCAGCAGCAGGCGAAGCTAAGGTAGCAGCAGCAACAGCAGTTAAATCTGCATAAATGTTTTGTTAAGTTCATTAACATGGTTCAGGTTAATTACCCGGCATTTTCGGTCGCATGAGAGGCGCATTTCAAGGAAATAAGCCATTAACCATTAAGCAAAAGCGGCCCAAAAGTGTGCAAAAAGGCCGCGCAAATGGTGGGTGCACATATGCACCGCCATCTATACACATGTTTATACATGCAACATGTGGCAAGTAGAGCAGGCAACCGGCACAGCTTGTGGGCATTGCATGGAGGCTGCTGATAAGCCAGCAATGACAGCAGCTAGGCTGCTAGGGCAAAAACGGGCAGGCAAGTAGCTAGTAGTTAATAGGCAGCAGTCAGCAGTCAGCATCAGCGGCACGATCATCATTGTCGGCATGAGCAAATGAGTAAAATCTTGGGACACAAGCGCAAACAAACAAACACACACAGCTAAATGTAAGTAGCATTTAGTCAATGTGGATATATGGCGGAGGCAACAATGGGTGCCATATGTGCCACTAAAAGCTGATGCAGCATCAGCGGCAGCATTTGCACCAGCACCAGCGACGGCTTGCCCATTGAAACAAAAGCAGAGAACAATAAATGCACACAAACACATACACGTCGTACGCCGTTGCAGCGTACAGTAAGTATAGTATTTAAGGATGTTGTCTCCTAAACGAGGCGCGCGTGAATAACTAATTTCAACGGAAGGCAGTGCTAGGCTTTTAACTTGCAGCACAGCAACATTGCGCTGTAACTTGCTATTTAGACCAGAAACTATACTCTTACATATATTAGTCCACATACATACCTGCCGACACACATGTGATTATAGGTGGAGACCCTAAACCGCTGCTCTAGGCAACATTTATCACCCACCATCAGAGGCGGTTGAGCAAAAGCGAAGAGCGCAGCAGCGCTAGCAAACGAAATGAAGCGGAGCAAGCCAAACGCTTTGGAGCGAAAGGAAATCCATTTTCATGCCTGCCAAATAGCCAAATCGGTAGTGAATCAGGCAAGCAGGCGCACAGTCGACCTGGTTGCAGCAGCACAACTCAACTGCATTTATATTGCGAGCTCAAAGCTGCAAGATTTGGTCAGGCGTAGCAGCAAAGTTAATCGGTGACACGTCGCGTATAAATGAATACCGAACGAATAGCCTATATGCCGGCGAACACACGTAGTTCGTATACATATGTGTGTCGGCACCAATTCGTGAGACACAGAAAACACCTGATAATGGCCAACCCCAACTGAACCCCATACCAAATACACATCCACCATTCAAGCTATGCCGAAATCAGCATTTGCCTATTCTTTTAAGCGGAGCGCAACTTAAAGACTTCGGAGTTGTGGTTTCAAAAAAATAATGCAAATTTAACTAAACAAAGGAATTGCAGCGCATTTAGCCGCTAAATGTTGTAGGTATTTTGTGCGCGCGCTCCGCCCAAATGAGCTGTAACGAATTGCTGCAAAATGAGATGATTTCAAGGAAGTCACAGGTAAACGGGGCACGCCAGCTTGACAGTGTGACCGCGGCACGCAAAGTAACTTGCCGCGCGCTAATTTACCCATACGTGCAACAGCAATGCGTTCACATTACTTAGTTGCCCTGAAGCGCAGTTAACAAGATGAGACTAATTTGGCAGCGCAAGGAATTGTTGAAATTTACTTTTTTAAACAAAGGAATCTTGCTGTTTAGTGCAGAATTCTCGCAAATGTCACACAATTTTAACTAAAGAATTGTTTGAGGGGCTTAAGTTCTTAATCCATATATGAGTTCCAAAAATTGGCACTAAAACTGATTTCGAGCTACGGTAGAGTCTAAGATGGTTTGCCAATATTCTCGTGCTTTGGTAAATCAGTTTTTTCTTTGTACTATATAATGAGACAAGTATATCTTAATTAACTTTATTTATCATTATATGTATAACAGGATGACCAGCGCTTCATAGATCCAAAAACCAACACCCAATGTCGTAAAACGTTTAATTAGTCAAGCTAAATTTCGCGAACCTCAAAACTAGCAGCAAGCTCGGTTTGCAGAAGTTTCTGTCTTTCCTTCTTTCTCCAGTTTAACTTAATTGATTTTTTATTCTTTTCTTTTTGCTAAAATCAATACTAAGAACTATACTTTTCCTAAATCTGCCAAATTACTGGGAGAGTATGTCTTCTTTCTAAACAGTTATTCTTTAACATCTTGGAAGGAATTCGTAATATTTTCGAATACCAGAAATTATAATGGAGTTTGGTGTCAGATCTCTTCCTTCTCAACCGGTAATCGAACTAATTTCGTATTATTGTAACTACATACAGGGTTTGTCCGGAAAGTAATAGGACTGATAACGAACGAGCGGCTGGGCAGTTGTCTCCGAGCATTAGTTAGAGCAGAGGTACTTTGATATAATCAAGCAGGCTTACCCAGCTGTGGGTTTAGTCAGAAGTAGTGTGTTTCGGTGACAACAGGCCTTTTTGGAGGCCAGGGAAGAGGTCGCTGATGAAGACCGGAAGAATGAGCAAATGCAAATTGAAAACGATGCTCATTGTTTTTTTTTTTGACAACAAAGGCATCGTACACCAGGAATTTGTTCCTGCTGGACAAACCGTCGACGCCAAGTTTTACGTGGAAGTCTTCAAGAGATTCAAACGAAGGATCAATCGGGTTCTACAAGACAACACAGCCGATTGTAAGTTGCACCACGACATCGCACCGGCTCTTATCGCCTTTCTTGTGAACAGCTGCCTAACCCACACCGGCATCCCAACGCTTCCGCATCCACCCGTCAGCCCAGATATGGCCCCTCGGACTTTTTTGTTTGACGCCTGCAATGCTTGAAAATCGCGCCAGCAGCGCTGCATCGACGCAGAAGGAGCATAGTTCGAAATTTTTTAAGGAATTGTAACGTTTATTCAATTTTTTAAATCGATTCAGTCCTATTACTTTCCGGACAAACTCTCTTTAGAGAGTTTCGCTGTTATTCAGACCGCCTTAAACAGTACTGCTACAGTTATCCAGACATTTTGAAAAATTTCATGGAGATGAATATGTTTGCTCTCCTGTAAGAAAGTGTACTGACTGTACAGCGCGGCTTTAGACTTGGCATATCCACCATCACAATACATTATCACCACTAATAGGAGCTGTCTTTTCAACGCCATATCTAAATTTAGTCTCCCTTTCGAAACTCATTAGTTATAACACTTGCCAACAGGTGCCAATTTGGGATCGATAAGCGCATAAAAATTCAACAAATGCACTGGCTAAGCCACGCTATTTGCAGGGATGATGCTCCAGCAAAATGCTGGAAAATGGAAATTCGCACAACCCATGGGTGAACAACGGAAACAAGGCCGCCCACGCATCCAATAGATGGATTAAGAGCATAGCGACCTGTCTGTGGGATGTACTATTGGGATGTACTAGCGTGACCTCACAAAGAATAGAGGCAACTGGCGAAGTTTTGTGTTCTCGGCTCAAACTGACCCACGGTTGTAGTGTCAAAGAAGAAGAAAATAAAAATGTATATCTTTATATACTTAATTCAATAAATATTTGGTCATACAAGCCTAAGCCGAAAAGGCTACTGGGGATGAAATTTATGAAAAATTTTCTCTTATTAGGATCACATTTCCCGGAAACAGGGACCATACACTTTGAGCAACTCTACACTTTAGCTGTTTTCTGTTTTAGAAGCGACATACTCAGCTTCACTTCATGTGTCAGAAATATCATCCTTTTGAAAAGAAACTGATACCTTTTGAACTCAACACAGCCTTTTTTGACCCAAACCAGTGGGTACATTTATTATGCTCACTTTTTATCTGTGGAGAAATCGAAAGCTCAAAAGGAAAAGTTGTGCAAAAGTGCGTACAAACGCTGGCAGAGAGAGAGAAAGGCATTTTTTCCAGCCGCAAGTGCAAAAGCACACGTGCGGGGGCTGTCATCGCTGTAACTGACGGAATTAGAATAATAAAATCACTACTAGGCATAAATTTATTAAATGACCCAGTTATTCACGTGCCGCAACGGTGGCGCATGGGCATGTTGCAACAATGTGGGATGCCGTTAAAAACTGCATACACCTTCTTTGCATAGTTTGCAGATATGTGAATGCGCATGCGCGTGTGCGACTTGGCGCATATCATCGTTTGCGACACATTGCGTGCCATATCGCGAGGGTTATCGCTTGGAATGTAAATTGGCATTGGCAGATTGAACGTCAGGCATGTATGAGTTGTTGCCGCACAAGTGTGGCAAGTTACGGCTACTATGGCGGCGGCGGCTATGGCTCCACCCAAGCAAGTGAACTAGGAAAGACTTTCTAAATGGAATGTAACGATTGCACGCCATTTACTATATGTGGCATGTGGCATATGGCATATGGCATGTTGCATGCCACAGTCATGTTGTGCGCATTAGTAAAAAATTAAACAAATGCAATAATTTGAAGCGAAAATATGCTAAATCGATTGCCATGGCGTACCAACCTTTCACAATATCACCGAACGGCATCACGAGAGCGATGTGGCTGCGAAGTGTGAGGTACGACGCCGCATATGTACCACACATATATACCAGCAAGTAGATGTGTTGGACATATAAATAAATTTGACAAAAACGCGCGATCAATTTGAATGATTTGTTGCGATCAAATGCTACCGAATGCGCAGACAGCCTCGAGGCCTGGAAATGCGGCCAGCAGCGACTGGCGGCCCACCGCCTGCATAAATTAACGCTGGAGAGACACACTTCATGGCGCATTTGCCATAGACGCCAACACCGGCGGCCCTGCCTGGCTAACAAACAACTGGCCGGAGGCGGTGGCGACCATTTCACTTTAATTAATACCTGGCTGCCAACACAGCGGCTGAGGCAAGAACAAGAGCTGAAAGCATTTGCTGCTACACTTTAGCTCACCGAGCCGTTCATCAGCTACCACCGTAGCAAATAATTGTCACTTGCGGCTGAGTGGCGGCGCCCACCAACGCCACTCCAGCACTCCAACGTCATCAGCATTGCCATCAACTAACCACCATTAGCATCCACAACAGCAGCAACAAGTTTGTGCACATGCAACATGCTGCTGAATGTTGTGGCACAGTCCATTTGTCCACCGTGTGCGCCATTTACACACATACTCGTATGTGTATGCATGCCACATCGTCACTCAGCCGCCACTCAAGCGCAAAGTCGGCACATATCTGTGTGTCACCAATGGCTGGCAGTCTGTCCGTCAGTCAGTCCACCGGCATTTTGTCTGCTTACAGTATTATTAGCGTTTCTTCGTTTTGTGGCAAACAGTTTTTTGTGTCTGTCGCCTGGCAGCTTCTGTTGCAACTGTTGCGGGCGCTTTTGCACATTGTAACTGCTGTTGGCGTTGTAATTGCTGTTGACAACTGGTGTTGACATGTTTCCATGCACGCTGCACCATCATTTCTCTGCGCTGTGGTGCCCCGTATGCGCGTCAGACGTGCATTCCGTTTGCTTGATCGCCCGATAGTCTGATTTTTTGGTATTTCGTCTATTTCGGGCATTTTACCCTTTACTGCGCCATATATTTGTTAGTGCTTATTTGCACTTATTTTGCACACAAGTGTGAATTAATGTCAAATACACTTTATCGTGTTGAAATTGAGTTGTGTGTCGTATTAGCGGAGTTTATGGGGCTTATGTGGCATTGATACCGTTAGAAAGAAGTAATGACTTGTAATACAAATGAAATTCGGCGACTTTTTCTAAGCGTAGAAATAATAATTTTGTAGAAAAAAATTTAGTTAATAGAACACATAAATTTTTTCGTGTGAGTTTAACCTCAAATTATAGGTATGGAGGAAAGAGAGCAATTTAAATTTATGAACTTACGGAACAGATCATTACTTGTATATTGTGCACTGTCATCAAACTGCGATAAAGCCGAATAAATGTCTCTTAGAATTTGAAGAATTTCATTTCATTCATTCATTTTAGTAAATAGTGATGGTTTGACACCTACACCCCTTGACAACAACACAAAAATGTATACGAGTTACGAAATTCCTCTATCATTTTCGGTTTTAGCTACCCAAAATGACTAAAACACAACCTCTATGACATCAATGGCTGTAAACTGAACTAATTACCAAGGCGTATAAGTGGTTTTTCGAACGGAAAGAATTCCTATGTTATTTCTATGTTCTTTATTATTTCCATGAATGAAAAGTAATAAAAGTGTTGAACAGATTCAATTTATAAGTTTTCTCGAACAAATTTCAAATTTGCTGAACATTCGCGAGGTCTTCATTTACTTTTGGTCACTGATCTCAAATATGCGGAGGAGGGGTAAAAAAAGGCAGTTTGTTGACTTCAGCCCAGGTTGTACCAAGGTATTTTAAGGGGTTACATGGGTTTACGGGTTTCTGAAATCATTTTTTTTTCATATTTTTAAATATAACAACATCTCTAGAATATTGTCCTAATTTTAAGTTGATCCAAGTAATAGTTTCGGAAATACAGCCTTGAGAACTTGTGAAATTGGGTTTCTGAAGTCGGTTGACAAGATTTCTCGAGAAATACTCATCCGATCTTCATAAAATTTTACACAGATCTTTGAAATATAATTCTCACAGACTTCGACGAGCACTTATTTTTTCACATTAGTTGATACTGTAAGGAGTTATACTGACAACATGGGCGCATCTTTATTCCGAGGAGTCACCGGAAATGGCAGCGCAATGGGCGACTTCAAAATATTTTTTTTCAAAAAATTTCGGAACTTTTTTGTTAATAGTGTATATTTGTAATAATAGAAAATTCTTACAAAATATTACTTTTTTATATGAGAAAAAAATTGTTGAAAAAATGCTGTTGTGCCTTAACCTAGCAGCATCACTCGTACGACTATCATGAGATTGATATAAATAATAATAAAGACAGTCAATTTTGGTGTAGAATATATAATTATGTGCAGATATACATATTTATAAAAGCTATAATATTTTATTACATCTACAAATTTTTGGCTTTAATAGCTTATACTTAGTTTAAGTTCTGTTGTATGATACAAATATAAATAAATATTATATAAGTGTGCGTACTCACCAGCCTCTCAGCAGTGAATTAATTTCTAGTTGGTTTTCCTTTCAGTCAACTTCGTTCATCCATCGCGTTTAAACACACATGAATCAACACAAAAAACACAAACGCAAAAGCATTTAACTAAATTCTATAATTACTAATTGAATTAAAAATTAAACTAAAGCAAAAAACATCACTCGCTTCTAACTAGTTTAAAAATTCTCAATGATTTTATTTTCACTTCTGACTTGTTTACATAAACGTACCAGCGGTTCAAAAAACGAGCAAATTGCACAAAACGATCTGAACCGAATGCATGGCAGCAGCAGCAGCAATAAGCTTAATTATTCAGCAAACCACATTTTATGCACTCACAAATAATTCTGATGTTTTTATCTCACAATTTCTTTTATTTACTTGGAACCAACATTATTTTTAATAAACTACGATCTAATTCGCGCTTTTTGTTAATTTTTTACACTATTACTTTTCGATTTCACTTGATCTTTGCACACGCACTTTTGTTTACATCTGCTCATAAGTCAATTGCAGCGGCACTCTTCCATATTCCAATGAGAAAATTATGTGACGACTGTATGCATTGCTCTCACGCCGCTCACTTGTTTGCAGGAATATTGTTGTTTTGTGTAAATGCACCGTTCTTCTTCATTGTTCAACTTATGTATCAATGCTCATGAGTATGTAAATATGAGACAAATATGCAGTACTGTTTGATTTTTCCATATTGTAAATTCGGAGGTTGGGACAGTCTAAGGTATAAAAAAAAAAACCGACATACTTGTATTAGGCTTAAAGAACATTTTAGGGCTTTAGAAACATAAGTTAATGATGAAAAAATTATACATGGGCTTACATAAAGTATATTTTAGAGTTTTAGGGACATCTGCGAATGGTGAAAAAAAATTCTCTTCCCAATGCACCATAATGTCAAAGCGTTCGTTTGCTTCAAGTGAATTAAATGAAGAGGTCTTTTTAAAACTAACCTCCCGTCAGAAAACAATTATGTTTGAAAGGCATATAATACAAAAAAGTCAGAAACTTTAACGCAATCGTCAACGACCCTAAGCGTAGTCAAATTCTTCAACACCCATTTACATATTTAAGGGTTCTTGACTTCGCTAAAGGTAAAGAAAATATTAGTTGATCTCGGATTGCTGACTTCACTGAAGATAAACAAAAATTTTATTGACCTTTGGTTGTTGACCTCGCTTAAGGTAAACAAAAACGTTACTGACTTCAAAAAACGTAATTCTCCTATGGTAGTTGACTAAAGGTTAACAAAACCACCATCATATAATCAAACAAAATAAATAAGAATAAATAAGAAATAAGAACCTAATTGCGAAATTAATATAAATCCGCATTTGAGTGACACAATGATGCCGAGGTCAAGAGTGCAAATAGCAATACAAAAACAAACAAATACAAATCACAAATCGAAAAAGTATAGACAAATAAAAGGAAAAATAGTCAAAATATGCAGACCGAAGTTGAGCTGAAAAGAGTGCTGGGTTCACACACGTGACCATGCCATAAAAAGGGTTTTGTAGAGCGCGCACCTTAGTTTTCGCGTGTGTTTTCATTTGCCTGTTTGATGCTCGCCTAGTTTTCACAAATGCTTATTTGTTTGGTGGTCAAGATCACGTGCATATGCTGCGCCATGCCATGCAGGCCGGCAGCGTGAGCGTGAGAGCGCATTGCCATTCGCAGCAAAAAGCATGTGCTACCTAAAATGGAATGTGTTTGGAAAATCGGGAAAAAGGCAGCTACAATGGTGTCTTTCTACCTATTCTTCTTTTTTACTTGCGGCATAGAATGAATTAATTTACCGTAATTTTAGTTGCTTAAATACACAAATGAAACACATGTGCGATCGATGCCCCTGCCACAAGTCAATTCCACAAATGTTTGTAATATGACTGCGGCGGTTACGCCCACTCTCTTCAAGCCGTTTGCATCGTAAACAACTTAACATGCTTGCCAGCTTTCTTTCTTACGCTTGGACTCACTTGAAACGCCCACCACTATGTGATTTGGCAGCCAACTGCAGTCAGGTGTTGTTTTACTAATTTGCGGGCGCCTTTACAAAGGCAATGCAGATAAAAATATACATATTCATGTGAGAGGAATGGTCATCTATGGCTACTTGCAGTACATGTAGACTAATTTACTATTGGCCAATTTGTTTTCAGCAAATGCTCAATACAGTAATCGATCCATTAATTAGAGCTTGTAAGCAATTGGTTTCTGTGAAGAGCTTTCAAGATATCAATAATTCAATAAAATAAAATGTTTATTGACGGAAGCTGTTTGGAATCAAGTATACAAAGAGAAAAACGAAGTTTTATACAAATCCGAATAGTTTTGGAGCTATACTAATCAAGGAAGTTTGATAAGTTAGAAAAAGAAGCATACGAAGAATGATTTCGCTTAGCTAAAATATGATGACGGAACTTAACTTGCTTATGTTTTAATTAGAACTTTTGGGAGCTTTTAAGAAAGCTTATCAGCTGATTGATTGATCGGAAGAACTTGGAAAAGGCAAGTCAAAAGGCTTGACTCTAAGGCTTAAACGGCTGATTTAAACAGAACTTTTGAGAGCTTTTATGAAAGCTCATCAGCTGTTTGATGACCACTTATAATTCTTCGGAAGAACTTGGAAAAGGCAAGTCAAAAGGCTTGACTCTAAGGCTTAAACGGCTGATTTAAACAGAACTTTTGAAAGCTTTTATGGAAGCTCATCAGCTGATTGATGGCTACTGAAAGCTCATCGGAAGAAATTGGAAAAGGCAAGTCAAAAGGCTAGACTCTAAGGCTTAAAGTTCGTAACGGACTTTCCTCACCTTTTGGTTTTCAACTTTTATACAACTTAAAAGAATGATAGCTTAATAAAGCACTAAAAGCCAAAGCTCTAAAAGACCATATGGAAATGAACATTTATTTTGATTAAGTTTTGTTTTATGCGATATGGACCAGAGAGGTACACCAAAATTCATTGAGAAACCTGGAATACTGAGTGAAGCCACAGAATCCGAAAGATTTAGCACAGTTTAAGATTTATTAATATTAACGAGAGGATTAGGTATTCCCTGTACCCGTTAAAAAACGTTACTGCTTCTCTTACAACTGTCAAAAAATTAAAGCCTCCTAATGACCCCGTGATTACCCCAGTTGCTCCCTGAAGGTTCTGGTCATCTATTTTTTGGGGTTGTAAAAGTTAGATCTTCATCTGTTGGACAGATCTTCATCGTCAAGATGGTGGAGAACATTACTACAGCGAATTATTGGACCGACATAGGGTACGAATGGCTAACTCATCCTCTGTATTCTCCTTTAACAAAGTTGATAAACACAATACAACATACCATAAGAAACTAACAAGCGAATTACGTTCCGGTAAAATCATCGGTCATTCTCTTAGTATTTAATAAATTTACAACAACAATAACAATCCCACGATCGACGGTCAATCACTTAAGAAACAGAGCTCAGCTTTTATGATGGAAAAATTGGTCTGTCACTATTATTTATAAATCATAAGGACAGATATTTAAACTCTTGTTTATTCGAATACATTTGTTGTTGTTATTGTTGGTTTTTTATTATAACTGATACACACATACCCATATCGTCGCAGCGTTTGACCTTTGCACCCGAAGCCTGCGCCGATCTCGCAGCAGTGCAAATTTGTTGAGATTTTCGGCGGTGGGTGGTCTTCAACATCTCTGTTTCCGCGGCTACCTGGCAGGCGGTGTCAGACTGATTTTTCACCCGTGCGCCTACATACATATCTATATATTTTTATATATTTACAAACAACAATATTTAGACTGCAAATTTTTGGGTTTTTCAGGCAACCGAAAATTTCCGCTCACTCTAGACAACTGCCGGAGCAGCAACAACAACCGTTAGATTTATAATTTTCGTGCAATTAAAAAGTAACCAGTTATACGCTGCATGCAACAGCCGGTCGTGTACCGTTACAGTTGCAAGTGGCACATTGAAATTTGACCAGAGAACAAAAACAATATGCCAGCAACAAAATCAAAATAAGACACCACCCACCGCTGAGTGTGACTGGCTGGATATGGCTGCAGATTGTCGCTTTTGCCTTACTCAGGCAGCGAGTGCCACTGCCACCAGGATGACGCAATGGGGTGCCACAGCCACAATAAATAATGGCTGAAAACTAAATCATGGCAAAGACTGTCGACAAACAAACCGCGACGGCGGCTAAATATAGAGCAACTTCGTAGACACACAGCAAATACTGTTGGCCCACCAGCAAGCGCCAGGATCAAGTGGCGCACTGGCACATTTTGGGTGTGGCCGACGGCTGTTGCCTTACAACCTTCCCGCCAGCTACCCTATATTGCGGTCGGTGGCATAATTTTCCATATCCAAAGCAATTGACATTTGTCTCTCGACAGCAACAGCACACGTGCGCATTGTCAACACACGCAGCAACATGTTGCTAAAAGCTCGTTACGCTGCCGCCAGTTGATTATTTCTGGTTCAGCAAAGTGCGAAATGTATAACACACACACATAAAAAGTGAGCTACAAAAATAGCAGCCGCTCGGGTGAGTCATTTCGCCGTTATGCCGTATGCATGCCCTAATGCATGATTCTGTGAAATCAGAGCCCACTCATACATGCATTCATATGCGACCGTGCAACATTATTGCTTTCTGACATCCGAATTGTTGTCAACATCTTATTTGAGAAATTGTGACATGATTGATTTTCCATGTCATGACACATTGCCGCCGTCACCGGCCACAGCCGCATTGAGACTTTCTAAAATATTTCACTCAAAATAATCACCGCATTCCTAAACCATACGCAAGTGCCCGCGTGTACTCACATACAAACAAAGTGTTGTGTTCCAGGGCGGTCCGATGAGTACTTAGCCACCAAAAGAGGAACGAAAATGTTCGAAAATATCGGTTTCTCTCTCAACATAGACTCCTGTTACTTCAATGCACTTGACCTAGGTCGGCTACTTCTGGAGATAAGCAAAGTAGGCATCCATGATAGACTAAAATTTCTAGCCGGCGAGTAACTTTTTCAAGTATAAAACAAGAAGAATTTGCTTGAGGGCAGTTCGCACCCTCAGTCACATTTAAGAGCCTTGTAGCAGTTTAGCTCTTCTCCAGGTGGCCGATATAGATCAAAACTGTAGCCGATAGGACTGTCTTCCCCTTCTTTGGAGCACGTTCCGCAGCAGAAGCTGCGACTATTTCTTAGTCTCTGGTGCAATCCAGTGGATCAATGTTTCCTTGATGGTACAAACAAAAATTATTTCATAGATTGCTCAAACGGTGAAGTGGTCTAACCCGAAAACTTTCTCATGTTCAGTTGTTAATCCAAGATGTGGCTCGAATCCTCGACCTGGCAAGACAAAATTACGAGTTCGAGACTGAAATTATGACAGTAGCCGTCTGCGAGAATGTTCTATTTTACATTAAATTTGACTTACGATAGTGGCAGTGAGATTAAGTACTTATTGGACCACTCTCTCATCTTTATAAGTATATATTTTTTCTTTGTATATCCATGTGTTCTATGCGTATTCGCTTTTAAGTTCATTTTCCATCAACATGATCCATCAGCCAGCGTTCATTCTCATCGCTTGACTGCGCATGTCCAGCTTAGCTGTGAGGCTTTGTGGCAACTGCCTTACGTGCTGCCACATTGTCTCCTTCGTCAATGTGCGGCAGCGTATGCCTCTTACGGACTTGTGTTTTGTTATTTTTGCTTTGCCTACCACTACTTATGGCGCTGACCCAGTATCGGCGCAGCTTCAAAGGCGTCCAACAGTTTACACTCAAAGTAACTCACATGTGCGCCCAACTACGCTAACGTTTTTAGGTTGATGAGGAGCTAGGTTTACAAAAACGCTGATTTACCCAATGGGAAATGTTATGAAGTTTGCTAAGGACACTTCAATAACAGCTGACTGTACTTCTTCTGAGCTAGGTGACTGTATGTCCAAGGCAATTGATGGAGTTCTTACTGTCATTAATAATTGAATCGAACTAATTTGTGATACAACTGGAAACAATATATCCCATAAATCTGCAAGAAAGGACACAATCATCCAAATATAATAAAATTTCCAACTGATCAGAGCCGCGGTGTTCTTTTGCGGTTTAACACTAAACGGTTGGACCTCGCGTGAGCTCGGTCATCAGGGACCAACAATAACCTGTGGCTGACAGATCTACTTTCGATCGAAAAGAGGTTTAGGTAAAGTTATCTCATAAAAAGTGAGGTAGAAACATATCTAAACTTTTACCTCGACTATCCAGCTTTAGCTGCACTGAGGTTGAAATATTTTGGCTCTCATACCTTCAAAGAAACTAGATAGTGTCAAAATTATTTGCTGATACAAAAGATCCCACAAGTAATATAGTAGTAGTATTACAAAGAACCGGGATGTCAAAGGACTAAACTAGTAAGAGAGCAGTGATCTTCCACTGCTTTAACCCGTACTTAATCTAACCTATAAGTATAAAGTTGTAATTTTTCATCTTCTGTTGATAAGGGAGAACGCAAGAACCTCTATATTTTACTGAGACAAGAGCTCAAGATTTTGAAATCAATTAAATTTCCTACGTGGTCGAATATTTACAGTACATATGAAGATATATATTTTTTCACAACGGTACGATGGACGTTGGTGAGACACACGTTTGAAATGCTCAGGAAAATTGAATATGTCGGTACCCCCAAATACATCATAAACCATACGCAAGTGCCCGCGTGTACTCACATACAAACAAAGTGTTGTAACAATAAAAACTACTAACATTACAATAAAATTTCGCTCAAGAGGTCAACGGTGAATGCTGCGCATTGAGATGCAGAGTTGTTGGAATAAATCGATGGATGGATGGATGGCTGGCTGGGCGTCTGGGTGGCTGGATGCATAGCCGAATGAAAGCGTTAAGTTTCCTTTTGATGGAATTTGCAATTCGGCTATAAAATTAAAACAAACAGCAACCGCAGTAACAGCCGATAGATAGATCAATAAATCAATTGATGCACCACACTTTGAGCAGTGAAACTATGCTTATTCGTAAAAGCTCCACTGGCATAGCTTAGCTGCCTATTTTGGTAAGGCGCAAAAGTGGAGTAAAAGTGCAATAAAGTGTAATTGAAATTTATCGTGTTGTATTGTTATTAAATGTTGTTGTCGGTGTTGTTGTGCGGCTATACGCTATAAATTGCTGGCTTTAGAAACAAAAAGGCAAGTAGCATTGTTGTTGCTGCATACATGCACTCATACGCATGTTTATTTGTTCTACTTACCTCGCAGCACCAAATATGGCATATTCATTGTTGTTTTTTTTGTTTTTGTATTGAACTGCTGATCGGTTTCATAAAGGCGATTTCAGTTGTGCGGTGAAAATGGCTGGGTGGGTGGCGTTGGCTTTAGAGCTTCTGTTTTTGGCCTTTATTTCACTTATCGTAACTCTGGTGAGAAATTTTTGATCGTGATATCTGATAACTGATAAGCAATTTGGTAGATTACACGATAAATTTGGAGATTATTGCCAACATATAAGGGAATCGAAGCAATGTGGGAAATAGAGCAAATTAAAGAAGAAATATAAAACAAAAAATAAAAATATAGTAAAAAAATTAAACTAAATAAAATAAAATAAAATAAAATAAAATAAAATAAAATATAAAATATATATATAAAAAAAAATAAAATAAAATAAAATAAAATAAAATAAAATAAAATAAAATAAAATAAAATAAAATAAAATAAAATAAAAATAAAATAAAATAAATAAAATGAAGAGACGTTAACGAAGCCATAATATATTTCACATAACAAGTAAATTGAGAAGTCCCGTCCTGCCATAGAAAAAGAAATTTTCCAAAGTGACGCACTGATTATAACGACCCTCTAACTTTTCGATACCGTTTTTGTAGTAGGATTAGTCCTTCGCTTCAAAATAGGCCTCCCAGCGAGCATTCTTTTGAGAACTGAGAACAAATAATAGTCGCTGGGAGCCAGATCTGGAGAATATAGTGGATACGGAAGCAATTTGAAGCCCAATTCATGGAACTTTGGCTCTAACTTGTGAATTGTCTTTGAAACAGCACTTCCTTTTTCTTCAAATGTGCTCATTTTTGGCGATTTCGTCCTTCAAACGGCCCATTAACAATGCGTGGTTGTTGATGATCCTTCTTTTTTCAAGGTAGTCAATAAAAATTATTCAGTCCTCATAAATTTGACAGCTAAATATTGCGTTCTTCCTTGCTTTGGAGCGGGTTCTTTGCGTGCAGTTCACTTCGATTGGACTTCGAAGTAAAATGATGAGGCCATGTTTCATCCACGGTCACATATTGATGCAAAAACTCGGGTCTATTACGCTTGAACATCTCCAAACACTGTTTCGAAACTCCTCAACTCTTCGTGATTTTTGGTCATAAGAGACACAAATTTATATAGTACCAATCGTGAATGATATGATGTACGCCTTCAATTGATATCTTTAGAGTGCTTGCTAATTATTTTGTGGACGTTTTCGATGTTTTCGTAGGTAATAACCTCTTTTTGGCGTCTTAGGTGATTTTCCTGGGCCAGTGTCCGAAAACTCGTCATCAAACCCAATTTTTGCTTCAACTGTATTACTTTTCTTCAAAGATCAATATTTTATCAACACTCGAAATTAATTTTTAATAAATTTTTTCATAATAAGAAGGGTTGCTTCATTCAAAATAATACTCGTATAATTCACAAACAAATGATCCAACAGCTTATAAATTGATAAAAGCGCCTTTTGAAGGTCAAGGCTAAATAAAAATCATATGGACTAGCTCTAGTGGCACCATCTATGTGTCAGGGAATTTTCAATTGACGTGTTATATTAAAATTTTAGCGCAAGAACTTGATTTTGATCGGTCAGTTTGAATTACATATATGCTATAGTGGTCTGATCTGATCAATTTCTTCCGATATTGTAGCCTTCTCTTGGATATTAATCTTTCCTAAGTTTAATGAAGATACCTTGTCAAGTAAAACAAATGTCATATTAGAGTTTGTATTGGTCTATCAGGTCTTATGACTATTGGAGCCCGATATCAGTGGTTTCGACAAATAAATAGTTTCTTGTTGAAAAAGGAAGTATGTAAAATTTCAATCCATATTTCAAAAACTGAGGAACTATTTCTAGTAATTTCCCGACGATCTAAGTACAGTTCATTTCAGTTCTTTCTGTTTCTTCTTATTTTAATAAAACTTCCAGATATTTTAAGGAATATTTTCCAAATATGAGAGCTCAGGGTTGTTAAACGGGATTCTAGCTCACTGCGATCTGTAGGGAAAAACAACGTCAAAAGTAGACCGACAAATATACACCAGTAGCCATACACAATAGAAATTTAAAAATTAGAAATTTTAATACTCTTAATAACGTCAGTCAAAAGTAAGTGTTTTAATAATTATTTCACTTTTTAGATTCCTAGATGATATCATAGTTTCGTACCCTCCTAGCTACTAATACTTTTTTAAGATTCCTAGTTACTTTACCTTTACTATTAATTACTAAATATTTCTTCGTTTAATTTTTACTTCATTAATAAAGAAAAGCCCCCTTAATATGCATTAAATTTGATTTATTTTTGTTTTTTTTTTTGCACAAAGGTTTTGTCAAAATAAGAATTGTTTGTTCGATTCATCATTTGGTTTTATGAATTCGGACCATCGGTCACCGAAACTCTTTAAAATTGGAAATGAAACTGAAGTGTACTCAAAATGCATTTTCTTATCATTATATTTTTAAGCATTCGACTTTTTATCACTATCTTTCAACTTTATTATAAAAGATATCGAAAAGTGATCAATCAAATCGGTAGACATACATATTTTTCTACTGGTTTATTTTCAGCTTCAACTAGTTTGGTTAGAAGATCAAGTATACAGAGGGAATAACAGAGTTAATTATATATTTTATAAAAAGCGTCAATTATAAGGCAACCTTTGATGAATTTATGAGAATAATTTTTGCAAGAACTTTAGTTCTTTTAGAGAATCGGTGTAAATTGCTCGTTTAGAGCTGAGGAGGTGCACGATAGAATCCATTAGTAACGATCATATTTTCCATAATACGAATATATAATAGTCTTTCTAAAATCAACTAAGTATAATTAGACGATTAATCGGAAACAGGTCATCGATTAAACAGCACACGCCTTCTTTTTTTCTTGCTAGCTATAATCAACCATGGGAGCCTCATCCATTATAAAAGTTGTGACATTTTCGTTTATAAATACAGAAAATATTTAAATGATAAGAAAAAAATCGATAACAAGAAGTATATAAAAGCGGTGAACTTGAGAAGTGCTGCATATTTTGTTTCAATTGTTAAGAGTAACGGCTTGAAGGTGACAGAATTCAAAAATTAACACAGAAAAACTTAAAACTTTTCTTTCTTTTCTTCTTCTTGCGCCGCAGCAAAAGCTTAAAATGTTAAAGACTTCTTTACTACTAGCGCTATGTGCAACTTTCGCCGCGGCTGATTTGCAGCGCATACCGATCTATAGGAATCCCAACTACCAGAGAACACCCGCAAACTCCGCGGCCGAGGCGGAAATCGTGCGCGCCAAATATGCGCTGGACGCAGTCACCACCACAAGCAATGCAAGTGTAGGCCATGAAACACTAACCAATCAAGCCAATAAGCAATATTATGGACAAATTACGATCGGCACACCGCCACAGGATTTCCTCGTTTCCTTCGATACCGGCTTCTCCAACTTGTGGGTGCCTTCGGTCAAATGCAGCGCCTGCAGTCAAACGTGTCTTAGCCAACAAAAATACAATTCTAGCGCGTCCAGCACTTACGTTGCCAACGGTACAGGCTTTTATATGGACTATAGTCAAGGCGGCGTAATTGGTTATCTCTCTCAGGACACTGTACGCGTGGCTGGTATAGTTGTGGAGAATCAAGTTTTCGCCGAAATCGTAACTGAGGTTGATGACTCGTTTACTCAACTGGGTTTTGACGGTATCTTGGGTATGGGCTTTCCAACGCTCGCAGTGGACGGTGTTACGCCAGTGTTCAACAATATGTGGTCGCAAAAGTTGGTGGAACAGGAAGTATTCTCATTATATTTCGCAACAAATGGCTCCTCTGCGCAAGGCGGTGAACTTATATTGGGTGGCTCAGACACATCGCGTTACCAAGGCAACTTGAACTATGTTCAACTCACGAAGAAGGATCGTTGGCAAATCAAAATGGATACTGTGCAATTCGGTGAACGTCTACTATGCAAGGATGGTTGTGAAGCTGTTGTAGATACTGGCAGCAGTGTAATACTTATGCCTGATGGCGCTTACAAGCTTTTCATGGAAGTTTTCGCAAATTCCACACAATCTTTGCCGGATATGGTATTTGTGATTGGCGGCACGATCTATGCACTTCCTTCAAATCTGGTCGACGTTCAAAAGAGTACCACGGATTATTGGATTTTGGGAGACTCTTTCTTGAGTGGATTTTATACCGAATTCGATATGGCCAATAAACGTATTGGATTGGCAACGCTGGCTTAATTGTTTTAAATAGTGATTTTGTGCATTTTGAAGATATTGTTTGGGATCCCAAGTAAATTTATAAGATAAACTATATAAATAAATGATATACATATTGCATGTTAATTCAGCCTTCGACTAATGATTACCGGTTTGATATATCAAGAACTTTTTTAAGAGCTTTTGGGGATTTGAATAAGTTGTTTGAAAGATTAGAAGAGCTCCGCGGCCCACAAGATGTGTGTATTGTTTTTAACTGGAACTCCGTACATTCCAGTCGAATACTATACATCCCGATTTTGTAATTCGAAACCCACGTCTTTTATGATGGCAATTATGTTTTCAATTCATTTATTTTAAAAAGCTAAGATTTCATTTCTAAAGTGTGATTAATAGCGGAAAGAAGCATTTCTCCACCGTCAGAAGATAACTTAGTGCAAGGTTGCCTCACAAGTCTTGCCAAACTGTTCGAACAACTGGTCTAGTTTGTTCGATTCACTACTCTCCATTCGGAGATTCTTAAAATAATTGTTACATATTACAACATATTTTTGTTTGCTATATTAAGTACTCAAATATCTTACGAAAAATAACATATCTCTCTTTCAAACCACGAAGCACATATCTATATCTATAAATAAAAACTTACATATTCGTATTTTTTGTCTGCTAACTGGCGAAACCACAGTGATTTCGCAGCCATTACGCCCAAAACTCGCTAGCAAATCCATCAAGACGTCAGCCTCAGCTGTCGCGGGTAATGTGCAGCACCATCTGCGAGTTGGCGAGACAGATGGTGAGCACAGTTGAGCCATTCGTACAGGTTGTTGGATCTGTTGTAAGCTTTATACTTATGTCTTTCTTATCGAAGTTGTTTTGTGCTCGTTTCTGCTATTACTTACACACAATAGACGAGAGAATCTAAAATCGTGATTTGCGGTTTAAATGATTTAATCTAATTCTACATTTCATTTGTTGGAGGAAAAATTATTTGAAGTGATTTGTATAATTTCGTGGTTGCACTTGATGCGAGCGATGACTTACGCTGCTCGTTTTCTCCTTCTACACCTCATACAACAACACTAACTACATGCAAGCTCAGCTAAACATATTTATAAGTCAAGCTTGATTGTGCTTGTCTTTATACATTAATGGCAACAACAATGTTGCGCTGAATTTTTTTTTTGTTGTCGAAGAAATAAAAGAAGCTTAAGGATTAGGAAAACGTGGGGAGCTGCTTGTCAGCGTTGCACGTTAATTAGCTCAAACGTTTCAGGTGTAGCAATCGCCGCAGGTTGTTTTGGGTTCGGTATGCTGGTTTGCTTGGTGGCTTGACTCGTTGCTTAGGAAGGCGGCAACATAGCCGGCAGGGTTCTCTCACAAGTATTTTGGCTAGCTTTGTAGATTTGTAAAAGATTTCGAAACATTTTAAGGCGCATATGGCTTAATTGTAAGCAGCATTTTTTTCGACTTGTTTTTAGAAAAAAGTGCTGCAGCGCGGTTATTGCATGGAAATCATGACGTTCATCACGAGTGAGTTGTAAAAGCAACGAAAGCATGCATGACTTTCTTTTCGCTTTTGATTGTTTGACATATCAGCTCATAGCTAATTAATGTGTTATACGTATTGTGGTATTTTTGGGAGTGATTTGTGAATGATATGGGAATTTTTGTTATTTCTTGCGGCGTTAAATTCGTGTAAAGAGTTGAAGTTTTGAAAACAAAATGACAGGCGCATCGACCAATAGTTCGAGTTTTAACATTAATATACATTTTTAATATAAAAGCATGTATTTGCTGTCAAAAATTAAATTTTGAAGCTTGCTTTCTGCCTACTTAATTGATTTTCTTAGTTGCCGATAGTAGCGAATCGAACATAGATATATTTCATACCAGCTGTTCACTTACTGACCACTGTCAAAAATAACTTAACATGAGAGACTCCCTTTGTTAAGGATTGCGATTTCAGGGCATGCACCTGGAATGTCCGGTCCCTTAATTGGGAAGGTGCCGCTGCCCAGCTTTCATCACCGCCGTCCAAAAAATGCGTTAGACGGGAAAAGGACTGAGGCGAGTAGGTACTTGTGGCGTTTACTACAGGGGCCATATAAAAGAGCGCAAATTCGGTGTGGGATTCGTGGTGCAAGAGAGACTCTGTCATCGAGTAGTGGGCAAAGAAGGTATCTCTGGCTCAACGGTCGGTCAATTCAGCCTCCTCCCCAAATGGGTTGAGGCTGATCAACTTCGCCGGTCCCCGAAACATAGTTATCTGTAGTACTAGATTCCAGCATAGAAAAATTCACCCAAGCTACCTGGCTGTCTCCGGATTGAAAAGCCACCAACCAGTTCGGACATGTTATGATAGACGGAACGCACGTATCCAGTGTTTTAGACGTGCGTACGCTCCGAGGTCCTAACGTTGACTCAGACCACTATCTTAATGCAGCCAAAATACGCTCGTCAACAAACACAAGGAAGATTCGATGTCGAGAAGCTGCAATCACAACGACTTGCACTCCTGCTATCTAAGAGCACTTATCAGTAACTCGATATAAAGGAACTGTGGGACGGCATTTCAAGCTCTTTATATACAGTTGCAAATAAAATCATTGATTTTCGGAAAATGCAAAAGAGCAGCTGGTACGATGAGGAGTTCCGTGAAGGCAGCGGAGAGAAAACAGACTGACCACAACACATGGGGTATGCGAAGAGGGAAGCGAGATGCATTTACAGACAAAAAAGAGGGAGGCCGAAATGCGTGAGTACAAAGAGCTTGACAAGCTGGCCGATAAGAAAGTGCTCGAAAATTCTGCGAAGAGATGCGACGACTAACAGAAGGTTTTTAGACTGGAGCATACTCTTGTAGAACCCCCAGAGGTGATCTAGTGATTGATGCCTAGAGCAAGAGCACACTGAAATTAAAGAGGGAACACTTCTCCAACTTGCTGAATGGCAGTGCAAGCATAACATCCGGAGACCCCAATTGTCTTTCTGATGGAGTAATGAGTGGAAGTTCACGCAAGTGAGGAGAATTTCTGAGACTCATTCACTTGGGAGTGACCAGAAACTATTATTTTACATATGGCTCAAAGGCTTCCGGTCTTAGGCCAAGTATCTTCTGGATAGCCAAAGAATATTCGTTTGAAGGCGAGCTAAAATGAGAAGGCGAAATATCCCTTCCCAGGATTATGCGCTGTCGCGCGCCTCTGACTTACTATTAAAAACAAAGAAATAAATGTATGTATATAAAGTACACATACAAACAAACATTTTTCTTTGTAAGAAACTAGTATGTTGCACAAAGATTTATCAAATCGTTACGCGTCATCACGCTTTTTCAATATTCCCACTCAAAATCAGCGCGGTGAAATGAGAAATCAACGGCGCAACTTTGTGCTGGAGCAACAGCAAGAACAACAATAGCAGCAGCAGCAGCAGCAACATCAATAAGCAGGTAGGCAGGCAGGCAGTAGCGATGCCATCATCATCATTGCCAACGCCGCGGCGGCTCCTGTTCACACTGCAACAACAGGAAGCTGTTAAACGTTTTTGATATTAAATTTCAACGATGCCATTGCATAAATCATCATCACCTCAGCAGCGTTAGCTAAGCGGCAAAGTGATTGTTGGTTGGTGCCGGTGTTTGCAACTGCCACCGCCATCGCCACCACCATGCCACCACTGGCTTAGTTACTATTCACTACTTGTCTAGTTGTTGTGAACATTTGCGCGCGCTGATGCGCCGTAGCATGCATCATAGTGTAACGGTAGCCGCCAATCGTGCTGCTGCTGCTGGTGAGCCACTTACAATACAATGCAAGGCGCTTTCAACAGAAATCTCTCGCTGCCATGAGGACAGCGGCGAGGCAAGTAGGCGCTTGCTGGGCCTGCAAGTTGCAAGTTGCACGATTTTACCATTGCCCCATATTGGTGGTGGCAACCACAAACACACACACACATATACAATATTTCTGTTTGTGTGTGTGTGTGCTCACAAGTGTCGATTGTGGCATTATTTGCTTTCGTTGATTTGCGAAACAAAGCTGATTTTGGCGCTACTTATTGTTGTTGTAGACAGTAAATGTTGTTGTTGTTGTATTTTCACAACACACTCGTATAGAAGCAGTGCATTCAATTTCCGCAATTTATTGCAGCTACAATGTATGCTGACAATGTTGCAAGCAGCTTGCTGTTTTCGGTTTTGAAAACACACACACACACACAGATTGAAAAAATCAATTAAGTGAAATTAATAAAAAGTGATTAACTTGTGATTGTTTAAAAATTTTTCACTGTCATATGTCAGCATTAAATATGCATATTGCTGGCGTGGTCGGCCCTGCCTCCGATTGTGGACATCGATATGTCGAAGCACTTACGCCGCATTGCATACCTCCACATACACACATATGCACATATACATACATATATTTATTATGGTCCTAAAAAGTGCACAGCACACTTGCTGCCACCGCATACAACGCGGCATTGTGAGGCGCACCTGAGCAGCCTTCACGTAATCTCCACAAATTATTAATAATAATTTAATTATGACAAGCGGCGGCGGCCCGTTGCTGGCGAATTGTAAATTAATACGCGAAAGAGTTGCGTGCAAATAAATAAATTGCCCGCAAAATAAGAGAAAACAGTGAAATCTCAAAGATCGCTTACAAAAGCAATGAAAGGCAGCGAAAATGGCAGTGCAACAGTAAACAATTGCACAAACATGTGTACACACTCGCGGATGTGTGCACGCAAAGGGTTCGAGGACTGAGTAGCAGCCGGGTCAAGCGGCACAGTGGGTTCTCACAGTTGAAAAACAGAAAATGATTCGCCAATAATCTACTTTTTTAGGACTCCCAAAGCTTTAGGAGGAGCACATATCAGAGGAGACAGAAAAGTACTAATATAGTAACTTCTTCTTCTTTATTGTCATAGGCACCGCTTACGCGGTTATAGCCGAGTTTACAATAGCGCGACAGTCGTTCTCTCTTTTCACTGCTTTGGCACAAATTAGAGATCCCAAGTGTAGCTAGGTCCTTCTCTACCTGGTCTTTCTAACGGAATGTCGTTCTTCCTCTGCTTTCCCCGGCGGGTACAGCGCCGAATACTCTCAAAGCTGGGGCGTTTTCATTCATTCGGACGACATGACCTAGCCTGCGCATCCTCATAATTTACTGAACTATGTCATTGTCGTCGTATATTTTATACAGCTCATCGTTCCATCGACTGCGGTATTCGCTGTTAACAATGCGTAAAAGACCATAAATCTTGCACAGAATCTGTCTCTAGAAAACTCGTAACGCCGACTCATCAGATGTTGTCATCGTTCATGCCTCTGCGTCATATAGCAAGACGGGGGGTGACTTGTACAGTTTGGTCTTTATTCGTCGAGGGAGAACTTTACTTTTTAATTGCTTACTCAGTCCGAAGTAGCACACTATCATAGAAACGCTCGTATCTGTTAACAAAAACGTCGCATTCAAGCTCAACAAGTTCCTCTTGAGGCGAATTTTTCACCAATAAAATCATTCATGGAAGAGGTAATACGCACTAAAGCTAAGAACTTTCTTAACAAGTTCCTCGAGGTTATGGCTGTTCACTATCGATCTGTGTGGCTTGCCCATGTCTTCACAGAACACAATTCCTTTCCTATTGGCTGGCGCTTCTGGGCGAATACTTTCATCAGACGGTCCAATTGCTAACAGTACAGATTCGAATAAAGAGCTTGGTTGTAGGGAAGCCGCTCATAGTAAATTATTTCCTGCCAACCCCATCAACCCATCAAAATCTTCTTGATCGTTAATCCAAGACAAGAATGGCAAGACAGAAAAAAAAAGATTTGAAATAAATGAAGAGGTTATATCAAAAAGCATATGCACTTTTAAACATCTTGAAGAAAGTTCAGATTCTCACTGGGACAACTTAGAACTCCGGTCCATTGTGGTACCTAAAAGCTCATATACATATACTAGATAATATGTAAGACCCTTACAGATTGACAAAGCGTTTTGAGCCTCTCACAAATTAGTCAGATGACTAATGTCATTTTCGGCTATTTCTTCTGCATCGCCATAGTTAAGAGTTCAATGGAGAAAAAAGTGCCAGAATGTTACCGCATCATCCTCTCCCACAAAACTTTGACCTGTATACCAATTGGACAGTTCACAATAGGAACTACGCTTGCGGTAACGTGATCTCTATCTAGATCAAAAGAATCTCGCAGTCGCACATAAACTGATCAACGTCTATTAAGCCGACTCGAGGTTCATTGGTCCGATGCTGAAATGCAAGACGCGAACTCGGTTCCATTCTGATATGACCAAGGGAGTGCATCGGCTTTGCAGTTGCCAGTGATTATGCTGTGAAAGGGCACCCAAACGAGTTTAATAATGAAGTAGCTTGATAATAAGAGTTTCGGAATATATAAAGAGGTGAAACCAAAAACCTTTGGTAGCTATAAGCTGCGTAGGAAAATCTGCTACATAAGACTTTAAAATTTTTGGGAAACGATTACTAGTTAAAAGACCACCGGTAAACCACACTGACGTGACGTATTACGATCTCAAATTCCAAGTATTTAAATTGTCTAGTTTAAATATTGGACTGATTTAGCTTTTTTATACATAATAAGAATTATTATTTATCCTTATCAAAAAACCTCTCTCATATAATTGACCAGTTCCAATTTTATAAAAGCATCTAAATATTAAAAAATGTATTCTTATTAAATTTTTTTGGAGTTAACATAAGTCTACTTCAAAATTTATAAAATTTTCGAAAATTAAAAAAAATGTCGACCAAATTTCTGGCGCTCAAAACACGGTTCGTGCGGCAATCGCACTGCTTGAGATCGGTTGATGAGATAGCAGGAAAACGTTAAGGCTACTGGGCAGTGCCGATGCTTGTGTTTGGGATTTTATTACACGTTCATGCCTGTGTTCGGCAGTACTTTCGAGCATAAAATACGAAGCTTGGCACATCTGTTCAAATGTGGGTATGTGCGTATGTGGGCATGCATGCAGCAGGCGAATGTGTTGCTTAAGCGGATCGTAAACGCCGATAAAATTTAATTCAATATTAATTTGCCGAATATTCTCGCTCGAATGTCAGTAAATACAATTCACCAATTTATGCGCAATGATAAGACGTTTTATGGCATTTATGTACAAATGCCTGTGTGTATGTATATATGTATGCCACGTCAAGGGCTTCACATTTCATTTGCGCATATTGCAAGTTTGTTGTTTTGCGGCGCACGCACACACACACGCACACGCACGTACATGTGTGCCGTTGTTATTCTTGTAAATTATGTGCACTTTCACCAGCCAACATAATCATAAAAATTCCATGGATATCTCGCAGCCTCGGCAATGGTTATCCCAAAGCTCCAAAGATTGCATGTGAAGACACACGCACACACATGCATATAAATAAGTGTATTCGATATGAATATATACTAGTTAAATGCTTACAAGTCGGCCAAGTTATTTCTCATTCTTCGCCATCAACATGCATGCTCCTCTTAGGCTGGCAACTGTGCGCATGCGTTCGTGTGCGCATTGTCATATCCTTTTGCCCGTCCACTATATCAACGTAATGATCAAATTAATTGGTTGTGGGTGAAGAGATCATCATTGTCAACGTTTGCAATGTGTCATATATCACGCTGAAGTCGCCAAAAAATTGCAAAAAACGAAGATAATTTCAAAAATTTTATTGAATAAAATGTAAGCAGTCCTCGAAATCATTGAAATTTTTATATTTCGTTGTTTTTTTTTTTATTTTTGTACAAAACACGCAAGTGTTTGTGTTTATTTTCGTAATGAAAGTGCTGCAGCGACAACGGTAACAGCATGTTGCATCAGTTTCACTGAAGGTGCAACCTTCATTGTGTTCGCCACGCTCTTACCTTTAGGACATCTTCAGTTTTTCTTCATTTTTTGAAGCTTTTATTCTTTTTTTTACCGATCACCCACTGTGTGGGCGCTGTAAGGCATCCATAAACAGAGAAACACACGCAACAACACGACACATGCGTGTTTAAGCTTCCTGTGTCGAACTTTTCGAAATTTTCGGCAAATGTGTTTCGCATGTTTCGGCGCATATTTATGGAACATAATTGCGAGTTAAAGCGGCGATTTAAATTAATTACATTGTATATTGTGCGCATGTAAACAGTTTTGTTAATTACAACATTAAAATGCATATTTTGGCTTCATTCGCATTTTTCAACATTTCAGTTTAATGTGTCAAGCCATAATTTCGCAGGCGGCGACAGGCTGTGAAAGTCGAAATTTTGCCAAGTGTAGGCGATGCCGAAAGCTATAGGCATTTGCTTTGGAGTTTTTTGATTTAGAAATAAACACATATATACATATATTGAGTAGTCAAAAAAGTCTTTTCGTATTCCTAATCAAAGTTCAACTTATTTTTTTATATTTATAATGAACTTTAAAGAACTAAATATGTACCATTTTGGTCGACCACTTTTTGCCATTTTTCCGCTAGTGATATTATTCCATCACTGTAAAACTTTTCTGGTTTCTCAGCGAAAAACTGCCAGAAGTAATTTTCACAGGCTTCTCTTGAAGCCAACTTTACTCCATTATGGGAGTTCTGCATTGACCGAAACAAATGGTAGTCCGACGGTGCAAGGTCAGGGCTATATGGTGGATGCATCAAAACTTCACAGCCAAGCTTAACCAGTTTTTGCCGAGTCAACAAAAATGTGTGTAGGTTAGTGTTGTCCTGATGGAGGACGAAGCTCTTTCTGTTGGTCAGTTCTTGCCGTTTTTTTCGTTTGCTTGCTTCAGTCTCATTAGTGGTTGATAGTAAAATGTAGAACCAATCATTCGAGCAAGCTGCAGTAGCTCATAGTGGATGATTCCTTTCCAATCCCACCAAACACTCAGCATAACCGTAGGAAGCGTCAACCCTGGCTTTGCGACCAGTTGTTGAGCTTCACCACGCTTGGACCATGTTTGGACATTGTTGTCGTATTTTATCCATTTTTCGTCTCCTGTTACCATTCCCTTCAGAAATGGTTCGATTTCATTTCGTTTCAGCAAAGAATTGCTAATGTTAATTCGGTCCATTCAATTTTTAACAGACAATTCATGGGGACCCAAACATCATTCTTCTGTTTGTAGCCAGTCTTTTTTAAATGCTTCAAAACCGTTCGATGATGAATGCTAAGTTCCTTAGTTTCTTTCCATAGCTGCTTATGTGAAGGTTCCAGTCAATCTTTTCCATAATTTCATCGACCTTTTCAATGATAGGTCGAACAGAGCGAGGTGCATCTCTCACATCGAAATTTTCAGAACGGAAGGGTGTAAACCATTGTTGTGCTACACGAACTGATACACCATCGTCTCAGTAAACTTCACAAATTTTATGGGTGGCTTGCGTGGCAGTCTTCCCTTTTTTATACTAAAACTTCAAAATACAGCGAATTTCTTCATTATTTTCACTCATTTTTGTACAGCTGTAACTTTTTTTCAACTTCCAGGAAATTAATTTTTTTTGGTTTTATGATGCTTAAAATCTCACCTTACCAACACTATATGATATGAGACAATGTGATTGGTAGCACTGGAGATATACGACTGCAACGACATCTACTGACAAAATACGAAAAGATTTTTTAGACGACCCAATATATGTACTTTTATTTATATACGTACTTGTAGAGACGAAAGAGAAATAGAAAAAAATGAAAGGGTTTTGATAACTTGTGCCGTAAGAATTGTCTACAAGTTTTAGGATGACAAATTCTCTATTTCCTCCTCATTTATTTCTCATCTTTTCAAGGAGTTGTTAGAAATCCATAGGATAGGCTTGGCAGCCAAATTAAAATTTAAATCTGTAACATAAATCTACATAAGCTTTCTTTGATTCGCCAAACAGAGAAAGTGGCGAATCGAACCCACTACACCAGCTGTTCAGACAGATGAGCGTTGCCACTGTCAAAGAACTGTCAAAAATTTTATAGATTTAATCACACTGAATCCAATTTAGTAAGCACTGAACTATATAACAGCTCAAAAAATAAACCCAGAGGCATTATGAAAACGAATATTTAACATACCACTAACCCTACTCCGGTATCCGTTCATAGGGGAATAGAAGGAAATCAAATTGCAGATGGAGCTGGCTAACACAGTAGCATTTGGAGACACAATTCCCCTAAGCTGCTCAGACTGTTCAGCTACTGCAAGGATAGTTTGAAGCAATAAACCCCTGGAGGAACACTAACAACACAGAGTATACCGCAAAATTACTTTGAAATAATATTGATAGTGAACAGAACTAATAGCTCCTACCTACTATATCACAGAGCACCTATGCTTGAGATCAAGTATTCAGAGCATTCGCGGAGAATGAAGAGACGCTAAAACATTATCCTTGCGAATATCAAGCCTTCAGCCGTGTGAGGGGGGACATATGGGATGGAAAATAAACAGGTTTTTTTTACCAAATCCACTGAGTTGATGGATAAGTCTTAATTTGATTACTACTCGAGAGCGAAATGGGCCTAATGATGTGTGGAAGCGCGGCCGCGTTCGGTCTGACGCTCACGCACCTCCCTTTTCAACCAACTAACCATACCTAGGTGCTGTCTTTGCATTAAAAAATTGCTAGGCATGTTTTCTAATATTAACGGATAGCAAATCTGCTAAGGCAATTCTCTCTAATAGCAGCCAATAACTATGTAAATATTTGTTAATATAAGGATTACTACTGCGAGTCGATGACTAGGTCAGCTTTTCACCTTATTCGGTAATATATAAATATTTATTTAACTTTAGATATACACATGTGAGAGAATCCGTGTAGGTTAGTGCTATAATTTCTCAGCCTTCATATGACCCATACGAAGCACTATATTCTAATATACATAGTATGTATGTGTAAAAAACAATTTTTTTCTATTAAGTCAAAATAACCGCCGATATTTCAATTTTCTCTATTAAGGAGGGCGGAAGAGGTAATCACATAAACTAATAATCGACGAAATTTATAGAGAACTATCAAAGCTACATACATGTTTTAGCCAGCAAGTCAACATAAATGGGAGCATTGAATTGGATCCACATCTGAAAAGGTGAAACAGAAATATAGACAAAAAATGCTAGAAACTTTGTATTTATTAAATTCGTTGCACAACAGAGTTAATTTTTATTTAAAACTTAATTTGTAACGAATTTAAAAATTAAGACTGAATAACGACATCACCGATCAAAGCAATGCTCTCAATCTCGACCAAAGCATCGAGTGGCAGACGAGCTACTTGTACACAGGTGCGGGCGGGGAAGTTTTTGCAGAAAACTGAAAAAAAAAACAAAAACAATGAGTGGAGAGTTAAAATTAGTGGAGACATTTGCCGCCGAGAGCGCAGAAACTGAGACAGCAGAGACACACATTGTAATCTCGTATGAAAGCGGCTGTCATAAATAAATAAACGTGTTCATAAGCAAGTCAAAACAGTTGCGCTAAATGCTGTTACTATTGAACTATAGATCAAGCTGATAAGCTGAAGTATATTTGTTATTCGATTTTCGGCAATTAAGCGACAATTAATGATTACTTAAAAATGGTGATAAGAAAATGAAATAAAAATTATATATACACTCGTGAGTACACACCTTTTTTGTACACGTCATTGAACGCGCCAAAATCATTCATATCCTTTATGAATACCGTGTTCTTGACCACATTATCCACACTCGAGCCGGCGGCCTCCAAGACAGCCAACAAGTTCTTCAAGGCCACCTCCGTTTGTTGCGTAATGCCGCCCGGCACCAGTTGCATCGTATCTTTGTCCAGGCCTAAGCAACCGGATACATAGAGAGTACGATCGGCAATGACCGCTTGACTGCATTGGAAGCAGAAAGAATAATTAATGTTCGTGTACATACATACGTAAGTGCATTTGGTGGCGCGCTGGTGGTCAACGCTCGCTTATAAGATTAATAATTTTAATGGCTTATTTTGACAAGTGTCAATATGTTCTTAATGCTGGCTGGTCGCCACCAATGCGCTGATAATTGCAGTAATAACTCCCTAAAACATACTTGTAGGGTGCCACCGGCTTGGCGGCGTTGGCGGTGCTGACCAATTTCTTCACGATTCTGGACATTTTTCTGCCGATAATTGAGTATTATTTTCTGATAATATGAACTTTGTATTTTTGCGCTCCGCACTTGTCGAACACTGAGTACTGACTGAATAGCTATACACTTGTTCGCATGTGGCGCTCGTCCGGCTCGTTGTCTACCGTATAAATGTGTTTGCGTGCCAGCAGTCGCTTTTCTTGTCGCTGGAGACAAGTGGAGAATATGAGACCATCGTTTTTGTTGTTTTTTGTTGATAACGTATTTCTACTTCATTATGCTCACTGGCTCTCACTCTCATTACTTGTTGATTTGTTATTGTTCTTTCGAAAACTTTTCGTAGTTTATCAGCACTAAATCAATTCATCCATCTTCATATCAGATCGGCTTATTTTTTAAGATAATTTGATAATTATTTGTATATCATTATATTATTATTTAAATTTTTGTATATGATTAGTGTTTTTAAGCTCTTAAAAATTATTGCCTGTACGTTGACTGTTTAAAACGTCCTCACCCCATGCAAAGATCAACGAAGCTGCGAGATTAATTATGCATATTAATAGACATACATACTTATAATAGGCACATTGCTATTATTGTAGTATTTTGTATAAGAAATTTGCATAAAGGGCACAACGACATAAAGGACAAAATGATCATTCCCGATCTTCACTGAGTGAAATAGTTGAACTTCGCTCCAATTCCTGCAAGTCCAGGTTAGTGAATAAGAAAGGTGTTTTCAATTCGATTTTGGGCCAAAGTAAGTCTGCTAAGCTCTGGTCTATTCAGGTCAAACTACATTAACGGAAATATCCGTAAGGCCCATACAGGGTTTGTCCGGAAAGTAGCAGAACTGAGTCGATTTAAAAAAATTATTGCACCAATCATCGTAACTCTTTAAAAACTTTCAAAATAGGCTCCTCCTGCGTCGATGCGGCGCTGCTAGCACGATTTTCAAGCATTGAAGGTGTCACGGAAGGCATTCTTCGGAATAGCCTTGAGAGCCGAGGTACATGCTGCTTGGATCCCGTCTGTCGTCTCAAAATGCTTTTTTTCATCGGCCTTTTCAGGCAATTAAACAAAAAAAAGTCCGGGGGGATCATATCTCGTCACTAGGATTACAAAATTGGGGTTAAATTTTACACGTGTTCGTCTTGACGCACTTCCACTCGCCGCAATTTCTAGTCGTCTGTGAGCACTTTTGGGACCATCTTCGCGTACACCTTGCGCATGTTCAAGTGCCCCATAGCAATGTTATGAACCACAGCCTTTGATAAATTTAACATCTGAGCTATTAAACAAATACTTAGTCGACGTTCTGAATTCAAAACTTTGCGCACATGAGTCACATTGTCGGTGTTTGTCGAAGTCGTAGGTCTCCCAGCACGGTTTTCATCAGCGATCTCTTCCCGGCCCTCCAAAAGGACCTAATGCCACCGAAACACACCATTTCATGCTAAAGCAACATCTGGATAAGCCTGTCTCTGTCGCAGATTTACCAAGTTTCACACAGAAATTAATCACGTATCTCTGCTCAAACGGACGCTATATTTTCGGCTTGCACACTCACAGAAATATGTGGCGCGAAAATGTTTGTCCTCACTCTCCAGGTGCTCTGAGACAACTGACCAGCCGCTTGTTCGTTAGATAGGAACGCCCTCTACCGAATCCAGTCGGTGTGCGCACGTTCCGAAGTACAATCGCGGCGGAAGAAAATCAGTCTTAATACTTTCCGGAGAAATCCTGTACATTATATGAAGAACGTTGTGGCAAAAATATTCATGAATTTTTCGAGAAGAGTTAAGAGGTCAGTGCCCATCTAATGTGTACAAAAGTTTTGGTTATATTTCACAGAGAGCACATGCATTGCCATCATAATTATTCGATTTAAACAGAACGGAAGCTCCCTAAGATTACCTGAATTTGGTAAATTTTATGTAAGTTAGTTGACGTTGGCAAAAAAACACGCTGAATGCTCCCAGAGATTGCCGGCTGGTAATAGACACAGTATTACGACGTATGCAAAGACGGGCTGGTAACAGTTTGATCCTGTCGTAGTTAAGAGGTATGTAGGTAAGGCAGAGCATCCAGATGGAGGGTCTTACTATGGGGGTACAGAAAGGGCTGGATTGAGGGCAATGAGACCCGTACCAAAGACAAACCTAACTAAGAGCGCTTAAACAGTACAGCTTACGGGAGCCATGAACAGCGAACATACTATCCCATTCACTCGTGGATCCAAAATATGAGCCAAAATACAAAAAATAATAAAATACAATTGAAAGAGTCCGGATCTCCTGTAAGAAAAGGCGGAGGAAGCTGGTGCAAGGGCTAGCACTAGCAAGGGAATTGAAACTAAAACTGGTTCCAGGAAGACAACAGCAAGAATGGCCTAACTTAAATGTCAATGACCCAGTGAAGGCAAGGTATGCGGAGAAGCCTGCCTGCCTGCCTGCCTACTCATGATGCTACAGCAGCAACCACCAAGTAACAAGGAGATTACATACGAAGGAGCTCCAAAAATTCATTGAGTGCGCAAGCCTTGCCTTATTTTAAGGTTGAACCACCAGCAGTGGTAGCCAAGCAAGAGAGGATCAGAATACAAAGTCCATGACGGCCGCAATATCGTCTACTGCTGTGGTCCGGCATCTCATTATCATCGGTGTGTTGGATGAGGGAGATCCCGAAGAAAAAATCCTCTGAGTCCATTAGAAATGGGTACAAGCTATTCTGACGAATGTGGCGCTGGAAGTGCTATGAAATAATCCAGGTCCACCACAGTTATACACGGATGTCGGATGGTACCGGAGCTAAGCCAAAATCACAGCTTGTGATGACTAGCGATCGGTCCAGCTATATAATACCACAATAGCCAAGAATCCACGAAAAAAAATCAGAAGATTATTCAAAATTTCGGTTGGTGAAAATATATTATTCAGGTTTGACTGTATTGATTTATACTTAGAAGATATTTGAATCGAAATATAAAAGAAAAAATGTCAAATCAAACGTCGCATGATTGCATTCCATCAATAAACGGTACAATATTAGCCAGATCAGCTGGTGTATGGCTTGCAGGAATTCAGAGCTAATCCTTTCTGCTGTAACGTCAAAATCGTGTCAAATGGAAGGAATTCGTAAATCACTGCAAGCGCTGCTACAGAGTCTGCCCCAACAATCAGAATGAGTTTATAAATTTTTCAAGGCCAGACCCTTTTACCCAGTCAAATTGCGGCATTTAGTAAATAATGTATGGCCATTAAGTGCCAGACAAAACAAAGCACACGCACATACAAACAAGCATGCATACCACAGTGTGGCTGCACAAATAACAACCTGTATGACGTTGTGGCAAGTAGATAAACAGCGAAAAATAAATAACTGCATGTTGTTGTTGTTGCTATGCAGACAAACAAAAATTTATGCAAATGCAACAAATAGTCGAAGATGCAAGGCGTCTGTTGCTGGCAATGCGCTGAAAATTTGCATATATGAGCGCATAATTGTGTGCAACATAAAGTTGCAACAATACCACAGGAGCGCTATGGGGCAAGCATTGCCATGCGAATGCTGGCGACGGCAAAGGAATGACAGCAATAGCAGCCGGCAGCAACAATAAAACAGTAATATAACAGCTGTAACAATAGCAACAACAACAACTACAACAACAGTAGCGTGCATAACAATAGCAAAAAGCTGGCAACTGGTAAGCGACACGAGTTGTATTACAATAGATTTTGCTGTTGTCATTTGTTTGACTAGCCAAACGCACACTTGCACACATAACAGCATATGTAGATGTGTATAGGTTTAATGGCAACATATGCCTTTGTGAAAATGTTGCCAACAAATAGAATAAGCCAATTGTTTTGCTGCGGTTGTTAATATTGCTGTTTACCAGTTTTTGTTGTAGTTGTTGTTGTTGATGTTATTATTGTTGGCATTGCAGTTGTCGTTGTCGGTGTTTACTTGTACGACAACAATAAGTGCGCACACCTCCCAAACTTAGGCACACACTCATGCCCCTTCGCTCGCACCAAACATTTGTATGCGCAACATTTGTACAATACTTGCAACACTTACACATATTGTTGTTGTTGCAGTTGGAGTTGGACTGATGTTACTGCGTTGAAGCAGCACATTTTTGGTTGCCTTATTTTGTCCGCGTCATGTATGCATTTTGTGCCCGCCACACGTAGTAAGCAGCGTCAAATGTTTATAAACATAGCTGGAGGGTGTTGCGGGGAGCTGATGCGATTTTGAGCAATTTATTTCGGCTTAAGGTCAGACAAAATTGTATGCATTTAGTTTGTGTATGGACGCAAGCACTTGCCCACCTACATATGCTGCCATGACTCAGCGCATGCTCATAAATATTAAGCGTCTAGCAACAAATGTTGCTTGTTGTCAATTGTCATGTTGAGAGTGCCAGCAACATTTTATTACTGCTGCTGCTACTTTTAAGCATTTTTATTACATAATGCGATTTACATTTGTTTTTTTTTTTTTTTACCAGAATACGTAATACGTATCACTTCTTGTTGTTGGTGTTGCTGTTGGCGGAAATCCGAAAATTTGCTGGCTTAAAGCCGAATGAATTATGATTTCTTTGTGTTTTGCTCAGTTTTTGGCTAAGATGAGTGCATCAAAGTGGTATATATAGTTTATATAATTTGTTCTTTGTATAGATTTTAGCATAATAAGTCTCGTTATATAGGTCAACGTTGCTTTCTCTCTTCAATGCTTATATGTATGTACTATGCGGCTTTACCCACCCTTCAGTTATTTTTGTTATGCGCACGCAATCCTTCAAAGCTCTGTGTCTGGTATGCAGTTAATAGCATCGTGGAGTTGTTGAAGAAAGTAAATAATTATTTCATTCCCAAAAAACGGTTATCCTCCTTCAACTCAAACGCAAATATTTGATTTACAGCTCTTTTACGTTGAAGCCGTCAACATTGGTAGGAAATAAGTAAAAAAAAAAAAAACACATGACTCAAGAGTAGCACAGTGGACCATTTCTGTTGCCAGATGCCATGTTTCCAGAAATCCGCGATCACCGGAAATTCCAACGAAACTGTGCGTGAATTCACCAAAAAACAGCCGAAATCATTATTGAAATTCATGGAAATGGAATTGAACATCGCATTTTGGGCTTACGAAAGGTGTGTGCACGGTTTGTTCCGCACAAATTGACTGACGACCAAAATTTGCTCAGCTTCCGTCTCATCGATCGAAGCTTGTGACCGATTATTTGACCAAAAATCACATATTAACCAATAACCACTCCCCGTATTCACCTGATATTTCACCGTGCGACTTTTTCCTTTTCGGAAAAATGCATTTGCCCATGAAAGGAAAGCGTTATGCAGACGTAGAGGACATTCAAAAGGCTTTCACGGACATACTGGCGACCATAAACACTCGTTCGACATGCTTTTGGACCGTGCAAAAAGCTTTGTTGAAGCAGGAAGAGACTATTTTGAATAAAATAAATAGATTTTGCCGAAAAAACTATTTGTATTCATAAGTGCATTTGCGCTGAAAATAAACCAGAAAAAAAATTTGCTGCTGAGGCGTATGAGTGATTTTTTTCCTCAATATTTCTATGAGAGAATTTATTAAAGGATTTGTGAAATAATTTATTAAAGGATTTATATAGAATGAAATAGTTTCTATGCATATGATGATATATTATGTTTCTTAATTTTTTCTAAGATTCGCTCTCTTGCTAGCAAATTGTAGAACAATGCTACTATTATTGTTAAACAAGATAATAATCTTCAATCAATTCTGGAACAAAAATGTAATCCCTCAAAACCATACATTTAAAAGTACAAGAACATATCTCTCTCTATATGTGACCAATATCTTAAACATAGTAATATTCGTGTTGTGGTGAAGTCTACTCAAACCGTTAGGTCTCTCAAATATGCCTTGGCTAACAAGTTATTCGCAGCTATGGTGTCGACGAATGTGCCATTTCCACGACATTCGGGTCTAAGTAAACGAAACGGACCCGGATTTTATCCGGTCAAGGACTCCTTGAAATTATTTCGGGAATGTTTTCTACCGCTACAACAACAACGAGCTGGTACCAGCTTCTTCTACTAATACTTCATCGATTCGCCATTAATTTGTTCGCTTACTTTGAAAGCTACCCTTCTGTCAAGAAATTCACATATGAAAGTAATAACGAAGTTATCGAGCAAATATCAGTGAATGGCTGAAGTGACAGTCGAAATCTTGATCTTAATAAATTAATACGCGAAATAAAATAAAAAATTTAGGGCATAGACGTTACTGGAGACAAAGTCAAGTTATTGAAATGCTATTTAGCGTGAATAGAAGAGTTCCTCTGCCAAGGCTGCTTAGCCTTAGCTGGATTAGTTCAATATCCTTCTCAGTACAATCTCCTTTTCTTTATAAACTGGCAAATAGCGCAGTGGTGCCAAACAATAAATGCAATGCTTGCAAATAAATGTAATTTTCGACAGTTCCATTTCAGTGCCGCCAATTTGTTGCACAACTGGTATACATGTTCGATTCTCTGCTCTCAAACTCGTAACGAATTTAAGACAGCTACTAATTACGTTCTTCGAATTCAGTGTGTTATAGAACTCATTACAGAATCATCCAGCATCCATCTTTTAAGTTATTAAGGAATAAAATATTACTCTTCTGATTCTTAAAAGCAGAGAATATTCAAGCCTTTCCCATTTTCACCCATAAAAAAACAGAAATGGTTGTGGAAAAAACACTCTTCCGAAATACAACGCGAAATTTGGAAAAGAAACTCTTGCCTTGTGTAAAGAAAAACTAAATACTTTTATGCTCTATGATTGCACAGATCTTAAGAACATTTCGATAAAATTATAAGCACTCGGGATTTCTTTAAGAACTTGACTTCCTACAAAATTATGAAAATACCATTTCAATTAATACGAAATTTATTTCCTATAAATTCTTAATGAGTTATAATGTATTTGAGCCACTGTTAAACTGTCGCCACAATCACAATGTTTTTGGCTTTTCTTATTTTTTACTCGCCTGCTACTCGCCAAAGTAAACATCACGTCAACACGCTGACGCCCCAATGGCCTGGGCAAGCAAACCGACCGAAAAATCAGCCACAAAAAGCAACGGCTTGCGCATGTGCAGCATTGCAGTTTTCAGATTACGGATTTTGGATTTTCAACACTGCAGAAGACTAATTATTTATTATTTGGCAATTGAGCATGTCAGACGATGCCATATAAAATTCCCAAATTCAAACAAAATAAAATAATTACACGTTGGCAGGCAGTGACGTTGCCACAGCAAAAAGCAGTTGAACGCAAAAAGATATCTACAACAAAAGCAAAAACATTCAGTGGTGAATGATCGCAAAGCGATCGAGCATTCAGGAAAATAAACAAACATTCAAAGTGCTTCAACATTGCAAACATACATACATACTACATACATACAAACACATACATATTATAGTCGTTGGTGCGGCTCAACGTTGCAACTGACGTTAACGCCACCAACACCACCGCAACCATCGCAACAAACATAAAGAACCAGAAAGCAAAAACAGCGCTCGCTCGTCAGTTGTGCGGTCGCTGTGCAACGCTGCGTCTGGGCTGATCTGTCGGTCGGTCAGTGGGCGTAGGTGAAACGAATAATGCGGAATACACTTAAGTAATGCCACACTATACCAGCCAACAAAATGAACTGCATGACGCTGCAACACACCCAGTAAAAAATGCGCAAAGAATTAAAAAATCCCTCAGAGCATTCGTCTCGACGTAAACGTACAACAGGTACAACACGCAAACCCGACAGACAACCGGTGATGGAGTGAATTGGTGACGTAGGCGCAGCAATTGCGCAGTCGGTTGCAAGTGCTTTTGTTCTCCACTGCAGTGTGGTGTGATATGGTGTTGTGTGGCATGTGGCAAAACTAAATGCCCGCCGTAAGTGGGTAATGGAGAGATGGTATAAATGGCACAAAAATGTTTATTGAAGGCAGCGACCACGCACTTTTCTCGTATAAATACACTGTGAGGCGAAGCGACAGGCAAGTCAGTTGAACCGAGGCTATAATACCCACAAAAACAAAAGATCCCATACAAGTCAGCTATATGCTATAGTGATCCAATCTTAACAATTTCTTCGAAGATTGCGCAATTGCTTAAGACAATAATGGCAGTATGTATGTCCTGCATGCAACGAGTCTTCGCATGACACTGAACACCCCTTTGCATGCCCTACCAACCCCACTCATCTAACACCCTTTTCCCTTTGGTCCGACCCCGTAGTAACAGCACGTTTCTTGGGCCTCCCGTTAGATGACGTCGATGACAACACAGATAACCCTTACCATCCTAGCGGGGATTGATAACCGTTAAAACAACAACAACAATAATCCACGCCAAATTTCTTGAAGATATCCGGTCAAATGAAAAAGATTTCCATACAAGTACTTAATTCGGATCGTTCAGTTTGTATTGGAGCTATATGCTATAGTGGTTCGATATTGGCGGTTGCGAAAAATGAGTAGCTTCTTTGGTAGAAAAGGACATGCTCAAAATTTCAGATCGATATCTCAAATGAGGGGACTAGATGGCGGTATATCTCTGAAAATAATTCTTTTTTAACTCCTTGGCTTTAAATCTTCAAATTCTTTAGCTTATCTGACAAAACCGAAAAATATTTCGTGCAAGATATGAACGACTTGGTTTTTGGAGATTTTTTTTCACAAAACGGAGGTCGTCATTTTTCAACCGTATGGGATAGTTTTCACCTTCTAAACAAGTAGAGTAGATGTGCAGCGCGATGTCCCTTATTTCACCTATTAGCTGCGGTGAATAGATCTTATGGTTGTGCCTGCTGTCCGGAGTGAATATCGCACCGGTAAGATGGATATGACCCACACGGTCTTTGGGAAGTAAGCTACCTCCATCTCTTTCAATCCTAAGTAGAATATGAACTACGCGATCTTCTGCGCCACTTACGGTCTCAGCAAACCCGCGCATCTATAATCGGTAGTCTACAGAGGTTATAAGGTCCGACTTCTTGTTTCTATACACACGAAGAGGATTCAGAGGTGAGACGGAACACATATCCTATGAGATCACCATTTAGATCTAAATTGAAGGGAAATGATTATCATGACTTTATGCGATCTCATACCAGACCCTATCCAACAGACAAAATTTATTATGTAGCACTAATAACACTTATACTAAGCAAGTATAAGAAATTGTCTTCAGCTGACACAAATTTTTCTCAGTTAGCGTTACGCATTTCCTGAACAACCTACAATTTCTCCAAACCCATTCAAAGAGCTTCTTCCCTCCCTCATAAACACACATCCACTTTTAATGTACTTATTTTCTTTGAAAACATTACCTTTGTGTATGTGACGTGGAGGCTTTGTTGTTGGGTGTCGCATTTTTGCGAATTAATTACTTCATATGAGGATGCATTTCATCAAGCGCTCCAGAAAGATCATCCTGCAGCGAACGCCATTCGAAGGCACACGCTTACACGTACACACGTCGAGCCTTAGCCACAGACGACTGCGGCCTCATTTCGAATTTTATGAGTATTTTACCTGCCAGCGGTAAAAAGGATAAATTAAAAGCTTTTGTGCGAGCAGTGCGTGGTATGCGCGCATGCGTGCCTGCATGCAACGGATTGTTCGTGCGACGTCAATGGCAGAGTCGAAATTAAATCATTTAAGCGTGAAAGCATTGGGATTTGAGCTGCCAGCCGAACGCAGAAGGCAACAGCGAAAGGAGAAGGCAGAAAAGGTGTAGCTAAGAAGAAATTAAAAAGGGATATACAAACATATGTATGTGCGACTGTAAGCGAGTACGGAAAACGTGCAGCCTGACATGAGCCACATCAAAATCAAACTCATTGCTGTGCTTCGTGCGTCTTAAACGAATGAGCGCATCACTGTTGCATGCAAGATCAACTGTAAACAACAACAGGCCCTTGTAGACAGTGAAAAAGTCTTATTTTTTGCACTTCTTCTTCTTCCTTAGCTATTGCCACATTGTGGGGGTGTAATCAAGCGAATTTGATGCGCGGAAATGTTGCGCATTATTTAGGATTAAAGATATCATTTCGGGCGCGCGCGCGCCGCAAAAAAGTGTAAAAAATCGGACTTGCCCATGTAAATATGTTTGGAAGCTAAGCTGTGTACGAAAGTGTTGCAACAGCAGCTCATTTATTTTTGTTTTTGCATGTAGGTGTTTGTCAAAACTACTACCACTAAAGGAAATGTAAATAATTGCAAGCCCTGTTACGGTCGAGATGCTATGTTGCATTTGTACTTTGAGGCATGCTTCCTCTCTGGTCTTTCTTTTTAAATTGTGGAAGCCTGAGGAAATTTAATGTAAGGTTATATGGTAAGTAGGCGTGGTTAAAGTCTGAATTTTGTTTCACAACTAATTGCATTCAAATTGTTTTACTAGTTGCTGAGATATGGAACTTTGCACAAATCGGCAAATTCAACTGCCGTGGGATAAGTCTCCTCAACATGGCATAGAAGGTTCTATCGAGCGTATTATGTGAAATATTAAAGCCAACCTTCAAGAAAGTGATTGCACCTTATCAATGTGAATTTTGACCTGAAAAATCAACAACTGACCAGATATTCACCATGCGCCAAGTCTTGGAAAAGCCCCGTACAGAAGGAGTTAACACACACCAAAGCTGCTTGGACAGCACGAAAAGGAGCTACCTCTATACCGCTATGTCTGAATTTGGTATTCTCACAAAACTAATACGCCTGTGTTAACTGATGTTGAGCAATACCAAAAGCTTCGTCAGGATCGGGAAGCACCTTTCCTCCTGTCCGCAAATAAACAGTCGTCGCACTCGCGACTTGGCTCCCGCGTCACTGCTTCCAGCCATAACTTCGAAGTCGTACATAATTTTGTCTATCTTGGATACAGTATTAACATCAACAACAATGTCAGCCACGAAATCCAATGCAGAATAACTCTAGCCATCAGTTGCTACTTCGGACTGAGTAGGCAACTGAGAGCCAAAGTCCTCTCTCGATGAACAAAGACCAAACTTTATAAGTTCTTCACATTTCCCATCCTGCTATATGGTGAAGAGGAATGCACAATGACAACATCTGATGAGTTGACGATACGAGTTTTCGAGAGAAGGATTCTACGGAAGATTTATGGTCCGGATGGATTATAGAGACCTTCTTTGAAGTTAAAGTCCTAATATTATTTCAAAATGTAGATGGTACAAAAATGGTATTAAAAATGTCTAACTTTTCACTATAATTGCTATAGTTATAGCGACAGCACAGCTGGTAGAAAATATTTACAAATAGAACACATTCCTATCTCATTTCTGCTAGTTACTACTGCTATATTTAAATATAATTAAAGCAGTGCTATTTTAATTCCGCACAAGCCATATTTTCACTTTTTCCACGCTTCAACTGACTAAAAACTCGTTTAACTCATTTAAACACCGCTCAATTATACATTTTATATTTCACAACGGTAATGGCAATGCTAATTTATTCATTGCAGATCATATAAGAAGCGCACACACGCACACCAAGTGCTGCTTGCCACATCTCGTATTTCATGTGGCAAACGAGACTACTAGTTACGATGCGCTTGAAAATAGCTTTTTAATCGTCGCTAATAAACTCTTCAAGCCATCAATTAGCCACATGCAACACACACGCTTCAAGGCAATGCCGCGGCAAGCAACGTTGCATTGCAGGCGAGCGTACGCCATTTAAGCATAAATAGGCGCAATGGTTACGTACAGTAGCCAAATTAAAATCAAATCAAATAATTCAGCGTGAAAAATCACCTGAAAGCCAATACCATTTTGAGGTCATAAAACCGGCATGCAAATTATAGGGATTGCATTACAGCGCCGCTGCCGCACTTTAGTTGGCAAATAGAGCGCACGGCAACAACGGACAAACAGCCGTCAACTTACAGTTGCAAGTACAGTCGTGGTCGCGTTCATAGTCATTTGGGCGGTCAGTCAATAAAGTTGCAAAGAAATTAAGACATTTTTATGGCGTTTACACTTGTTTTTGTTGCTTTGCCAGCACGAAAGTGAAGCCATTCAATAATTTTCGCCACTAATTCGTTAGCAATTGGGAAATACGCTTGCAACAATGCCGCGGCGCGGATTTGCGGCCGACTCATCCGAAAAGCTTTACAAGCGGCACGTGATGACCTGCCTGGTCAGGTTAAGCAGAAATGCCAAGTTAAACACACAAGTTGAGATATTTTGTTTGCCGATTTGATTATCGAACGATTTCTGCCGCGATTACACGCTGGTGTTGCAAATAGTTTGCGGCATGCGGTGCTTGCAAGGTTGCAAACAGTAATCCAAAAGAGTTTTATTTTTGTTTTCAATTCACACTACCTTGCTACTATCACTCAATAGTTATTGTTGTAGTTTCTTTTTCATTGCGCTGGTCGCTTTGGCCAACCTTATTTAATGGGCACCTTCAGTTTGCGCCGCCACAAGTTTTATTGAGTCCGTAATTATAGTGGCCAATGAATGTGGCAGTGATTGCATTGATTCCTTTCGCTTATTTAGAAAATAATTTATCTGTTTGAGCACATTGTGTAAGGAAAATGCCAGCTTTACTAAGTGTAATACCTTAAATGGGTGGTACGGTGCAAAAGTGGAGTAGCCCTGTTAAGAGCCTACAGAGGCTGAGCTTGCAAATAAAGCCTTACCAATGGTTATGTGGCCATTTGCCGGGGGAGGCGTTTTGTTTGCGCGAATTAAGGTATCAAAAGTAAATGTAATAAATTTATTATTAATTTGATTTACAGAAATTGCTCTTTGGGAAGGTCTCGAGTTGTTGCCAAAGCTTATACTGATCGCTTGTCGATCTTGCAACAATCGTGAGATATTTCGTTGTTCGCGAAAAGTAAGTGTGCAAAACGAGGTTAAGTGAATCAGGGTCTAGAAAATAGAACCAATTAGGGTCAGAAGTATAATATGTTCAAAATTAGAATGCTCATGAGATAATTAAATTGAAGGAGCTCCTTTAGTGATCGGTAAGTACTATTGAAACACTATTTCTGATCGGAAGTAAAGAATAATGAGAATTTGGATGAATCAAATCATTATTTTTGGCAATCTTAACTTTTGAATTATTTATGTTTTCGTGACCAACAAGATAGTAGTTCGAGTCAATGTAAGAACCTCGGAGCGTACTCACGTCTACAACACTGGTGACGTGTCTTCCGTCTATTAGAACATGATCGATCTGGTTGGTGACTTTTCCATTCGTAGACAACCAGGTAGCTTTTTATTTGCTGGATTCTAGTACAACAGAAAACCATATTTCGGCGAAGTCGATCAGCCTCAACCCATTTGGGGATGGGTATCTTTAGTCACGTCCTTCTCTTCGACGGGGCGTGGGCGCAAGTCAGCAATATGTTGAAGAACTTCGCTTTAATACGGATTGTGGCTAGATGTTCACACACTGATTTTGTGCTCCTTTATATGGCCACAAGGACCTACTCGCCTCAGTCCTTGTTCCGTCCATAACATTTCTTGAACGGCGGTAATGTCAGCCTTTACTCTAACGACGACATCAACTAGCTGGGCAGGGGCACCTTCCCAATTAAGGGACCGGACATTCCAGATGCATGCCCTCAAATCGTAATCTTTAACACGTCTCTCATCCGAGGCCGTTTTCTTCTTTTCATTGGTAGTGTTTTTTATGTGACAGGTCCCAAGCCTAGCGCACAACCCTGGGAAGGAATGGTTCGCCTTCTCACTTTAGCTCGCCTTCAAACGGATGTTTTTTTGGCTACCCCAGAGGATACATGATCTAAGACCGGAAGTCGTGAGTTACTTGAGCCATATGTAAAGGAATTGTTTCTTTCCTCCCAAGTGAATGGCGCTCAGAGAACTTTCTTCACCTGCGTGAACTTCTACACATGACTCCATCCTCCATTACAAACTCCCCTAATATAAGAGCCACGCTTCTTCAATAGCCTTAAATAGACACTAAAATTTGTGTTTATAAATACGTTCCAACAAAGCATCACGATTAATTGCTACCTATGGCGGATTGTGATGGTTAGTGGCGTCCTTTCGTTTATCCAAATGTTAATGAACATTTTGTTCAACACTATTGTCGGTCATTTTTAAGAGCACCAGCTACCTTGACCAACTTCAGTTGGTGATCCTTAAAAGTATTTTTTAAAATTTTTGGAAACTTTCTTTTTCTCTGCATCTTTCGGACGTACGCTGGACTTTTCTGCTTCGGTGTTAACATGGGTTGTATGGAATTTAATAAAACACTTAGAGTAATTCACTTAAGAGGGCGTCAGAATAATATTCATGGGAATCCATTATTGGACCATTTTTTTCATACATAGTGTTCAATAAACTCGAAACTGTGTATATACGTGTTTCGGAGGGTATATGGTTTCAGTTCTAGTTACGCCGCTCAAAGAACGTTACAAACTTTTCAATCTGCTTGACATTCATTCCGCCTTTATTTCCACTCATTTCACACTCTTCTATAAGTCTCGTTCAGCTAACGGTATGAGCAGCTATTCTGCAGAATCCATTTTTTATTCTGAAATAATCTGTCTTCCGAGACCTTTTTATATGATTTTATTTATTTAAAGCACATTTTTTCGATATATTATGTTTTTCTGTTTTTGTTTAAGCAAACAGTTACTCAAATTAATTACAGCTAGCCCACACCTGATCGCAGCGACCACCGGTACCGCCACACACTCGAATTGCATATCCGATTTCCACCTGAGGCCATAATTCAATTAAAAATGGCAACACTCAAAAAATATCAACAACTCATTTATTTTCCGCGTTCGCCGCAATTTTTCACTTTTCACAGTATTTAGTTGCAGCCACACACAGGCACAAACATATGCTGCGACGTCTTTGCAACAAGTTCCCTATGCAATGGGACATATAAATATACATATGTGTCTGCATGAGAATCCGCACATGTTGCTGCTCCATATTAAAAAGGGGGTCTCAATAAACGCAAAAAGGCGCACAATTAAAGCGAGATTAATTAGACACGCCGCTGGCGCAGCATTTGCCGCTTGAACGGGCTGGCTGACTGAATGGCTGCGCCACACCAAGTCAACAGTCGGCGGCAGCCACCAACGAGCAGACCAGTGGCAGTGGCAGCAGCAATCAATAAGTTGCTTGAGTACACAACGCGCCTGTGTGTGAGTGTGTGTGTGCGTGTGTGCAAGGAGTGCGCGACTAGCGTGGCCTAGTACCTACGGCTGTGGCACGTTGCATGTGGCATGTCGCCACATTTGTACGACAATTGATCTTCATTGCAACGCACAGGAGGCACAATTGATCTGGCTGGGCGATGGCGTGGCAAGTTGGTGGAAAGTGTACAGCCGCCAGTGTTGCTAGAAATGAATTGACGGCGCTTGCTTGCTTGCAACCAGATACTAGGAAGCGAACGAGCGCTTGACCACTGCAGCGATCGCGGTTTGTATTTGTGCACATGTGAGTATGTGTGTGTGTATATTTGCTCCACACTTATATAACCGAATTGGAAAATCTATAATTGCTCACAAAATTCCCTGCCGTGTCAATGCAAGCAACAACAAAGCATGTTTCTTGTGTCGATCGGCACAAAACAAGCACAAGAAATGGAACAAATTATGCGCTTTAATTACACATTTCATACTTGTTAATTTTTCACATTTCAGCAGCGAGAGTTGTCGATGCGAACACAGCTTAAAGCCGGTACAGGGTGTTGGCGGAGAAAAAAATTAAAAAGAAACTTAGTAATGACTTAAAGGATTAGGTTAGACTTGCTTTTTTCCGATATACATTGAATTTTTTTGTTTGATGTACATTGTGACCAAAAGCACCCGGAAATTATTCATCAATATTTATTTTGTCACCTTCAAAGTAATCCCCACTTATGCCAAGGATTTTTCCAGGCCTCAAAACACTTTTCATAAGCACTTTTTGGAATGGCCTTCACTTCCTTCAGCGAATTTTCTTTAATCTCTTCGATCGACTGGAAAAGTGTTCCACTTCGATGATTTTTGACTTGTTTGCATGTCGAACTCATGAATCCATGTATCATCAGCAGTTATAATGCCCTCCATGAATTTGGGATCGCAATTCGCAAGATCAATCATGTCCAAAGGGAACTAAGAGTTACGGTACTCTTTTTAAAAAACTCGAAAAGATTCGCGAAAGAAGTTAAGCTCTTTTGCCATCTCCCTAACGCTTGCCTGATGATTTTCAAGCACCATATCCTTCACTTTTTTAATATTTTCATCTGTTGGAGGGGTCAAAAGGTCGTCAAGAACGAAGCATGTCTTCAACCATCTCTCGACCGTCTTTGAATGCTTTGTAGCACTCGAAGGTTTGGTTTTCCACATAATCTACATTTTATACTAAAATTAGATCCTCGGTACTTTAAGGCTTACCGTGAACTAGCCCAGTCAATGTCAAAGCGTCAAGTATGAATTATTCCAATCGAAAGAACAGGTCCAAATCCCCAAACACTACTTGTCATAACATTTTTCCATCCTCAATACCTTAAGGTTTACCTTGAAGCAGCGTCCAGTTAATATCAAACCGCAAAGTATGAAAAGTTGCATTCGAAGATGCTTCAAAGAATTCCGAGCTTACCAGAAATAATATACATTTACACCCTGTATCCACGGCTACTTGCATGTGGCACACGGCGCTTCAATTTGAACCATTCATCGGTTCATTACACAGCATCCGCTCGCTACTGCATTGCATGTGAGCGACCACACAAGCGCCAAAGCTCCATTGCTAGGCGTTCAGCACACAGGTGGACTATGTGGTCGTAGGCAACGCCCAGCGGGTGGCACTAGACAACAACAACTGCCATGAAAATAGTCCACAATACGGTTAGACAGCCGATGTCGATGGCAGGTTGTCAATAACTGAGCTACTTGAGGGCCATCCCGGCCGCCACACTAGGTGCTTGCCACAAAAAGCGCTCAATAAGCCTGGGTATTGGATTTCGACGACTTAACAAGCGGTTAGAATGGTTTTTTAGTCTGTTGCCCTATTTTAATGTGCTTTTATGCTGTGCAAGTGTGTCCTCGCCTTCTAACCTCAATGTTTTTTATTTCTATGCACTTTAGCGCGCCGCTTTTTTAGTCTTATGGTTTTTAGATTAATGTTGAAGAAGTTACACGCAAATAAATTTTAAGCTTATGTAATGTTTTTCACAATTTTTTACCTAACAAATACAGTACGTATTGCTTAGTCGACCTGTGCTGGGTAAAGTCGGCGCAAGGTGCCTTCCCTTTGCGGTAAACGAGCCTTGCAACGTATGAACATATGTGTGTGCCACATTAATGCACTTGCCGCCAGTTAATCCTTATTGCCGTGCCATTTTTTCGATTTTGTAATGCGCCACATCGCGTGCACCGCGTGCTACGGTGGTCCTTCTGGTCATTGAGCCGCCGGCACAGCGCGACACCATTGCGGCTTAAGTGCAAATCATTTGTTTTCATGTGCTGTCTTAAGCTTCTACGGTTACTTCGTGGGTATAACGACACTCTAGAAAGGTGCGCTTTATGCGCTTCTTTTATTTTCATTCGAAATTGTTTTTATAAAGCAATTTTTTGTTACTTTGAAGGATAATCACTGGCGCTCGCGCACTTTGGTTGCATGTTCGGTGACGATTAGAAATGCAGCGTGGCTTCAAAGTGCAACTCATATGTATGCATTATGAATTCATTTATTTAATTCTACGTAAAAATCACAGTTTTATAGGGTGATGCTTTTGGAGCGCAAGTTAAAGAGTTATTAAGCAAAAATTAATTAGTATTTTAGAAGTTAAAAATATTTGATATATTTTACTTTAAATGATTTTACTTTAAATGAAATACCAAAAAGTTTGAAGAGTTGTAACTTTCGAAACACCCTTTATAACTTAATTTTTGTTTCGTTTTTCATTGTTATTTAAAAAAATCAAAAATATTCCATACCCATTCATTAAAATTATATTCCAAAAAGTTTAAAAAATAAGCAGAACTACAGAAGCACCCTATATATTAAATATTTGTTTTTTTATTGTTTTTGTTGTTTTTTACAATTATAGATTTCAAAAATCAAAAATATCTCATACCATTTCATTAAAATGAAGCACTCAAAAGATTTCAAAAAATGATAACTATTGAAACACCCTATATATTAAATATTTGTTTTTTTGTTGTTTTTCTTAATACAGATTTCAAAACTTAGAATTCAAAATTGAATTACTCAAAAGTTTTTCAAAAAAAGTGAAAGCTATTGAAACACCCTTTACAGCATAGTATCAAACAATGCGCTTTCACCAGGCTACCGCTAACTGTTTGCCACACATACACCTATTTTTAATTCACACACAATCTTGTTATAGCATTACACTTCTTAAAAACTAAGCACCGTTATGCGTGCCACACTATAACATCGGCGACATCCTGCAACATATTAGCGGTGCAACCCACTTACATGACTTAATTGGCATGTAATTCCTTTTTTAACCTTTCCTTTGCTTTTAACCCTGAACTTTCTTCGTTCGCTTTGTGCTCACTTCCGCCTTTTTTGTTCGCATATTATAAAATATTTCTAGGCACGCAGGTTTTATTTAAATAAATGTGAATTCATTTGATATTTTTTAAGCATTTTTTTCTTTTCACTTTAAAATAATTTAATAGCAACGCTGCGCTCACAATTTACTTCGCATGTTGCACGTGCCTCCTGATTGCACAAACGTGCAATTACCGTTATGCATGCAGTAATTGTTGGCATAAAATACTTTAATTGAAAATGTTAAGTAAATTTTTAAATTTGAGCTTGAGCTGTTCAAAGTGAACTTAAATTCTCAAAGGACTTGAATGTACATAAAATATTACAGCTGGAGCTTTTGGCAGCTTTCGAGCGTGTGTGAAAGCTTTTCAAAAAAGAGAGTACCTTAAATTGTCGTGTGGACATACGGAAGCCAATTAACTAATTGCCAGACAATTAACCTGCAACTTGCTTTGAATCTCCCATGCAACACTGTGTAGTTCGTCCAGTAAGAGAAACTAAATTCCCGAACAAATTTCGTTAAATTTAAATAGTGAATCAAAATAACTGACAGAAGAATTCAAAAAAGGTCAATAGGAAAATCCGGGACTAACACATATGTAGATGACGTAAAATCCATATGATTTTTAGTAAGTCCTAGCCTCCAAAAGGTGTGTGTATAAATTTGACAGCTCTCGGATCGTTAGCTTGTGAATAACATTAATTTGAGTGAAGTAAATTTTGTTATCGTGAAAACAATAGATTAAATGGAACTTCGTGAATTACTCTTTGAAGGAAAAAAATACAGTTGAAGCAAAAACTTGGTTTGATGGCGAGTTTCTGGACACTATCCCAGGAAAATCAACCATCAAGGATTGGAATTTAGACGTGGTGAAATGAGCACCGAAGGCTGTGAACGCAGTGATTTTGGAGAACCGCAAACTGAAGTTGTTCGAGATAGCAGGCACTCTAAAGATATCAACTGAACGTGTACATCGTATCATTCAAGAATATTTGGGTTTGAGAGAGCTCTGTGGAAATTGGATTCCGCGTGAGCTAACTTTTTACCAAGAATAACGGCCTGTTGATGATTCGGAGCAGTGTTCGAAGATGTTCAAGCATAACAAACAGGAGTTTTCGCGTCGATATCTGGCAATGGATGAAACATGGCTCCACCATTTCACTCCAAAGCCCAATCGACAGTTATACGAGTGAATTGCACACGATAAACCCGCTCCAAAGCGTGAAAAAAGCAACAAACGGCTGTTAAGGTTATGGCGTCTGTATTTTGGGATGCACATGGAATAATTTTTATTGACTACCTTGAAAAAGGAAGGAACATCAACAACGACGATGACATGTTGTTATTTAAAGGACGAAATCGCCGATAGACGGCAGCTTTTGATGAAAAAAGTGTTTTTTCATTAAGACAATGCCGGTGGCAAAAATCTCTGAAATGGGCTTCGAATTGCTTTCGTATTCATTATATTCTCCAGATTTGGCTCTCAGCGACTATATTCCGTTCTCAGATCTCAAAATAATGCTGGCTGGAAGAAATTTTAGGCTAATGAAGAGGTGATCGTCGAAGCTAAGCCCTGTGAACTGAGTTTAATATTGATCGAGACAATACGAAGCGTCGCTCATCAGTTAATAAGCAGCTAAGTAAACACATCTTGGTGCAGACAAAACTGTAAAGAGTCTTAAGGGAATTTTTTATATTTCCCTCCAACGAAAAAATACCAGGGTCGTTTTTGGACAAATAAAATATGTATGAACAATTAGGTATCGATAGAAAGATGGTAAGACTTCTGAAGAAAGAGAAAAAAGAGGAATGATTCGGAGACTGTTCTACAGAGCTTTGACTTTTTGATGGCACTAGAAAATATATTATTTCTAATTGAGTTCCTAAAAACATTATATCAGCACATAAAACTTTAAAAGCGTTATCTTTTAAATCGGAACCTTTTTAAGGTCCTGTGCAGATTTAACTTCTATAGGGATTAAATTTAAGTATCTATATAATATTTTTTTGACATTACCCAAAACCCGCAACTAATTATAGACCCGTAAACCTTCAATACCCCCCATCAAAAACAAGTCAATAAAATCAGGCATTCGACCATTTAACATTTTGAAGCTAATGACCGCTTATGTTTACAGTAAATAGTGTAGATTTTATTTTTGTGTTGAAATCATTAAAATTCAACAGTCGATTTGTGTTCACTCGCAGACACATTTGTATAATTAAAGCCAATCAATGAGCGTTTTGATGCACGATTTGTCGACATTGCCTGTCGTCTATCACCGTTGATACGTTCTTCTATGCGGCAATTGCTGTGTGCGGTTGATGGATTTGACGTGGTGGCGTGCACAGTGCACAACGGTACATGGTGTCAATTTTTTGTACCAACAACAGCACGTACTACACACATACCTACATTCGGAGAGAAAATCCTAAGCTTGTAAAGTGGATCGGAAGACGAATGATGGTGGTGTAGATGTGGAAGCGCACAAGCCTCAGGCAACGTACCTCCCAAGTGCGCCAACACTTGCTGTGGCTAAATGCGCAATAGCCATTGAAATAGTCGCAAGCGCATGCGCAGCTGATAGTAGAGTTGGCAGCGGTCGCCAATGCGCGTTCAGTGGTGAGCAAACAGGGGATTTAGTGAACTTGGCGGTATGGTAAGTCTGTTTTTATGCCCTGATTAGGGTTCTTTAACTTTGGCACGAAGTATGCAGCAGCCAGAAGGGAACGTCGGAGATTGGATGTCTGTGAATATGCGAATAGAATGCCTCAGTTTGTGAGATATTCATCTGAAATTGTGCAAATATCCTTTTCTCCCCAAGAAGCTGTTCGAATCGATAATGTCGACCGAAGAGTTTTTCTAATGGCAATTTCTGAGTTTCGAATATAACTGAATATTTGCAAGCTATGGTCTCCACTACGAGTGAAGGATAGAAAAGGGATAGTTGCAAGGAAACTCTTTCGTAATAAAGTAAGGTGTCAGGGTTTGTCTATAAGTAGAAGCCCTTGTGACAAGGAGAACGAGTACTTTTTGACCTTAGAAAATAATTATGTACTTCGTAAATGATGCGATTTCTTGGATAAAGGATGAATAAAGGATAGGAAAACTTATTGACTTTACTATCTTCAACATCCTTTTACTTGAAAATTATCTGGAAGTTGCTCGAAAGCGTTTATATTGGAACTTTTGTCCCATCCCTGAACCCTCTCTCGATGATAAGGACTGACTGGGGTTGCAGAGCCGGTTTTTCATAACCCCAAAACTTGTGAACTAAATAAAAATAATTCAAATAATCACTTACCTTGCACAATTTCTTTCGATTTCCAACAGTTTTCAGAACATTTATCCCATTTGGTAAACATTTGGCGACCGCTGAACTAAAATATATGTATGTATAGTTTGTTTGTTTGTCTGAAAGTATTGAAATAGGTTGGTACATTGCATTGAATCATGTAAAATAGGTGGCACGTTACCGTTGTCTCGTGTTCAAAGCGTGTTACTAGTGTATTTCGAACAATTCTTCTGCCCAACGCTTGTTGCCGTTATTGTTGTTGTTACTGCCTTGCATTGTTCGTTGCTGTCGAGTAACTGTCAATGCGACCGCTACGAAATGTAGGCACAATTTCCAAGTGCAAAAGGTTACAGGTACAAAGTTGCTAGTCGCCTTGTTGCCCACCAGCGCGTCGGAGATCAGCGACAGACAAGCGGTAAGCAGCAAGCGGTTGGGGGCGGCTAAAAATAGTAAACGAAGGAATGACGTTAACTACGACTGCAACGAAACTACAATACCCTCAAAAATTAAAAAAGTTCACATACAAAAACTTGATTTTGACTGTTCAATTTGTTTGGCAGCTATATGTTATAGTGGTCCGATCTTGAAAATTTCTTCAGCTATTGTAGAGTTACTTGAGGAAATACGCCATGTCAAATTTTGTGATGATGTCTTATCAAATAAAAAAGCTTTCCATACAGAGCTTTATTGTGATAGTTCAGTTTGTATGGCAACTATATGCTATAGTGATCCGATCTGGAAAATTTCTACAGATATTATAATGTAGCTTCAGAAAACTAAGCATGTCGAATTTCGTGGTGATATCTTGTCAAATAAAAAAGTTTTTCATACAAGAACTTGATTTTGGTCGTTCAGTTTGTATGACAGCTATATGCTATAGAAGTCCGAACTGAAAAATTTCTGCAGATATTGTAGGGTTGTTTTAGAAAATACGCCATGTCGAATTTCGTGGTGATATCTTATCAAATATAAAAGTTTTCCATACAGAGCTTTATTGTGATAGTTCAGTTTGTATGGCAACTATATGCTATAGTCCGATCTGGAAAATTTCTACAGATATTATAATGTAGCTTCAGAAAACTAAGCATGTCGAATTTCGTGGTGATATGTTGTCAAATATGAAAGCTTTTCATACAATAACTTTATTTTGGTCGTTAAGTTTGTAGGGCAGCTATATGCTATAGTGATCCGATCTGGAAAATTTCTACAGATATTATAATGTAGCTTCAGAAAACTAAGCATGTCGAATTTCGTGGTGATATCTTGTCAAATATGAAAGCTTTTCATACAAGAACTTTATTTTGGTCGTTAAGTTTGTACGGCAGCTATGTATGTATGTATATGCTATAGTGGTCAAATAACAGTGGTTTCGACCAAATGCGCAACTTCTTGGCAAGGAAAGGATATGTTCATAACTTCAGATCGATATCTCAAAAATTGGAATCGACTCAGCTCGTCTGACTCTTCACTTAAAGGATCTCCGACGTTAAATTCAGGATGTTACGAACTTCGTGGCAAACTTATTCAGGGTATAAAAATAAAAAATAAATAAAATAAAAAAAACACAGCTATCAAATCCCAACGAAAATACCGAATTAAAAATAAATGAGTTTAGCAACAAAAGTGATTGAAAAAAGCGGAATTTAGGAAGTGCTCGTACTAAGCAAGCGTCGCCTTTGTTGTTGTTAGCCATTAAAATCAACATTAGAAGCGCCTCGAAGCGTTAAAGTCATGATGATGAAGTGATGTCGTCTATTTCCAATGCTTGTAAGCATTTCTTTAACTCATTGCTGTGGTTCTTACAAAACGAAAAAACAACAACAACAATTTAAAATAAATTCACTCACTGACAATAGCCAATGTGTGTAACTGCAGGTACAACATTGAATTTGAATTTCCTGCGCTGCGGAAATCAAAGCAAAAGCAGCGCGCGCTTGCTGCCAACCGCTGCCATCTCATCACTACCACAAACGCTGTTGTTGCTGCGCACGCGCAACAAGCGGGAAAGCGGCATTGCACGGTGGGCAGCGCTGAGCGATCCACCAACACCGGCCGTCCAGGCCAACAAGCAGCCACCTCAGATCACAGACCGTACTCAATCATTCGGCTGCAGTTGGCCAAACTTACACTGGCTGCTGTTGTTTGTGTTGGCACTGGCACCAGCAGTGGTGGTGGTGTGTTGGTGTGTTGGTGTGGGGTGCCACCACCGAGACAAAGGTGACAAAGTCACGAAATTCTTGTCAATTTTCAACTACAGACCAATTTGTTGTGCGCTCTTTCGCTTTGTGAATTTCGTGACAAATCAAGCTACCAAAATTGGGAGAAAATTCAGTCACCTTCATACTGCGCCGCGCACTCACTAACGTGCAGCCGCCATTCGTTGTCGCTTTGATCAGTGAGGATTTGACGGTTTTTAACCAATATGTTATTGTATTCAATGCTTGTTCTTATTCTTTTTGTGGTTTTCGGTTGTTGTTTTTTTGTTTTTGTAACGAAATTTAGAATTTTTTGCTATTGCTCAGTTTCTTATTTTATTACGCTGAATTTACGATTTATTGTCGAGGAAGAAAAGCAGTAGGTGTCGTCGGTGCTTAAGCATTCCGCTTGCAGAAGCTTGGCGCGTTTTCAAGTGCAGGTGGGCGTTAGAGAAATTTTTGTATGATAGCTTTTTTGCTTCTGCTATAAGGTCTGAGAAGTATCAATAAAATTATTTACATAAAGTTGTGGTGGATAACCTAATTGGATCTTTCAAATTCATAATTTTTAGAATAATTTTTTAGAATATTTTCTAAGTCGAAAAAAAATGACATTAGTCTCATATAGAACCTTATACGTACATACATATGTATATAGTCATCTATGTTAATAAAAGCACTGACCTCAAAGCTATCAAACGTAGAAACCTTATTGCGCCTACAAACATAACGAAGCGCCCTAAATTTGAACTCGTCGTCCACTTAGCTTAGCCATTTCGTCTACAACTTCAACAAATTTCAACATGATGAAGCCATTCTATTGTGGATTAAAGTCAAATTTTGTTGTAATTTCGCCATTCTTTCTACGTGAATTCAATTGCGAAAATAATGTGACTTCTCACCCAGAAGCTTGACTAGCACACGTGCTCTAGATACCAGCATACACAAGTGTGAATATTCTTAAGAAACACTAAAGTATAAATACATACAAACATACATATATGTATATAGTAATACATACTTATATTAAATCGCCCTACATTTGCTCGCTCTAGTATTTTTGGCACATTTTCACACTTTTGTTTTACTGTAGTACACATTTGCTGTAAGCCTAACTGGAAGACGAAGCTCATCTGGTCATTACAGATTGAGGTTACCACATTGTAATCAGCAACTTATGGTTACTGCAATAATTCTCAAATTTTTTTTTTTGCTTTTTGAATTAAATTATTATTTTTGAGCTCCTTTTTTGCTATTTTGGAAGCACACTATTTTCTTGATTTCAAACAAAAAGTGGACCAATTCTATAAATTACAAGTAAAATATTCTCAAATAACAGGAAAAAGTAAGCTCATAAAAAAGGAATATGTAGATTGTCTTTTATATCCGCCGTATAGTGCTGACTTGTTACCGAATGACTACTTTTTATTCTCATACGGAAAAAATAATACAAGAGGTCAACATCAAGTATCCTCTGGGTAGCCAAAAAACATCCGTTTGAAGGAGAGCTAAAAAGAGAAGGCGAAACATCCCCTCCCCAGGGTTGTGAGCTAGGTTTGAGACCCGCCCGGTAAAAAAACCCTACCAATGTAAACATTGATGACGACCCCTGCAAACGTCTTAAGGATTATGATTTAAGGACATGCACCTGGAATGTCCGGTCCCTTAATTGGGAAGGTGCCGCTGCCAGCTGGCTGATGTCTTAGTTAAAGTAAAGGCTGACATCACCGCCGTCCAAGACATGCGATGGACGAGACAAGGACTGAGACGAGTAGGTCCTTGTGGCATTTACTTCAGTGGCCAAATAAGGAAGTGTAAATTTGGTGTGGGACTCATGGTGGGGGAGAGACTCTGTCGCCGCGCACTGTCATTCACCTCGGTGGATGAACGTCTAACCAAATCCATATCAAAGCGAATTCTTTAACTTATCGTTGATTTGCGTCCACGCCCCAACGGAAGAGAAGGACGATGTGACCAAAGATGTCAGGATGCAAAAAAGAACTGATAAGGAGCATGTATCAGCTCCTTTGTAGAATATGATCAGACAAAAGCATGCCCGATAATTGGAATTTAAGCCCAATCCATGAAAAGGGAGACCCCCAATCTGTGCCAACTACCTTGGGATAAGCCTCCTAAACATCGCCTATAAGGTTCTATCCAGCGTCAACAAACTGATTGGACTTTATCAGAGTAGCTTTGGGACTGGAAAATCAACAACTGACCAGATATTCACCATGAGGCAAATCTTGAAAAGGCCCGTGAAAAAAGGGGATCGACACACACTACCTCTTCTTCGACTTTAAACCTGCTGTTGACAATACGAAAATGACCTGTTTTTATGCCGCTATGTCTGAATTTGGTATCCCCGCAAAACTAAAATGCATGTGTAAACTGACGTTGAGCAATGCCGAAAGGTCCGTCAGGATCGGAAAGGACCTCTCCGAGCCGTTCAAAACTGCAAGAGGTTTCAGACAAGGCGACTTCATATTCGAGCTGCAGATCTGAATAGAGAAGGTACAATCTTCTATAAGAGTGTAAAGCTGCTGGTGTACACCGATGATATTAATATCATTGGCTTCAACACCGCCGTTAGTTCTTCTCTCTCTACACGGAATAAGGAAACGAAGCAAATGGGTCTGGTAGTGAACGAGGGCAAGCAGAAATATCTCCTGTCATCAGTCATAATTTCGAAGTCGTAGATAATTTCGTCCATCTTGGAACCAGTATTAACACCAACAACAATTTCAGCCTCAAAATACAACATAGAATAACTCTTGCAAACAGGTGCTACTTCAGACTGAGTAAGCAATTAAGAAGTAAAGTCTTCTCTCGACGAACAAAGACCAAACTCTATAAGTCATGTGAAGAGGCATGGACGATGACAACGGCTGATGAGTCGACGTTACGAGTTTACGATAGAAATGTCCTGCGAAAGATTTCTGGTCCTTTGCGCGTTGGCCACGGCGAATATCGCATTCGATGGAACGATGAGTTGTGTGAGATATATGATATTGACATAGTTAAAAGACAGCGGCTACGCTGGCTAGGTCATGTTGTCCGAATGGAAGAAAACACTACAGCGCCGGGGGAAGCAGAGGAAAAGGAAGACCTTCACTCCGTAGGAGAAGGTCCTGGCTTTGCTTGGAATCTCCAATTGGCGCCACATTGCGAAAAGAAGAAACACTGGCGCAAGTTGTTAACTCGGCTATAGTCGCGTAAGCGGTGTCTACGCCAGTAAAGAAGAATCTTTAAAAAATAAATCCCAAAGAATGATCTTTTAAAGGATAATAAACAGTCCCCAATAAATTTGAAGTTTCTGTGTTTTTTCTTTAAAAAAGTAGGCAACCTCGAAATGGATCACCCTTTAAAACCTATAATCTCTGTTGATATTGTCAAACTAATTGAAGATGCACTTGCAACATTGCAAGTTTATTTTTCGAGTTACAAGCTTACCCATCAACGAAGCTTTTTGCTATTTTGTCGAAAAAAGAAGCACTTTCATAAATGTATAAGTACATATTTGTATGTATGTATGTGTAATTACAAACTAGCATTTTGTGTAGGGGCAAGTTTGTGGAGAAAAGGAAAAACTTTTGTTGCACCGATAATTGCAATGACTAAGCAATTGTGCCGTAACTGTTTAGTCCGTGCCGCTTTTGTTGTTGTTATTTGTAAACCATTTCACTGGCTTCTATACTTCCTACAATACTAAGATTTGGAGCTAACTCTCCAACAATATTTTGATATTAACTTCGCATTGTTAGACAGTCTAGGACAGATCGGACAGTTGTTTTCACAAACCGTTGCAGCGATGGTGGATAACTCTATCATCATTATTTGTGCGCCATTTGTTGCTGCATTCCGCAAGCAATGAGGCAATCAAGTCGACCAAGTTAGATGCTTAACATTGAGGGCAGCCAGACAGCGCGACAGGTTCCAAGCTCGTGCTGTGCGGTTTTCCTGTATTATTTTCGTTTGTAGTAAATGCACTTGCTTGGTATTTTAATTTTTACTTCATGCTTTCTTGTAATTGTTTTATTTTTGCTTATTACTAGGGACTCAGGTGCATTTTCATGCACAGCACAAGCGCAGATCTTTCAAGCCGATTGCCAGCAATTTTAGAGATTTCCTTTTGGAGTCATTTTTATGCCGTGAACAGGGTATATCAGAGATTATCCCTGGGGTATATTAATCACACGTTTAGAACTGAAATATACTTATAGATGCTGAGGGATTTGAACATACACTCACCAATCCATTGTTCTCCAGAAGAGCGTCTGTACGTGAGTCGCAGTATTTCGAATTTGCTCTCAAAATATTCCTAGATATTTTTTCATTTTGCTATATACGGTTGCAATAAATACTACACTAACACTATATGCACTTCCACATTCAAAAGTAAACACAACTTTTAACTTTCTATTTTAAAACATTTTCTTTTATGAAACACTAGCTGTAACTATAATAAAATTTCAACTAATTTATTTTTCTAACAGACATTCAAAAAATATCGCATGCTACTTTGCTGGAAATCATTTTCTAGCAACACCCTGTGTCCCAACGAGTCAGCTGTGCGCTATCAGCTGCTGCCAGCTAAACATCCGCAAGCAGTTAAAAATCAACGCAAGCAACAAAAAAGCCTTTTTAATTTGGTAAAAACATGCAATTAGCCATAAAACTTTACGTGTGCATAAGGAAGGATATTTTCTCAAGATATAAGTTAAAAAGTAGGCGAATGCAATTTTCGCACAACAGTCGGTAACTGACATCCAGGCAAGCAAGACTCTTGAAAGCAATTTCTGCGGCTAACGCACTTGACGGATTTTACACACATATTTAATATTGTCGTGCGCCGGAAAAGCAACTAGTGGCGATTGTGCATAGAACGCCATGTCTGTGTATGCGTGGGTAAGCAAGTAATTTGCATATCAAACTAATTAGCATTTAATAATTATTATTTTAACGACTTGCCTTAACAGGGGGCAAATTCGCACGGACAGCTTAGCCTTGGCTTTGAATCGGAGTTATGCATGTCACCACAACTTGTTCGTGAGTACACGTTTAATCCGAATAGTGTCCGCCGCATACGTGGAGGTGGCGGTCATGTACTTGTGCTGGATGCAAATGGGCGCATACACGCATGTGGCTGGAATGGTCGCGGTCAGTTGGGATTAAACTCAACCGAGGAGTGCTTTAATACATTTCAAACTATACCAGGCGAATATTTTGGGGTACTTTCGTTACTGCTTAACTATTTATTGGTTATTTATTTTATAATTTTTGTATTCGCATATACAGGATGTGCCGGTCGAGAGCATCTCATGTGGTTGGGATATATCTGGCTGCATAACAGTAACAAAAAAGTTGTATGTTTGGGGTTCGAATTCTTTTCAACAGTTAGGTCTGTGTCAACGTGAATTCAATGCAGTAAGACGTCCACTAGCTGTCATACTACCACGCAACGATACA